>NC_068922.1:36578712-36881742 GCF_023091745.1 Budorcas taxicolor | reverse complement strand
AGTCTTCAAAGTTCTAACTTATTTTTGCAAATTTAATGTAAGAATTTAACATAAATAAGGCAAATGTTATTGTTGATACCTGTGCTTTGAAACAAAAGATATTTACAAGCATAAGAAAAAGAAAATTTTTAAATGTAAGCTTGAACTCAAGATGTTTCTGTATATGTTTCAGTACGCTGAAGTTCTCAGTTTGGAACCTCTATACTTCTCAGGAATTCTCAGAGATTAAATGTTAGACTCTTAAGATTTTTCCAATGTCCAAAAATGTTTGTTTGAACCCTGAACTTTCTCTAGAGTAAAACTTCACTTGCTACTATATCAGTTATATTTCAGCTTATAATTATTTCATTCTAGTGCTGTTACACAGATGAAAGTAGGCCAATCAGATATTTTGATTAGCAGACTGTATGTGTCTATGTTTGTGTATGTGTGTGTGAGTTTGTGGTGTCTTTGATTATTAAAAGTAGGGGAAGTAATCATACTTTAATAAATATTTAATAAATATAATCTTTTTAAACCGTGATTCTGAAAGTTGTTTGCTTTAGGATCCTTTTATACTTCTAGAAATTATTGAGAATTCCAAGGAACATTTGTTTATGTGTGCTGGTGTTTACTATATTGAGTTCAGATCAGTTTAGTTGCTGAGTCGTGTCTGACTCTGTGACCCCATGGATGGCTGCACACCAGGCTTCCTTGTCCATCACCAACTCCCGGAGTTTACTCAGACTCACGTCCATCGAATTAGTGATGCCATCCAACAATCTCATCCTCTGTTGTCCCCTTCTCTTCCTGCCTTCAGTTTTTCCCAGCATCAGGGTCTTTTCCAGTGAGTCAGCTCTTCACATCAGGTGGCCAAAGTATTGGAGTTTCAGCTTCAGCATCAGTCCTTTCAATGAATATTCAGGACTGATTTCCCTTAGGATGGACTGGTTGGATCTCTTTGCAGTCCAAGGGACTCTCAAGAGTCTTCTCCAACACCACAGTTCAAAAGCATCATTCCTCAGTGTGCAGGTTTCTGTATACAGTTCAACTCTCACATCCATACAAGACTACTGGAAAAACCATAGCTTTGATGAGTCAGACCAATATTGGCAAAGTAATGTCTCTGCTCTTTAATATGCTGTCAAGGTTGGTCATAGCTTTTCTTCCAAGGAGCAAGCGTCTTTTAATTTCATAGGTGCAGTCACCTGCTGCAGTGATTTTGGAGTACCCCCCAAAATAAAGTCTGTCACTGTTTCCACTATTTCTCCATCTATTTCCCATGAAGAGATGGGACCAGATGCCATGATCTTCGTTTTCTGAATGTTGAGTTTTAAACCAACTTTGTCACTCTCCTCTTTCACTTTCATCAAAAGGCTCTTAAGTTCTTTGATTTCTACCATAAGGGTGGTGTCATCTGCATATTTGTGGTTATTGATTTTTCTCCTGGCTATCTTGATTTCAGCTTGTGCTTCATCTAGCCCAGCATTTCACATGATGTACTCTGCATATAAGCTAAATAAGCAGGGTGACAATATACAGCCTCAACATACTCCTTTCCCTATTTGGAATCAGTCTGTTGTTTCATGTCCAGTTCTAACTGTTGCTTCTTGACCTGCATACAGATTTCTCAGGAGACCGGTCAGGTGGTCTGGTATTCCTATCACTATAAGAATTTTCCAGTTTGTTGTGATCTGCACAGTTAAAAGCTTTGGGATGATCAATAAAGCTGAAGTAGATGTTTTTCTAGAACTTTCTTGTTTTTTTATGACAATGGATGTTGGCAATTTGATCTTGGTTCCTTTGCCTTTTCTAAATCTGGCTTGAATATCTGGAAGTTCGTGTTTCATGTACTGTTGAAGCCTGGTTTTGGAGAATTTTGAGTATGACCTTGCTAACATGTAAAGCGAGTGCAATTGTGCGGTAATTTGAACATTTTTTGGCATTCCCTTTCATTGGGATTGAAATGAAAACTGACCATTTCCAGTCCTGTGGCCACTACTGAGTTTTCCAGATTTCCTGCATATTGAGTGCAGCACTTTCATAGCATCATCGTTTAGGATTTGAAATAGCTCAACTGGAATTCCATCACCTCTACTAGCTTTGTTCGTAGTGATGCTTCCTAAGGCCCACTTGACTTCACATTCCAGGATGTCTGGTTCTAAGTGAGGGATCACACCATCATGCTTATCTGGGTCATGAAGATCTTTTCTGTATAGTTCTTTTGTGTGTTCTTACCACCTCTTCTGAATATCTTCTGCATCTGTTAGGTCCATACCATTTCTGTCCTTTATTGTGCCCATTTTTGCATGAAATGGTCCCTTGGTATATTTCACTTTCTTGAGGAGATCTCTATTCTTTCTCATTCTATTGTTTTCCTCTATTTCTTTGCATTGATCACTGAGCAAGGCTTTCTTATCTCTCCTTGCTATTCTTTGGAACTCTGCATTCAAATGGATATATCTTTCCTTTTCTCCTTTGCCTTTAGCTTCTCTTCTTTTCTCAGATATTTGTAAGGCCTCCTCAGACAACCATTTTGCATTTTTGCATTTCTTTTTCTTGGAAATGTTCTTGATCACTGCCTCCTCTGCAATGTCACGAATCTCTGTCCATAGTTCTTCAGGCACTCTATCAAATCTACTCCCTTGAATCTATTTGTCAGTTCCACTGTATCATCCTAAGGGATTTGATTTAGGTTATACCTGAATGATCTAGTGGTTTTCCCTACTTTTCTTCAGTTTAAGTCTGAAGTTGGCAATAAGGAGTTCAGGATCTGAGCCGCGGTCAGCTCCCAGTCTTGTTTTTGCTGACTGTATAGAGCTTCTGCATCTTTGGCTGCAAAGAATATAATCAATCTGATTTTATCATTGACCATCTATCTGGTGATGTCCATGTGTAGAGTCTTCTCTTGTGTTGTTGGAAGAGGGTGTTTGCTATGACCAGTACGTTCTCTTGGCAAAGCTCTGTTCACCTTTGCCCTGC
Organism: Budorcas taxicolor; assembly: GCF_023091745.1. Classification (NCBI taxonomy): domain Eukaryota; kingdom Metazoa; phylum Chordata; class Mammalia; order Artiodactyla; family Bovidae; genus Budorcas; species Budorcas taxicolor. The sequence continues at coordinate 36,878,781 of NC_068922.1, read as the reverse complement.
TTCATTCTGTACTCCAAGGCCAATTTTGCCTGTTATTTCAGGGATCTCGTGACTTCCTACATTTGCATTCCAATCCCCTATAATGAAAAGAACATCTTTTTTGGGTGTTAGTTCTAGAAGGTCTTGTAGGTCATCATAGAATCGTTCAACTTCAGCCTCTTCAACATAACTGGTCGGGGCATAGACTTGGATTACCGTGATATTGAATGGTTTGCTGTGGAAATGAACAGAGATCATTCTGTCATTTTTGAGATTGCATCCAAGTACTGTTTTCGACTCTTGTTGACTGTGATGGCTACACCATTTCCTCTAATGGACTCTTGCCCATGGTACTAGATACAATGGTCATCTGAGTTAAATTCACCCACTCCAGTCCATTTGGGTGCTTCCCTGGTAGCTCAGTCAGTAAAGAATCTGCCTGTAGTGCAGGACATCCAGATTCGATGCCCGGGTCAGGAAGATCCCCTGGGGAGGGAAATGGTAACCCATTCCAGCATTCTTGCTTGGAAAATCCTATCACCAGAGGAGCCTGGCGAGCTACAGTCCATGGGGTCACGAAAGTCGGACCCAACTTAGGACTAAACCACAAACCAGTCCATTTTAGTTCACTGAGTCCTAAAATGTCTCTGAAGAACTTCACTGTGCACTCAGAAAGAATGAGGATGGAAGTAATGTTTAGAGTTGTGAAAATAGTTTTGACCTCTTGGACCCCCTGGCCCAGTGGATCTCTGGATTTCAGGGATTCTCAGGTCACACTTCAGAACCAATTTTAAACCATTGACCCGGTTGGATGTGAAATGACAAAGGGGCCCTTGTGTTGACATGGAGTTTAAAGTTTCACTTTTACATTTCTTGCTTGTGTCTTTGATTTCTCTTAAGTAATTTAGACCTGACAAGTCCTTTTTTCTAAAGCGAATATTTCTGTGTTGTATTCATTCCTGCCTCATTGCACTCTGTGCTCTCTAGATCCAATGTGGTCCTAGACTTATCCTATTTTCACATGGAAATAATTAGTCACCCACAAGACTCATTTCTTATGCAAGTTTATGATGTCTATCTAAGGCTTAAAACATCAGTTCTAAAGATATTGATGATTTGAGGAAAGATGTCTCATTGTAATTAAAGAAGTTGGTGGTGGTGGTGTTCAGTCACTAAGTCAGGTCCAACTCTTTGTGACCCATTGCACCGCAGCACTCTAGCCCTCCTTGTGCCTCGCCATCTCCCGGAGTTTGCCCGAGTTCATATCCATTGAATCAGCAATGCTATCCAACCATCTCATCCTCTGCTGTCCCCTTCTCCTCCTATCCTCAATCTTTCCCAGCATCAGGGTCTTCTCCAGTGAGTCAGCTCTTCACATCACATGGCCACAGTATTGGAGCTTTAGTTTCAGCATCAGTCCTTCTAGTGAACATTCAGGGTTGATATCCCTTAGGATTGACTAGTTTGATGTCTTTGCTGTCCAAGGGACTCTCAGATGTCTTCTCTAGTACTTCTCTTTGAAAGCATCAGTTCTTCAGTGCTCAGTCTTCTTTATGGTCCAGCTCTCACACCTGTATATCACTACTGAAAAAACCATGGCTTTGGCTACATGGACCTTCGTCAACAAAGTGATATCTTTGCTTTTTAACGTTGTCTAGGTTTGTAACATTAATTAAAGTAGTAGCATTCATTAAAAGTGTTTTTAAAACCATGGTCTCTAGAACATAATTAAGGCATAATCTCTAGACATAATTAAGTGCAAAATAAGGGAGACATAGATTTTCTTAATAATTTTTGGTATGTTGAGAAAAATAATTATTGGTAAAATTCTTTTGGAATACAGAATATGTAATAGAAATCGAGTGAATCAAAATCAGTAATACTAGAAAGTTAAAAAGTAGAACAAATGAGACATACTAGTTAACATCTCTTCATGAATGACAGTGATGTGTAAGATACAGTAAGCTGTGAAGGACTAGTGAGTTTCAGGGGCGAGGAGGACATGGAACTGATTCTCTGAAGAAAAACTTTGTACAAGTTAGTCAGAATTGTCTTCTTACTCACGTTCTAATAAATGGAGACTTTGTTTTCACATTTTTCAGATTGGGCTTCTACTGCTTTGAGCCTCAATAATGAGACTTGTCAAAGAGGCGGGCATTTGAAAGTTGTTGATCAGTTTGCATTGGTGTCCCAATCAATGACCAAAAATCAGTCAGCATCCACAGCATCTGGACAGAAGACAGTAATAGATAAAGTAAAGATGATGACTGCAGCAGTGTTCATGGTAGGGAATTACACACTCCATCAGCTGTGCAAGTCGCAGGTGCCAGAAAACAGAGAAAGCAAAGAAGGTAATGCAGAAGCCCAGAGCAGTCAGCTGTGGGCCACCTGGGCATGGCCTTACCATCCTTCTGATGGTTCCAAATTATATTTTGTGGCAAAATCTACCTTGTGCTGACTGCTTTTATGCAACCTATAGCAAATCAATACCTCTTAGCAAGGGTTTTGCATTCTTTTTCTGACCATAGTAATACAATAAATAACAGAGTTAGGAAAAAGTGAGTTCATTTAGGCTAGTATTTAGCATACACCTGAGAGTGGGTAGCAGGATTATGTTTAGAACTCTGGGACTAGTTGGGAAACTAAATGGACATCTAGAGATTGCCTTCTAAAAATGTGACTTCCTAGCAATATTTTTATATAGCTGTCAATTCATAAGTATTAGTTATGATTATATCAGTATAACTGCAAAAGCAACTGTGATACCAAATACTAAAATATTTCTTGTGTTTTCTCTGACTTCATATATTTTAGAATTGGTTTTGCCAATGGTAATGGGGGTCATGGGAAATTTGCTACATAGTACCTTGTTCTCAGCTGTGTCCACATAGTATATCAACTTGTTTTACTATTTGTAATGAATTAAGAGTTCACAAGGGATGTTGGTATAAAGGAGAGCTGTATTATTTAAAAGCAGTATATAGAAAGTCAATTCTGACTCTACTAGAATGCCGAATCTATTGAGTAACCACATCTAATAATGTGTTGTCCATAAATACTAATTAATTTAGCACCTTTAAACAGTCATATGGTCAGGGCTGAAACTCCAGTACTTTGGCCACCTCATGCAAAGAGTTGACTCATTGGAAAAGACTCTGATGCTGGGAGGGGTTGAGGGCAGGAGGAGAAGGGGACGACCGAGGATGAGATGGCTGGATGGCATCACTGACTTGATGGACGTGAGTCTGAGTGAACTCCAGGAGTTGGTGATGGACAGGGAGAACTGGCGTGTTGCGATTCATGGGGTCGCAAATAGTCGGACATGACTGAACGACTGAACTGAACTAATAGTAAGAAATTATACACTGTTTCTTTTTTCACTCCTGTGCTTTTCTCTTCTCTATCCTCACCTTTGCACTTACAGAAGATTCTCATTATCTCCTAGAACAGTGACTACAAGCTCTAAACTCAAAGTGTTTGTCTTTTTCTTCTTTTAATCTATACAACTGAGTCATTTGCTCCTGTTTCTCCTTGAGCTTGGTAGGTCCAGAAAAAGCAAATTCAAATAAAACACCTACACGAGTCCCTTCAACACTGGACAATGTGAAATAGGAAAACTACGAAATAAATAGAAGCAAATTCAGTCAGTTCATGTTGATCATTTCCCTTCTCATTTGATACCTTTTATAAAATAAGCAGAATCTACTTTTTCAGAGTCCCTGGATTTGTACATTTATTAGTTTCTTAAAAACTTATCTATACTGTACCCTGAAAGTTTTATATCCTAAAATATTTCTGTAAACACTCCCTTAGTTCAGGCCTGCATCACCTTTTTTCCCCCAGTATTAATGCCTTCAGATTTGTCTTCCTCCAGTTATTTGTATGCCCTTCAAATTCATCCCTCCCATAGCATTTAGAGTCACCAATCTCAAAAGCACACGTGACCATGAAGCACTCTAAATCATATTAATGTCTAGACCCCCTAAAGTGCCACTGATGCCCATCAACTGCTGTGGATGCCCTCCTTACCTCTCACTGTTGTTGTTGGTCAGTTGCTCAGTCGTGTCTGATTCTATGCAACCCTGTGGACTACAGCACACCAGGCTTCCGTGTCCTTCACCATCTCCCGGAGTTTGCTCCACTCACGTTCATGGAGTCAGTGATGCCATGCAACCATCTCATCCTCTGTCATTCCCTTCTCCACCCGACTTCAATCTTTCCCAGCATCAGGGTCTTTTCTAATGAGTCAGTTCTTCGAATCTGGTGGCCAAAGTACTGGAGCTTCAGCATCAGCGTCAGTCCTTCCAGTGAATATTCAGAACTGATTTTGTTTAGGATTGACTGGTTTGATCTCCTTGCAGAGTCCCCTGGACTCTCAAGAGCATTTTCCAACACCACAGTTGCAAAGCATCCGTTCTTCCATGCTCAGTCTTCTTTTTGGTCCAACTCTCACAACCATACATGACTACCTGAAAAGCTTTAGCTTTAACTAGACAGACCTTTGTCAGCAAAGTAATATCTGTTTTTTAATACGCTGTCTAAGTTTGTCATATGTTTTCTTCAAAGAAGCAGGAATCCTCTAATTTCATGACTGCAGTCATCATCGGCATTGATTTTGGAGCCCAGGAAAATAAAGTCTGTCCCTGTTTCCATTGTTTCCCCATCTCTTTGCCACGAAGTGATGGGACCGGATGCTATGATCTCTATCAGTCCCTGTCCCTTTACTTTGGACAAGAATCTACCCTGTTGTGAGTGTGCTTCTCTCCCCGTCTTGCTCCAGCCTTAAGTGCTCTCCCCCTCCTGCCCTCCGTGCCCTTGAACTGTGTAAGTCTGCGCTCAGACATTATCTCTAGAAAAGCCATCCCTGACACCTTTTATCTACATTTTTCTTTAAATTCCAGGGTCTAGTACTGAGCAGAAACCTGAGAAATAATTATTGAATAAGAAACACAGGGTCTCTGTATCAACCTAGAGGGGTGGGATGGGGAGGGAGATGGGAAGGAGGTTCAAAAGGAAGGGGATACATGTATACCTATGGCTGATTCATGTTGAGGTTTGACAGAAAACAACAAAATTCTGTAATGCAATTATCCTTCAGTAAAATAACAAATGGGAAAAAAGGACAATTTATACCCACATGATTTTTAAGAGCTTCTCCTGTGTAGTCTAGGAGACAAGGGGATAGACGTGTGAAGAAAGAATTTACAGTTCAGATGTTTATCTATCACTAGGAAAATCTAGAAAGATACACTAGAAAAATCTTTAAAGTAAGGTAGCTACAAGGAAAGAGATACCGGTTTATCAGGGGAAAGATAGCAGTAATCAAAGACAACTTCACAAAGCAGGTTGAGCTTTAAAAGATGAAAAGTAATTTGTCGGAAGAGCACAGGGAAGCATTTCAGATTAAAGAACTGATAAAAGCATAAAAAGTAAGAGGAATTTTATAAACCACGGATAATGTTACAGTTGAAGCTTGGTGTATTGTTAAAAAGGTCCTGTTATGAAATAGAGATGAGAATATAAGGTGACTTTATATGTCTGTCCTGTATTTTGACATTTCGTTTTGTTCACTTGATATTTGGATGAATCTGTGAATGAATCTTTGAGCTGTTTGCCTGTAACCTGGTGACATCTGGTATATCCCAAATGGTTTGCTGAAGTTTTTAGATCATTGGAAGTAGTTCTTAAAGAAGTAAATATTGGGGAAAATGGCATTGAAACATGTATACTATCATGTAAGAAATGAATTGCCAGTCTAGGTTCGATACAGGATACAGGATGCTTGGGGCTGGTGCACTGGGATGACTCAGAGAGATGATATGGGGAGGGTGGTGGGAGGGGGGTTCGGGATTGGGAACTCATGTACACCCGTGGCGGATTCATGTCAATGTATGGCAAAACCAATACAGTATTGTAAAGTAAAAAAAATAAATAAATAAAAAATAAAGAGCACCCAAAAAAAGAAGTAAATATTCAGCTGAAGATTGAGATTGACTTAATCTGTCATTTGATACAATGTTGTAGATCTATGTTTTAAATGAAGATTATGTCTTTTATCTAAACATTCTAAGTAAATTTAACTAAACATGCACAATTGTCAACAAAACTAGACTTGGAAATGATATCAGAGGAAGAACAAGAAAAACTTGATGGAGATGAAAATAACCATTCACAGGTATGTAAAACTGTAAATTTCAATTTCTGGTTTAATACTGTATGAGAAAATGTGTATCAAACAAGGCAAATTAGAATGGAAAGATAAGTTAAAACCCATCACAAGTGAGTTAAAGCAGAAGTTCGGTGAAATTTGTGAGGAATATCAAATTATCGTTTGTCCTGAGGAAGATCTACTATGTGATAACCCTAAAGAAGGAGCAAACCAAAAGCAAATATCTCCTTATCTCACAAATAATATACCTGATTGTGAGGAAAAAGATGCATTTGGAGTATCTGTCTCTCTAATATTCTAAGCATTTTCTGAACAAAAAGAACCCAGTCTCAAAAATGTTTTCCCATCATCTGTAAATTCTGGGTCCCTGGGATAGACTTGTCGGTCATCTTCAAAACTTTGTTTCCCTGAAAATAAAGTAGACTTTGAAAATGATCAGCTAGACATTGAACATGTGTTTATCAAAATTGAGGAGAGTTTTTATAATGATACAGAAAATAAAAATGTAGGGGACCCAGTAATTACATTTGAAGTGAAAGAAGACCAAGAGTTTGATATGCGAATGTCACAAAATATGAGGCAAGATCCCACTAATCGGAAATTAGACATGGGACAGGCATGTCAATAGTCTGCAGCTTGTCTGCTCTGGTAAGATGAAACACATAGTTCAAATAAAAATTCACAGTCCTCCTGCTGTTGTTAAAATACTGATCTGAAAAATAAAGCAATACAGGACTGGTTCCAGAAGCCACTGCATGCAGATAATTGCAGCGCTAGTGACAACAGAAGAGTGGAACCCAAATTAGAAAATGCGAATTCTTCTCCACCTGATAGTCACAGAGCATCTGAAGTGTATGTAAATGAAGAATTAGAGAAGGATATGCAGAGGTTTAAGAATGAAACAGACAAGTTACAAGTAGAGTTGCTGGCTCTGGAAAAAGAGAAAATTCAACTTCCAAAAGAGGTAGAGGTTCATTTACTCTTGCTTTGGTTCTTCTCTTTCTCGATGATCTGGTCCATTTTGATTTTCCACTTATGAATAAAGTGGGGTCATCTAAATAGGTAATTGTGTAGAAATCAATTGTTATCTCAATAATAGGAATTCAGGAAACTATTTTCACGACTTTTGTCCTTCAATCAATCTAATATCTAATTCTGTCTCTATCAGTCTTTCCTATGGACTGGGAAACTCATTTAACTATCTGCCATGTAATCTTCTGAGCCAGAATAAGCACCAAGGAAATTGCTTAAGAAGTATAATCAGCTAGGGTTTTGTGGGGTTTTTTCCTTTAGCTCTGTTGGGTTAAATATCAGTTGTATTTCCATAGAATGGGAAGAAAGCAGTGACTGAGAGAAGGGACATGAACACATGTTCCCTCTAATCTCTTCGCTGTGGTTGAATATGTGTGATCTTCTCTGCTTTCCACAGTCCCTGGGCACTTAGATTTCCAGCATGACCGCTTTAGGATCTTTTTAATAACAGATACATGTGCTCCCACATATGCTTTAATCACCACTCTTAGACGTTTCTTTTGAGACAGACCACTCCATTATGTTGCTTACTAAAATGCAGAAAGTTTTGACATGTATGATTGTGTGTGTGTGTGTGTGTGTGTAAAAGTTGCTCACTCATGTCCAACTCCTTGCGAACCCTTGGACTGTAGCCTGCCAGGCTCCTCTGTCCATAGAATTCTCCAGGCCAGAAAGGATATCACAGTGGATAGCCGTTCCCATCTCCAGGGGAACTTCCCAACCCAGGGCTCAAACTCAGGTCTCCCACATTGAAGGTGGATTCTTTAACATTTGAGCCACCAGGGAAACCCAAAAGGTAGTATAAACCCAAAAGGTAGTATAAACCCTGAGAAAAATAGGAAAAATTAAAAAATTTTAAGTGTTTATCTCCAAAGGAGAAAACTGAGTTTTGAGATAATGTGAAATTTTTCTTTCCTCGGTAATAGGTTTTTAAAATTGTTTGTTTGCTCTTTTGTGTAAGAGGTGCTTTGACTGACTTTGAACAATAGATGGGAAAAAAAAGAAAACACTATATTCTCCTGTAAAAAAAAAAAAAAAAAAAGATGAGCCCTACCCCCAACTAAGGCATTGAATTACTGTGCCAAAGTCATGGTTTTAACTTATCTGATTAATCTGATGAATTCATTTGGTAATTTATCACATTCAATGTCACATAATTGTATCATCTCTTTTGGTGCCATAAAATGCTAGGGAGTACTGCTTTAGGGGCTTTGAACAAAACCTTGAACATTTTTTTATTTTATTACTGTTTTTTTTTAAATAGTGGGGCAATAATAGGCAATTATTTCTATACCTTCTAGCTGTAAGGTTTGATGGTTATTGAATGTGGAATTGGGAAGCATTACTTATTTTCCAGAATTCCACACTAACTAACAACTTCTCAGTTTCTTTCTGCTCCTTGTGTTTTCGTAAACTTTGGTTCATTTATTTTAGTGAACACCATCACCTTTTTGCTATCTCCCAGATCCAAGTGAAAAAAGAATTGTAAAAGGCAGTGGGGAAAGAACAGCTTTAGTGCAGAAAGAATGTTTCCTTTCTGAGGCACCATGGTGTCACATTCTCTACGTCTGGCTGTTTAATGGAGAATCCAGGTGGTAAAGACCAAAGAGGACAGATTTTGCATCTTTGTCTTTTTATTTCTCTGTCTCTGCCAGTCAGATGGGGAAGACTGAATTTGAATAATTGCATCTTATTAAGAAAGCCATTTTTGAAATTTTGAGAATTTTGTTTCTTTTCCTCAAACAGAAAGGAGCAGATTTTACAAAAATTCCACTGACTTGTAAGTGATAAAATAAACAGAAAAATATTTTTATCAGTTAAATTCAGGGCAAACACTGAGTCAAATAATAAAATTGAAAACAAAGATCTTTGTAATAAAGAAGTAGCAATTATTCTTAGTGTCAAACTTTCGTTAAAGATTGAAGAAGAAAAGAAGCACAAAAGTAGTGAAGTGGAAGTATCAGACAATGTATGCAATGCTGCTGATGAGAGTGGATTGATTCAGCAGAGAAAGAGTGGAGGAAACAGCAACCAGGAGTTTCCTGCTATGGAGAATGAAGATTCTGATAGGTAATCCTATATCAATATTTAACAGCAAGTCACTTGTTATTTTCCTATAAAATAATTTCTAACTTGAGCTAATGTTTGTGATTTACAGATTTTCTATTTTACTAGAGATAGAGTTATTTTTAATACTCTTGTTCTTTAGCCTTCATACTAGAGTTCCTTTGTTAACATACCACCATGTTACATATTAGAGTATTCTGGATTTGACTGCATATTTGCCTTAACCAGTGTGTTGTATATTTAAATTTATTTTATGTCACTAATGAACATCCTTTCATTTCAGTTTGAGGACTTCTTTCAGCATTTATTATGAGGCGAGACTAGTGGTGATGAACTCCATCAGGTTTGCTTTGTCTGGGAAAGTTTTTATTGATTCTTCATTTCTGAAAGACTTTTCTGGATAGAGTACCCTTGGTTGGCAGCGTTTTTCCTCCTTTGAGTATGTCCATGGATGGAGGCCAAATTGTTGTTGGTGGCGAGAAAACTGATGAGGCACCTGTCTTTCAGCCATGATGCTGATGTCACCCCATCATGTTTAAAAGTAAACTCCCCTCCCCTGGCCAAATATTTCCTTGATTTCTTCTTTCATGGTATATATGCCTCATGTCATTTAAAATATCATCTAAATTATTGTTACTTTTTTCTTTGAATCCGTTTTTAATTTATTTTTGGCTGTGCTGGTTCTTTGCTGCTATAGTGCTTGGGCTCCTCAGTGTGGTGGCTTCTCTTGATGCTGAGCATGGGCTCTAGGGTGCTGACTTCAGTAGTTGCAGAGCATGGGTTTAGTTGCACCATGGCATATGGGATCTTCCCTGACCAGGAATTGAACCCATGCCCCCTGTATTGGCAGGTGGATTCCTAAGCACTGGACCACCAAGGACATCCCTAAATTCACCATTGTTATATTTAGAAGCAAAATAACAAATATAGTGTAAATCTAATTATGACTCCCATGTCTAAGAGTCAAGGTGCTTAGCCAGTGGGCTCCATCCAGGTTTTCAGTATAGCTCTTGAGGTTCTTCTCAATGTCTTTCCAGATCCATCTCTCTACTTTCTTCCATGTATTTTGTACTCTTCTTTCCAGGTTCCTAGGAAACAACCTAGATGCCATGTGCCTGATGTTTGCACTCATATTCGAATCTTCAAGTACAATGATTTTCTTCCTTTTCTGTTTCTCACGACCTCCTGTCTTCACTTCTGCAAATTCTTCCTTATTTCACGTATCACTTTCATATGTCAACTTTCACATATCATATTGTATCATAATTGTATATCTGTGTTTGAAGGAAGAATTTGTTTTCTTGCATATGGTTGGTACTTCATAATTGTTTTGTGAATTAATCAATGACTTTAGATGGGTAAGAGTTGGAATTTTATTAAAAAATTTTTTCTATTCTTTATCAGTCAAATGATTAGAAAACATTGGCTTTTTTGTGGATTTTTTAAAGTAGCAATCCTGGTGTGCACAAGAAAGAAGTAAAGAATAAGAACAATGACAAATGGACACTAGAAGAATGTGTGACTGCACCAGTATTTGAGAAGACCGATTCGCTGACTGGTGGTCTGCTACACGTGAATGATGACAGCATTTTAAGGGAAGTGGATCAGGATGATGACAGGTACATTCTACAGATTCTTTGTTTGTAGGGGAAGAAATATTAGCATTAAATACTTCTTCTGGAAATAGAGCAGCATAATACAGTGCTCAGGCCAAGACAAGAGATTCCTCAACTATAGTGGATGAACACTGCTGCAAGGTTAAGGTGAGGACCAGTGCCTTTGGCCAGAAGTCATTTCAGTAAATGGTCCATTTGGAAGCTGGACTGTAGTGAATACATGTAAACATTCCCTGGGGAATATTATTGGGACAGGCAATGAAGAACTGGATGGTAACTGAAGAGGAATGTGGAGTTCAAAGGTGTTTCTTGTTTTATGTTAAGAAGGAAGCTTTTAGAGTATGTATGTTATTGGAAATGAGCCAGCAGAGGATGTGTTTATTTAGTTTCATGTTGTTTGCATTTCCAGTACCAGAAAGCTTATTGATTGTATGACATTATCTTTAAACTATTACAGTAAACTAATTGTACATAATAACTTCTGTTCATGTATTAGTTTTATGATAAGGGCTTGTTCATTGGTTCTGAAGAGTAAGATCGCTATGTAATAGAATATGCAGATGATTACTTAAGTTAGTTCTATCATAGAAAGATTTTCAAAAATTACATAATTGTGAATTTACAAACATTTAGGCTATACTGAATAGGATTTGATCATTCTTGATGATTCAGTTGATAGTAACATCGTGAATAGCTTTGATTTGGTAAGATACTCTGAAACATCACATCATATTAACTTCATAGTTGTTTATAGATTCCAGGCAAAAGGGGAAGATTTTGTTTATATTCAATAGAAAAAAATTACTAACAGTCTTTCACAAATTATTCCTTTTGGATGATAAAGATCTAAATGACAAAAACCGTGCTTCCTCTACTAAGAGTGTCATTAACACATATTGTGTGCTCAATAAGTGTATGTCAGATGAATGAAGAAACAGCAGAATGGTTGAATGAAGGCTTATTGATGAATTTCTTTACAAAAAAACAAAATTTTATTAAAGTAGGTTTCCAGTCTTGCCTACCTCTGAAGTCTTTATAATTTTTGAGAAATATGTTTTAAGATTCAGAAATTATTATTTATAGCTATAGCTAGACATGGAATAATACTATAGATTCATTTGCTCTTACTTAAAAAGACTTTTCAATATTCCTTTCTCAGCATATTTTGGAAAAGCAGTGTTGAAACCAGATTTCCTGGGCTTGAATTCTGGGTCTGTTGGTGACATGCTGAGTGGGCTTGGGCAAGTTCCTCAGCCTTTGTGTGCTCCATTTCTTCCTATACCTATCTCCCAGAATGACTGTGAGGATTAAAATGCCTTTAAGACATGTCAAGTGTTTCTAATAATGCATAACCGATGCCTACGAAGTCCTCAAAAAGCTAATATCTTGGTTATTCAAATGAGTTTCTTTCTTAGAAGGACTGAAGGAATACCTCCCAGATAGGTTTTATTGCCATGAAAGTTAGTTCTTATTGAAAAGGACAGGTGCAAAAAACACTGGTATACTGTTTCCTATCATATAATGCAAGTAATATTATGTTTTTCCTTTTCCTGGATCTAACTTTAATACTTCATTAATATTACTGACATATTTTCTTTGTGCTTTAATGCTCCTCTTGTTTATTGTTGCATCTTTTTATAGAAAATTACTTGCCAATGCAAAGAGTTTATATAAAAAAATAAAAGTTTAGGTATTATTTGTATTTTTGAATATTTACTATTAGCCTGACAAGAATCATTTGTTCTTTTAGGCTTGCAAGGAAAACACCGTATGAAAAGAAGAAGGTATAGTAAAAAAAATGAACTTTCAAAAATATTATTATCCTTGTCAAAAATACTTTGTAAAAGGAATAGTGGTAAAGTAAAAAATTTTCCTTTGTTGTAGAGAAGTTTATTTTGAACACATCTTTTAGAAACACTGTTGGTAAATTTACCCTTTTGATAAAACTCTCTTCTTTTACGAAATGCCTGTGTTTGCTTTGATAAAGAGATATTTACCACCTCTGTACACTTAGTATATTTTATACATATTTTAAGGACATTGTGAAACAGTATTATTTATGTGTAGGTCAAAGAACAAATGAATTACGTGAACGACCTGGATGACTTAACTCAGTCATCTGAGATGGTTTCTGAGGATGGCGACGCTCTTTACTCTACAAATTCCACGTTGCAAGCAGAACCTCTTGACTTGGGGTGTGAAGGTAGGACTACAGTGTAAATGTTAACAGAAAGCCTGTCTGTGTATAGAGTAGTGATATATGCACACATTGTCAGTACTGCTCTAGAGCCAGGGATGTGTTACAGTGCTGTGCATCTCAGAAGTATGTTTTGCATTAAAGGAACATGGAAGTGAGTGTATACTCTGAGCCACAGGCCTATGATCCTCTCACTCACTGTACCTTCTGTTGACTTTTATTCTTTCCTGTACCTTCACCCATGGTCAGGTCAGCATCATTTTCCTCCTAGAATAACTGAAATAATCAAGACTTCTTTCTCTGCCACTCCACCTCATGGAACCTCGGTCTTCACAGCAACTGTAATTATTACCTATTTTTAAAAATTCAGGTCTCATCATGTTACCCCTTTGCTTAAAGCCCAACTGTTGATTCTTTTTGCTGCATGCTTAAAGGTCACAACTGTCTAGCTTCATTTGGTTTTACTTTTTATCCTTCTTTCTACATGAATTTTAGAATCAGCTTGTCAATGTCCTAATATGTCTGCTGGTCTTAACGTTTTCATTTTCCTTCGGTTCAAAATACTTTGTACTTTCTCTTTTCGTTACCTCTTTGATAAGGGTTATTTAGATCCATATGATTTAGTTTCCAAATATTGAGAGTTTTCCAGAGATCCTTCTGTGCTCTTGCTTCTCATGATTTGTTAGGTGCATCCAAAGGGGCCCTGGGACTAGTGCCAATTATTTCCTGCCTTGGAGGCAAGACCTTGCTGACTACCATGTTCATTCTGCTATAAGTAGGAGTTTTTCCAGGCTGGCTCAGGAGAATAGATAGAATTCCTCGTGAGCGCCAGGCACGGTTTTCTTTCCATGTGGTTTTTCCCTGTTCTCAGGTGGTTTCTCACGTGCACTGTTTGTTCCTCTGCTGAATACCCAAGGGGCTCCTCCTCAGTTCTCCTGGGTCTTTTTTCTCTGTTCCACTCTTTCCTCTCCATGGTTCTGTCCTATGATCTCTGCCCACGTTGGTTTCACCAGACTCTCAGCTTCATCACCTCCACTTGGGGAGTCCAGTGGACTGTGCTTCTGTTCCTTCCCTCCATGTCGGGGCTTAGAAATTCTCTCAAGGCAGTGAGCTGGGGTCCTTAGGATAACCTTGTGTGTTTCCAGGATCATTGTCCTTCATTCCCTGAAGTTCTTGTCATGAAAATCATTGTTTAATGTATTTTGTCCGTGTCGTGTTTGCTTGCTCCGCTAAGGAAGGTAGATCGGTAGCTGTTCACTCTGTCTTGGTTAGATGGCAGCTGGAGACTGTCCATACGGTTGTTCTTCCTACTCTGCTTACTACTTCCTGCTCATCCTCCATTTCTCAGCATGACATCTCTTCCCCAGGGAAATTTTTCCTGGACCCAGTCTATTTTAAGTTCTGTTATTGTAGAACTCTCTTTTCTTATAGTATCTATCTGAGATCATAATTATTTGATTTCTCTTTCTCTTGTACTAGACTTCAAGCTAAACAAGAGCCAGGGATGTCTGTTTTATCATCAGGGCTTAAAATAATGTCTTCCGCACTATAGACACTTAATATTTGTTCAGTGCGTGAATGAGTGACCGTGAAAGGCACTGTCCTTTATATTCAAAACTTACTCACATAATTTTTTTTGTTTGTTTCTAGCTTTGTTTTCTCATCATGCAGACTCTGGTAGCTTGTTGAAAATTCAGGATGCAATTTTTTCACATGACAGATTAGTAGATTTTCAAAGAAAACACTGTGAACTACTTAGAGGAGAAATTCACAGAATGAAAAGCAAGTTTTGTGAGCTACAAAAAGAGCTATCAGAAACCAAAAAAGTGAAATCACAGTTAGAGCATCAGAAAGTGGGATGGGAACAAGAGCACAGAAGCTTGAGGTACTGTACATCTCGCTTTTAAAGAAATATTTGAACTGTTGTTTCCCTTAATACTGCAGAGATGTAGATGAATTATAAGGACTAACTTGCCTTCTCAGATTTTACAGGGGAGAAAACATCATTAGTATTGTGGAGTGTGAAATTCTTGGAAATACTATAACAGGTTCTTAATAGTGAATGCTTCTAATAACTTAATGTATATTTTTTTCCAAAACATCATTTTGATGACCATACAGAAGTCCACCATAATGGAAACCCCATTAATTATTTACCAAATTGACTTTCGCTTGTTTTCCACTTTTGTGTATTCTATTTAATACTGCAAGGAACATCTTTTCTATAAATTCATTTCTACCTTTCTAATTATTTTGAATACATTTTCTTTAATAATATTGTGTTATTTGGTTAAAATATGAGAAGTTTTAAAAAGATCTGTGACCTATATTTCTAAACTATTCTTAGGAAAGCTTATATTGCTTTACATTCTGACCCCCAGATATATGAAGTAGCCATTTTTCTCCAGACAAAATAAAAACAAAATTTTATGCAATTTTATTCTTAACCCTCTGTATGAAAACAGTGATCATTATTAAGTGTTTTTCAGTGTATTCCCCCCATTTTTACTATTTTAAACATTGTGAAGAGGGAACAAAAGTTATTGCAGCAGCAGTGAATAATCTCATAATTTTCTAAAAAGAGGTCTCTAAATTTTGCAGATTCACCTTAAAGCAAGAAGAAGAGAATAGAAGAAATACCAATATGTTGTATGAAAAAATTAGGGAGCAGTTAAGAAGAAATGAAGATAAATATAATAAAGAAGTTGAAATGAAGCAGCAACTTGAACTCAGTCTCCGAGCACTAGAAATGGAACTGAAGACTGTGACAAATAATCAGAGTCAGGTAGGGTTATCTGTGGTGAAAATTTCAAATTTCTAACACTATTTCATCAGTATTATATCTGATATCCCCCCTTTTTTGAAAAAATACCATTTTATTTTGTGTTGTACCTGTTATTTAGTGTCATTTTATTTAGTGTTATAGGAAATTTTAGGCTTCATCTTAAAAACCAAAGCAAAGACATTAAAAATTCCCAAAGTAACAGGGCTGGAAATAAGAATTCTATAATCCTAAAATGCTGGGTGCTCTTTTATGATCAGAGGGATGAAAAGGTCATGGTCAATAGCTCACACAATAGATACTGAAAAATCACAGGGTTGAGATTGGTGTAGAAACTAGAGGTTAAGCTCTCTGCCCACTTCAGGCAACAGATCCTTCTGCCTTGAGGGACAATTCATGAGTGAATAGGTCTAG
Organism: Budorcas taxicolor; assembly: GCF_023091745.1. Lineage (NCBI taxonomy): Eukaryota > Metazoa > Chordata > Mammalia > Artiodactyla > Bovidae > Budorcas > Budorcas taxicolor. The sequence continues at coordinate 36,862,525 of NC_068922.1, read as the reverse complement.
AAGAGAAGGGGAACTGGGAGGGAAGTTGGTACCTAATTTTACATCAAGTTACCTCTGGCCTTCAATCTGGCGATGGCTGAGGGTCATGGACCACACCCCTCCCTCTGTGCTGTCCAGCCCTCCAGTCCCCCTCTACCCGTGAACAGCTCAGAGCTGGCTCCAGCTTTCCCAGCTGAGTTCTCCCTCACAATAGAGTCAAGGATAGGTGTTAACTGGCATCCTCGAGAGGAGCAGGAATACTCCCTGGGGAATTTTTTTCCAGCAGTTGGTAGAAACCAGTCACTACTGAAGTTGATTGTCTTTCATTCTGAAGAGTTGTCGAGTGGCATCTCAGAGCAGAGGAATTCACTCCCCTGCCTGATATCCCTCTCAAATACAGACTGGGTCTCATCCCCAAGGTCCTAGCAGATCTCCTACAATGAAAAGCTCTCAGGGAGAGCTCAGGAAAAGTACTATTTGTAATTCAAATCCATTTGTCTACAGCAGTCAGGTAGGGACATACAATGGCTTTGTCCAAGGAGAGGCCTTTAATATTTTCCATAGGAACTGATCTCAAATCTTTTGCAACTGTCTCCAAGGACCCAGAACCCTGATTGTGGTTTAAGCCAGGAAGACCACATGTGCTCCCCCATTGACTGAGCTACCCGACAAAGTCCCTCTGCTTTGGGGTGAGCGTCACTCAGAGCACGTCATCACCATCAGTGTCTAAATCAGAGTCCATTCTTGGCTCCACTGTCATTTCTTTAACCAATACCCTGTCAATGACCTTTTCACATCATTTATTGTTTTTCAATTTGTAAAAAGTGCGACATCCATTGTAAAAACACTTCTGAACACTTAAAAAAGTTGTTTCTTTAGAATAAACTTATAAAAGTGCCTCTCCCCCACCAAGGGCAGGGGGGAAAAAACACTTGCTACTAATAATAGATATTCCGGGTTTTGGTAGTGAATTCACTTCCTTGATGGATCATTAGGATAGTTCATCACTTCCACTGATGGTAAGGAGGAAACTATAGGCAGTTCAGAGATCATATTTTAGAAGTCATTCTGCTACTTGTGAGGAAATGAACACTCTGCTCTGTGTAGTGTCTTATTTCAGTACAAGGAACTTTTGAAAACAGTGATAGATATGCCATAATATATATTTAGTGATAGCTATTAAGTGTTTTTCATTGTATTTCCCCCATCTCACTATGTTAAACATTATGGAAAGATAATGAAATTTGTTGCAGCAGCAAATAATCTCATGGTTTTCTAAGAAGAGCTCTCTAAATTTCACCTTATTTACCATTCGTGTATGTGCCATGAATGAAATAGGAGGCTTATTTTGAATTTATATGTTTGTACTAGAGAAGTAACTGTAGTTTGATGTAAGAGGACTAGTAGAGTCAAAAGACCTGGTGAAATGCCTGCAGCTTACTTATATTTTTAACTTCTCCCTGTCCAGAATCATTATAGCTAATGAGTTAACTGATGTTTGTAGAAGTACTTAGTACAGTTGTCAATAGGTATAATTCTTATAATTGCCTATGAAAATGTTAGAAGGTAGCATATTCTCAAGGAAAATCTTTGTATGAAATTTAACCTATTTAAGTCTATTAAATTTAATATATTTGATATATTTAAATAAATTTAAATATATACACAGTAATCACTCTTACTGTGAAGTGGCTGTATAGGAGATATCAGATGCAGTATTTATAAAGCCAGCAAGTGCTGTTGTTTGTTGAATTATAGTTGATTTACAATATTGCATTAGTTTCAGGTATACAGCACAGTGATTCAGATGTATTTGTATATGTGTGTGTATAAATGAGGCTTCCCTGCTGGCTCAGACTGTAAAGAATCTGCCTGCAATGCAGGAGACCTGGGTTCAGTCCCTGGGTTTGGAAGATCCCCTGGAGAAGGAAATGGCTACCCACTTCCATATTCTTGCCTGGGAAATTCCATGGACAGAGGAGCCTGGTGGACTACAGTCCATGGGGTCGCAAAGAGTCAAACATGACTGAGTGACTAACACACATCCACACTCACTCACACACACACACTCATACATACACACATTTTCCTTTTCAGATTCTTCTTACAGAATATTAAGTGTAGCTCCTTATGTTGCGCAGTAGATCCTTGCTGGTTATTTCACATCTACTAGTGTGTATATGTTAATCCCAACCTCCTAATTTATCCCCTCCCCTACCCCCTATCCCATATGATGACCATAAGTTTTTTTTCTGCATCTTTCTGTTTTGTGAATAAGTTCATTTTGGATTTCACATATAAGCAGTATGATATAATACTTGTCTTTGTCTGACTTTCTTCACTTAGGGTGATAATGTCTAGGTCCATCCCTGTTGCTGCAAATAGCATTATATCATTCTTTTTTATGACTTAGTAGTTTTCCATTGTATAAATATTCACATCACATGCCATTTTTAAGTGTAGTCAGATCTGTAAATCTTATATTTTAAGCATTTTGGGTTTATTGTAGTTCAGAGAAAAGCCTCTCCAGGTCTGAGCTTCTTGAAGAGTCTCTTGGGATTTCTTTTTGACTTTCATGGATTCATTGTCTTCAATTAACTTTTTGAACATTTGAAAATTTCTGCTTTTATAAAGTCTGAGGTTTGTATATAGCCTTATTTTTTCTGTTTGGAGACACACTTGGTGCAGCCTTTCATTGTATAAGCATACAAGATCTTCTTTCATTTCAGAGGAAATCATGAAATGTTACTTTATTGTGTACTAGCTAAAAATCTCCTGTGTTTCACTTAGGCTTCTGCTGGTCCTGAAGAACCAAAAGACCTGTTGTGCAAAAACCAAATGCTGCAGGATGAAATTGCCATGCTAAAACTGGAAATAGACACAGTGAAAAACCAGAACTTGGAAAAGGAAAAGAACTATTTTGAGGACATTGAAATTGTCAAAGCAAAGAATGATGATGCTCAAAAGGCAATAAAATTGAATGAGGAAAGGTTAACAAAAACTATATCCCAGTATACAGGCCAGCTTAATGTTCTGACAGCTGAGAATACAATGCTAAAGTCTAAGCTGGAGAACGAAAAAGAAAACAAACAAAGACTGGAAACAGAAGTGGAATCCTACCGTTCTAGACTGGCTGCTGCCTTTCACGATCATGGTCAAGATCAAACATCACAAAGAGACCTGGAGCTTGCCTTCCAGAAAGCAAAAGATGAGTGGTTATGCTTGCAGGACAAAATGAAGTCTGATGTGGCTAACCTAAAAGAAAAGAATGAGGCACTTTCCCAGCAACTTTCTACAGCGGAAAGTAAATTCCATCAGGTAAAAATCAAGTTGCAGCACGCAAGAGATAATCTTAGAGAAAAGACTTTGATGTTAGAACGTGTCCAGAGAGACCTTCACCAAGCAGAGTGTCAAAAGCAGGAAACTGAACACATGTATCAGAATGAACAAGGCAAAGTGAATCAATACCTTGGAAAGCAGGACTCCTTAGAGGAAACATTATCTCAACTCCAGAGTGAAAACATGTTGCTCCGACAGCAACTGGATGATACACAAAACAAAGCCGACAGTAAGGAGAAGACAGACATTAGCATACAAGACCAGTTTCAGCAGATCGTGAGAAAACTTCATGCTGAAAATGAGAAACAAGGTCTGATGCTGGAGGAAAGAAACAAGGAGTTAATCCAGGAACGTAATCATTTAAAAGAGAGAATGTATCAGTACGAAAATGAAAAAACAGAAAGAGAAGTAAGTATCCAGCAGGAGAAATAATTCTCAGACTTCCTGAAAGAAGTTGAATCTAGTTGAATATAAAAAAATACATAGGTTATGAATCTATAGTCTCTAAACCAGCCTGAAAGCACAACTTGTATCCAGCAAATAAAAATTAGACCCAGGAAATGCTTTACTTTGAGTAGAGACATCGTGTCTTATGAACTATTAAGAGATTCAGTTCTAAATTGTTAATACAGACAGATATTAGTAATTTACTCTTTTATTATTAAGGTAATCATTTTAATCTTTATGTTACCACATGTCAATATCGTGATGAAGCAGATAAATGAAATGCTCAAACCTAAAATTAACATTTCAAAATTAAGCTTCAGTTACATGGATTACCTTGACAGTCAATTCCAGGTTTCCCAGAGGCTATATCGTACTTTGGCTTTGGTAGCTTGTCATAGCTTTGTGTCATATTTGTTGGTATAATTTTATGTTTATTCACGTCAATTTGAGTTAATATGGGAAACATTTTAGCCTTGAATCATTTATTCTTAAAGCCTCTCAACTCTTTAAATGCATCTGCTTATCATTAAAACATAATTTGGGACTCAAGTGGTGAGCTTTAGCAAAATTCTTCTTGATTTAATCTTCCCACTGCTATTTATGATTTACTTAGAATATTTTTACAACAACTTGCTCATAATTCTCATTTTCAGTATCAATTAATATCATTTAGATACAAGCTTGTCCACTAAAAATGAAGGGTGTCAGGATTCATGATCAGCAGGAATGGAGTGAGTCAGGGAGAGGATTGTAGGGCCTGCAGTCTGGAGACAGGAAGAAGAGGCCACTTTAACAAGGCTCCTTGAAGGCCATGGGAGCAACCTCATTTTTAAAATTTTATTTCTCTTTTATATTGGAGTGTAGTTGATTTACAATTTTGTGTTAGTTTCAGATGTACAGGAAATTGATTCAGCTATACTTACACATATATCCATTCTTTTTCAGTTCCTTTTCCCATATAGGTGACTACAGAATATTGAGTAGAGTTCACTGTGCTCTACAGTAGGTCCTTATGATTAGCCAAGGGCAAAGGTGGGGAGGAGGGATAAATTAGGAGTTAGGGATTAACATAGACATACTACTAGATAGAAAATAGTTAAGCCACAAGGGAATGGCCTCAGTTTTCTGCTGAGCTAGGAATCTGTTGGGAAGATCTGAGCACTGGTTGGAATATGTGAAGATCTCTGAAGTTAATAGAAGCCTCTAATAAAGAAAAAGGGAAAATGTCCCATAGAGTGGAAGTTTCCACCACTTGTCCCACATTCAAACCTATTTCTTTCTGGTTGTGAGGTAATGAAGCTCTGCAGATCTATTGGGAGGAGCAGGGCGTGGACAGCAGGTCTGCATCTTTTGTCCGAATAACTTAATATCAGAAAGGCCAGAAGGTGGCCCCTTCCGTGTCTGTAACCAAATTCAGTGAGGAGGGAAAAGAAGGTGAGTTGCTGTCTGTGGTGATAGTTTTCAAAGTACATATGTTGGAGTTATCTATTCTTAATGTAATGGAATAGTAAAGTGATTTGATAAACTCAGTGACAGAGTGTCTTACTAGGCAGTTGTGAGACAACTTCAACAAGAAGTGGCTGATGCCCTGCAAAAGAAGTCTATGTCAGAGGCTTCACTGGAAATCATGTCAAGTTATTGGGCTAAATTAGAGGCTGAGACACAGGATTTAAAGAACAACTTACATCAACCCACAAGTCAGGTATGTATGAAATTGACGTGTCAACAGTTGATATGTAGGATGAAGTGTTTTAGGACCCTCATTTTCATGGTCAGCTTTCTTTTGTATTTTTGTTACAAGAAATTAACTACAATTTTCTTATCTTTATAATGCACTCATTTCTTAAACTCTGACTTTCATTCTGCCCTTTGCATTATACATATTTTTTCTTATATTATTTACCCTTAGGAAAGTTGAGAATTGTGCCTCACTGTTCACACAAGTTGAGAGACATTTTTTTATTTGAAATAATACTCTTTTTTTGTAGTGATAGCTGTATTACATAATGAGGCTAGCCAGATAAAATCAAAGGATAATGTTTAATGGAAGGTTCCAGAAAATTATCATTTCTCATCTTTCTTTTTATGACTGGCTGTAGAGTTCTGTATTTATTTATTTCATGGATTTCAGAATAACTTGTGCAGAAAGGGTATTATAAAAACCAGGTGAAATATAGGCATTGCCTTGTTTCCTTTTCATTTTAAGTATATTGCAAAAGCATGGAGGTTCTCAGATGATGTACAGTACGTACATCCAAACTAGAGAATTAAGAAGATTATCTAGATCCTACCATTGGATTTTTTTAAGCTATTGAGAAATAATTCATATATCATAGAATTCACCCACTCAACATGTGTAGTTCAATATCTCTTAGTCTAGAGATGTGTCACCTGTGACCACAGTCAATTTTAGAGCCTTTCCATCACCCCACAAAAGAAACCCTGTATCCCTTAGCCACCACCTATGGCCTTCCATCCCTCAGCCCCAGGCAACCCCTAGTCTAATATCTGTCTCTGTAGACATGCCTGTTCTGGGTATTTTATATAAATGCAATCATACAATATGTGCTTCTTTGGGATTAGCTTTTCTCATCTGACGTCATGTTTTCAAGGTTCACCTGTGTGATTGCACGTATCAGTTCTTCTGTTTGTTGTTTGTCAATCAATCAATAGTATGTGACTAAGCCATGTGTCCATCATCAGTTGATGGAGCTTTGGGTTGTTTCCACTTTGGGGCAATTAATAATGCTGCTGTGAATACTGATTTACACATTTTTGTGTGGACATGTTTTTATTTCCCTGTGGTTGAATTTTATCCTCAGAGGTAACTGGCTGATTTCAGCTTTCTCTGCCCTTGCTCAGGCTATCCTTACAGTTTCTTTTCCTCTTGACTGGTGCTGCTGCTGCTGCTGTGGCTGCTGCTGCTGCTAAGTCGCTTCAGTCGTGTCCAGCTCTGTGTGACCCCATAGATGGCAGCCCACCAGGCTCCCCTGTCCCTGGAATTCTCCAGGCAAGAACACTGGAGTGGGTTGCCATTTCCTTCTCCAATGCATGAAAGTGAAAAGTGAAAGTGAAGTCACTCAGTCGTGTCTGACTCTTCGCAACCCCATGGACTGCAGCCTATCAGGCTCCTCCATCCATGGGATTTTCCAGGCAAGAGTACTGGAGTGGGGTGCCATCACCTTCTCCGTTTCCACTTGACTAGGCCTCCATTATTTGAGACTTGGTGCCCAGTCTCTCCTCCTTCGTGGAGCTTTCCTGAATGTCCACCTCTCATGGAGCCTTTTCACTTCAGCCATTGTTATCTAGTCTCTGAGGAAGAGTTTAACCCCTAATTTTACACTGTTGCCATTTTTTTCCATGAGGGGGAATCTTGTCTAAGTATACATTGGTGTTATAGGGAATATTTTAAGATACGCATCGCACTTGTCTTGCATAAAAGGACAGTAACAAAGGATTACAAGAATGAGGCATTTTTTGTTGTTGCTGTTCAGAAAAATGTATGGATCATCTCCGTAAACTATTAGGAGATGGGATATCTTTATCTTTGCAAATCATTTCTCTTTGGATTGCAATTCAAATTAGCAAAAAGTCTTTGTAGTTCAGAAAAAGGCTTATGGGATTAGACTCTGTATTTATAAGATTTATTAATTAGAGTCTTATTCTCACAGACTTCTTTTGGGAGGCATTTATTAACTTAGCCCTAGATAACTCAATATAGTATCCCTTAAACTACTTTAAAACCCTGGGTCATTAAGATGGGGGAAGGATTAAGAGACGTTCTACTAAGAGGGGCCTTGTAGTCATTTTATGGAGGAAAGATAGAAAAATATTATTGTAGAACAATAAAAGAGTATAAAATCAAGTGCAAATGTTGTTTGACAAAGATGACAGTGAAGAATATATTTTGTGAATCTTGGTGGTGTGAACATCTTTCTTGATTCTCCGAGTAATCCCTGGTCCTACATTCTACAATACACATACCATCCTTTTAGTTTGATCCTGGGTTTGAATTAGGCTGTGCTTAATCCACATTCCTCATTACCAAATAGTCTCATTTTCTTCTTGAAGAGTGATGATTTTCCAGCAGAGTTGGAAACTGCATCTTCAAAATGTCTGCACGTGGATGCAGAAAAATCAAGGATTTTAACAGAAGTTAATTTTCTATGAGATGAATGCAAAAGAAATGTGAAAAAACTAGAGAGAAGAAAAAAAAGTTGGAGCAAGATGTAGTGACTCTCAAAAGTCATATAAACATGAATATGATAGGACACAGTCAAGTAGAGCAGTATCAGCAGGCTACTGAAGAAAGAGTAAGACATAATCTTAAGCAGAGAAATGAAAGGAAGTCAACCTATCTTTGTAGGTTAATTTGTTGCTCTGTCATGTGCTTGAAGTCACTTTCACTGTATATTACATTTCAGACATATACAACTTGTGTGTTTCCTCTGCCTCCCTTAGAGCAGTATGTTTTGTAGGTTTCTGGAAGGGGAGGGCACTTGCTTTCCCTTTAAATATTTCAGTTTCCCCCACAGTTTTCACTGAATTGTCCTATCAGAATGATTCTTACTAGAGAATCGTCTTACTTATAAGACCAGTTAGTATAAAATAAGATCATCAGGAAGAAAAGAAAATATTGTGGTTTAGAACTGATACCATCCTCTTGAATTATTCTAAAGTTGCCTCATTCAATTTTTAAAATTTTAAGTTGATCCTCCTATTCTTTGAATTATCAGATTATATAAATACTACTATAACAGTCATTTCACTTTAATTTTATAATTCATATTTAATTCACTTCACATTGATGATAATTGTTTTAAACTTCTGCTCTTTTTGTTTTCACCTTTGTAATCACTCTCTGAATCACTGACTCAAAACTAAAGGAAACAAATATAATTTTCCAGGTTATAATTATTTTAAAAATGTTATCTATTTCAACTTGCTTAGATACAAGCAGGATCTCAACAGATGGAACTCAGAATTAAAGACTTGGAATCTGAACTGTCTAAGATGAAAACTTTGCAAGAAGATTCTAATAAAGCTGAGTTGGAAAAATATAAGCATCTCTACCTAGTAGAACTTGAAGTTAGAAAGTCATTGCAAGATAAACTAGACAAGTAAGTCAAAACACAGAATCACAGAAAATAAATTTAGGTCATTAATTTGTCTCTAAAGCCTATTTTTATAGAGTGTGGTTTCTGAGATTACTAGGAAGTGAAAGCTAAGTGGATAGTCACTGCTAAGGGGGCGCTTTAAGACAAACTATTATTACTGTATCAAGTTTTTCCACACTATGTAGAGGCATGCTTGTGAAAAGGGGGGAAATTAACACAGGGGTGAAAGGCAGGATAAATCACAAAGTAGCTAGAAATAATATAGTGACCTTACCCAGGGAGTGTGTGGAAGATGGAAAGGGCAGATCCCACCTGCAGTGCCTAGTCCAGCTTTCCCCACTATCTGAAAGCAGAGCATTCCTAGGACGCCTTTCATAAGCCAAAACAGCATAAAGCAAAGAAGCAGGTACCCGAGGACACATCCTGCTAGTCGATGCTAAAATGAATATGCCCAAGTGAAGCACAGGTGATCTCAGACAAGGTTCAGGGCTGTGGCAACTTGATGCTGAGATGTGGGGTGTGGCTCCCAGGGAAGGAGCACGGTGGGGCCAGTTTCCCTGCTTGGGGAGCATGATGCCTCTCACTCTAAAACGTACACTACTGTTTAGAGTTTTGGCTTTTTAAATGAGACCAAAATTTGTCTTCAGATTTTTTTTTGGACCATCAGAAACAGGTGCTGACATAGGCCCATAGTAGAAGTGAAGTAACATAAAGTGGACTTTGGGAAAGCAGGGGATACTTATAATTATTCCTGGGGCTGTTTTAGCTCTTTTCAGTCTCACCCACTGACTTTCTCATCCTCCCCTTGACATTGTGGCTCTAGATGATATCCCAGAGCCAAATGCTTAATTTCTCCAAGGTCATGAGTGAAACATATATACAAGGGTGGTGAAAGGAAACACTTGAAAGTAACTTTGTGGGACGGTGTGTTTCTTCGTCCCTGAACTGTTTCCTGGAGGCAGGTGTGTCCCAGCGGCAGCAGGTGTCACTGTGAGGCCACCTCCCTTTCTCTCTGATGCCCTTTCTCTCCTCTCCCAGCTGTGGCTTGTTACTGGAGGAGCCCCAGACACATGTGTACTTTTTTAGAACAAGGTTACAGCTGTCATTGTTTACAGGAGGTCTGCTCTGTGCTTTCAGTGTTCAAACAGTTGAATGGGAATTCCGTTTACTCTATGGCAACCTTAAAAATGCAAATCACTTAGGGAAACATGAACGAAATTGGTGTTTTCCATCTTCCCCAGGACTGATGAGAGGCTGATAGAGACCAGGGCTGAACTTGAGGTGGAGAAGCAGCAGAACAGATCTATACACAGCACTCTTAGCACAAGGCCAGTCCTGGAGTCCTCTTCTGTTGGAAATTTCAATCCTGCTTCAGGGTTCAACACAAACGTTATTTCAAGAGCAAACAGAGGGTTTTCTACCTCAATCCCATGCCCTTCAAATGACAGCATGGAGACTTACTTGACCAAGGTTAGTTCTATTCTATTTTTTTCATTGGGTTTCCGATTTCTGATATGAATGATCCTTGTTTAAAATTTGGTGAACTTCTGCGTTGTTTTTTTTGACTTATGCACACTAAGTAAAACCATACTTAACTGTGATAATCAAGGAGACATTTAATGATTTTTTTGTCCTAGATCTCTCATTTTTAATAGATACTTATTAAATTCCTAAATTTCTTGAAAAGCTGCATTTAAATTCAACTTTAGAAATGAAACCTTATTGTCTAGTAACCAAAAGTATACGTTCAGATGTTTGATTTACTTCCTAAATTATTTCACTTCGGCAGTGGTTCATAATCATTTCCAGGCTCTGCTGCACCCACTACAGTTTTTCTACCCCTAAGCATAAGTGAATGACTGGCATCTAAACACTAACCACATATAGATGTTTTTTATTTGAAGGAATCCTAGATAAATCCTTTTTTGTGAATTAAACAAACTTGTAATACTTAATCAAAGATTAATTTCTGGTTTTAGGTTAACATTTTTTGGTATTTTCTTATACAAGAGTACATCTTTAACTGCTATTTTACTTACAGAACTTTGATTTAAATTTCTAAAAAAAATCTTGCTAAGCAGTTTTAGAATGTTTCTAAGTTTGTAGTTAAATCAGATATTTAAAAATTGTAAATGAAGCTCACTTTTGTCTCTGTTTTGACATCACCTGAATGAATGATGACTGAGATAGCAATGATGGGGAATCTTTAAATTGCAACTAGTTTTCATTGTGTAGTCATTATGATTAAAATATCCATTTCAGTCAGTGCACACGGGTTTTATGGTTTTGATGGTGTTTTCATGATGTTGATGATGCAGAGAAAAATAGCCTTTGTTAAATGCAGTCTCAACTTGTTTTCTCATTTGGCTTCTTGCCATCATAGAAGAGCAGTCTAAGGTTTCTTTGAAAGCACTGCAGCTATGTTGGGTCTTAGTACTTGAGAGCCTTGAACCTGAAGGACGTGCTTTAGCTGTGCAGTCACAGCGGGCCTCCAAACACTTCATACCAAGTCAGACACTTCCCCACGCAGGCCTAAGAGGAGGAAGCAAATGCTTGACCCCGTCCCAGGGGCAGGCTGCCTACTGTAGACCCAAGTTCACGGTGCTGTGGAAACATACATCTTTTCAAAAAGAGATTCGGAACCAAGCAAGCACTTTGTAGTTCCTTCTCCCAAACTCACCTGTTAGGTAAATCTCCTTGCTTCTCATAAGGAGGGTAGGAGTATAAGTCCTCCCCTTGAAACTTCAGGCTGAGGAAATGAAGTTCAACTGCAATTTCTGACCAGATTTAGATTATAATTGAGATTACATGCATAATTTTTGTATATACCAACTGATGATGAGAGCTTGGATAGAAGTATGCTAAACAGTAAACAGAGATCTGTTGTGTGTTTTAAATATTGTCCTCAATAACCCAAGATGTGGATAATTCATTCTTGACTCATTTTAGCAAGCCAGGTTTTATCTAGAGAAAATGAACAAACATCCTTTTAAGGTTGAATCTCTTCAGTTTTGGCCTGCTTGATCAACTAAAGATTCCTTCAAGTTCCCTGTCCTGTGTCTAAAAAATATTTATGCTTTCTAAATTAACTATATCAATTGCTACAAATAGGAATTTGATATTGATTTTATTCTTGTTCATGCATTTAAAACACATTTACTTAGAAAGTCATGTCATGCCACAAGCATTATTGAACTATATAGCATGGTTTTACATATTCATTTTATCTATGTTATAGTTTAAAATCTATGTGTTTTTTCCTTGCTCTGAGGAAGTAGCTGGCATAGGACTCTGGACTCAGTAAGTAAGAAGGACATTGCCTTTGTTACTTCTTTTGTAGAATTAGGAACTTTGACTAAATCAACGACTCTCATACCTTAAAAAAAGTTGTTTTTTTTTTTTTTCCCCAAAGTAAACAACCTTTCTTTGCAAAAAAAAAAAAAAAAAAACCTGCGTGGAACCGTGTTATATAAAACAGAGCCGAGTACAGAGCCTTTTAGCTAAAGAGTGGCCGAGACACTGCAGCTGTGACTTCTCTGGTCCTCAACCCTGCAGTGACCCCTGTGGGACTGTCCCCTTCTGTGAGACATAGTTCGGAAACTAACACTTATGAGAGAATCCTTCTTGCTAAACATCTTCACAATTGAAACTTGCTGCTACATCGTTTCTTGTGTGTAACTTTCTCACCTTTCTGTCTTTTTGTTAAATGGAGAAGAGTAAAGAAAATCACAGATGTGTTCTCCTTATTAACATTTGACTTCAGACTTCCTCCATTTGAACACGATCCTCACCAAAAATCAAAGATCTCAGAAGTACATATTTAGGGCAGGAGCTGTTGGGGGAGAAGATAGTAATCCTGTGGGTCATTCCTAGGATTATGGGTCATTCCCTAATTCTCTGAAATTATGTGTACTATAGACTGATATTTATTGCACTTTTTATCAGATTAATCTAAATAGCATTCCATATATATGGTTCTTTTATCTATAAGCAGAATAAGTAGGAATTCATTTTCTTTTATTTATGTGATTTTTTTTTCTACTGAAGTAATCTTGAAGTTAGGTCTAGTCTCTAAAAGTATTATTTAAAAGTCGCATTTAGTAAGTTTTATGTCATTCCTATGATAATATCTCATTTATCTTAAACATAAATAATATTTGACTTATTTCAGATGCAGCAGGAGTTGGACAGGAGTATAACTAGAGAAATAAGAAAAGGTATGTTGCCAAAACATATGAATTAAATTTAGACATTGATTTCTGAAATACTCTGTAAGCAGTAAATGGGATCTCTGTCCACTGTTTGGATAACAGATGGCATATTAAGTATTTTTTCTTATACATAGCTAATGAAAAATGTGAAAGTATGAGCAGTCATAGTGAAAAATATCCTTCTTCCTCATTTATTCATCATGTTCCATAGCTTGAAAAACAATCTCTAAAGGTCTATGTATTTCTTTTTATTTCTGGTTATATCCTTCTTCTACTTCCTCCATCCCTGTGAAACTATCCGCCTACACCTGACACTATTCTCAGAAAACGTGGAGTTCATCAATTTCTCAAGTGTTGGTAGTGGTTAAGGCTAAGAAATCCAGACTCAAGCAGTCACATTTGTGTAGCTGCCACTGGGTGGGTGACTTTAAAATTTCTGTCACTGACTTTGTCACCAGTTTATATTTTATTCTCAGGAAAAGCCCCAAACACCCACATCAATTTGGGTCCCGCCAAAGAAGCTGGCCTTATCTCTTTACCACCCTACTCTGCCCCTCAGCTCTGCATCTAACCAGCCAGATTGTGTAGGATCCCACAGGTGCGCTTCCTCATCTCTGGTCCTTGTATGTGCTTCTCCCCTCTATCTCTTGTACGTTTCCCTGTCCTTCAGGTAGCTACATATGTATCACTTCCACCAAAAAGCTGGCAGTATTGACACAAAGCTGGCTGTCCCTTCTGAGTGTTCTTTGTGCCATCTTTTATATCTGTCTTTGTATTTATGACTCCGTATGGAGATTACCTGTTTGTCTATTTTTCCAGTTTGCATTTCATTTTTCAGGGTGGACTGGGTCACCTTCATCTTATAATTCCAGTGCTTGTCACTATGCGCACCTTTGCACATAGTTACTGAGTAAATGAAAGGAGGATGAGAAACCTAGAAACTCTGGTACTCAGTCATATGTGCGACCATGAGCAGATTATAAAATTGGAATCTTGTATTTTATGTCATGCGATCTATAGATATATTTCATCTTCCAGAACACTAGGAAAGTTCTCAGGTTTTTGGCGGTTGTTTTGTTTTGTTTTGTTTTGTTTTTACTAATACTTAGTTAACTCAAGTATTTTGGGTAAAAAATATAATTCTTTCCTTTTCTTTCCAGTTGATGCTGAATTTGCATCTGATGCCTTTACAGTGTCTCAAGTATCTGCAGATGGGTCAAATGTGTACGATGACCAAATTTTGAAAACAAAAGCACAGTATACACAGATTTTGAAGGAAAAATTTATGATTTAGAATGATAAATCGTTAAAGTTTCCCTACTGGACTGTTTCCATGACATTTCATTGTTTCCCATTAAAGATGATGAGAAAAATCTTTATTAAAGGAAAGTATTTTTGTATTACCTCTGTATGATGAAAATTTATATAGCATTTTAAGTGATGTTTCTCTGCATCTAACTTACTTTTAAGCAGATTAAAAACCAACACTGCTGAGTCTTCCATATCCTAAGCAATAGTGTAGTCATTCAATCACATCTGTCTGTTTGCAACCCCATGGACTGTAGCCCACCAGGCTCCTCTGTCCATAGAACTCTCCAGGCAGGAATATTGGAGCAGGGAGCCATTCCCTCTCCAGGGAGATCTTCCAGACCCTGGGATCAAACTCGGGTCACGTGCATTGCAGGTGGATTCTTTACCATTTGAGCCTCCAGGGATACCCTTTACAAACTCAGACTGAGCCCTAATACCAGCTGTTTAAACAGCACCCAAAGAGCCAGACTTGTCATTAATTTTTAGTGATGTTGATTGACAGCTTTTTTGTATGTCCCACTTTTTATCACTATATATAAACCAAAGATTTAGATACTGATATTATGGCTACCATCAATGTTTTGATGTATTACAATTGTTTATAGAGGCATAAAACTTACTATATGTAACTTTAAGCACAGATTCATAGGTCCTTCCTCATGGATAAATAATGTTTGCCTGAGTTTTCACCTTTTAAATGAATGAACTTAAAAATTTTTTTAGTTTTAATTAGAGGATAATTACTCTACAATATTGTGATGATTTTCCGCCATACATTTACTTGAATCGGCCATAGGTATGCACATGCCCCCTCCCTCTTGAACCTCCCTCCCACTTCCCTCCCCTTTCCACCCCTCTAGGTTGTCACAAAACACCAGCTTTGAGTTCCCTGCATCATACAGCAAATTCCAAAAAGACACATGTGCCCCAGTGTTTATTGCAGCACTATTTACAATAGCTAGGACATGGAAGTAACCTGCTGCTGCTGTTGCTGCTGCTAAGTCGCTTCTGTCGTGTCCCACTCTGTGCAACCCCATAGACGGCAGCCCACCAGGCTCCTCTGTCCCTGGGATTCTGCAGGCAAGAATACGGGAGTGGGTTGCCATGTCCTTCTCCAATGCATGAAAGTGAAAAGTGAAAGTGAAGTCGCTCAGTTGTGTCCGGCTCTAAGAGACCGCATGGACTGCAGCCTACCAGGCTCTCTGTCCATGGGATTTTCCAGGCAAGAGTACTGGAGTGGGTTACCATTGCCTTCTCCAATGGAAGTAACCTAGATGACCATTAACAGATGAATGGATAAAGAAGCTGTGTATTATTCAGCTATAAAAAGGAACGCATTTGAGTCAGTTTTAATTGACTTTTGATTTACTTTTGGAGACTGTTAAAATTAGAGAAAGTTCCTCATGGATAAATAAGATTTGCTTAAGAATTTCGCCTTTTCTTTACCTATCTACCTATCTAGCTATCTATTTTTGCTTTGCTTTTTGGAAAAAGTCTTGGAAAAAGACTTTTCATTTTGGAAAAAGCATCAGACAAACAAACATTTTCACAGAACTCCCTTATCTCCCATATATCCACCTGAGGTACCATTTATCTTTCCTATATGTTATTTGTTCTCCCATAAGTATCCCTCCTCACCCAAATCACCTGTTTTTTACAAGATGCCTTTTTCTCCTGCTCCCTGTCATTTATTAAGTAGTATATCGACTCCCAGTAATTGCAGTAATGCTGAAGAAGCTGAAGTTGAACAGTTCTATGAAGACCTATAAGACCTTCTAGATAATTCTAGATAATTTGGGTGTTTATACAAATACCCAAAAAAGATGTCCTTTTCAGTATAGGGGACTGGAATACAAAAGTAGAAAGTCATGAAATGCATGGAGTTACAGGCAAATTTGGCCTTGGAGTACAAAATGAAGCAGGGCAAAGTCTAACAGAGTTTAACCAAGAGAACGCAGTGATCATAGCAAACACCCTCTTCCAACAACACAAGAAAAGACTCTACACATGGACATCACCAGATGGTCACTACTGAAATCAGACTGTTTACATTCTTTGCAGCCATTCAGGTATGATCTAAATCAAATACCTTATGATTATACAGTAGAAGTGTCAAATAGATGCAAAGGATTAGATCTGATAGACAGAGTGCCTGAAGATTATGAATGGAGGTTTGTGACATCGTACAGCCCCAAGAAAAAGAAATGCAAAAAGGCAAAATGGTTGTCTGAGGAGGCCTTACAAATAGCTGAGAAAAGACAAGAAGCTAAATGCAAGGGAGAAAAGGAAAGATATACCTATTTGAATGCAGAGTTCCAAAGAATAGCAAGAAGAGATAAGAAAGACTTCCTCAGTGATCAATGCAAAAAAAATAGAAGAAAACAATAGAATGGGAAAGAATACAGAACTCTCAAGAAAATTAAAGATATAAAAGGAACATCTCATGCAAAGATGGGCACAATAAAGGACAGAAATGGTATGGACCAAAGAGAAGCAGAAGATACTAAGAAGAGGTGGCAAGAACACACAGAAGAACTATACAAAAAAGATCGTCATGACCCAGATAAGCATGATAGTGTGATCACTCACCTAGAGCTAGACATCCTGGATGTGAAATCAAGTGTGCCTTAGGAAGCATCAATATGAACAAAACTAGTGGAGGTGATGGAATTGCAGTTGAACTATTTCAAATCCTAACATGATTCTGTGATAGTGCTGCACTCAATACACCAGCAAATTTGGACAACTCAGCAGTGGCCATAGGACTGGAAAAGGTCAGTTTTCATTCCAATCCCAGTGAAAGGCAATGCCAAAAAATGTTCAAACTAATGCACAATTGCACTCATCTCACACGCTAGCAAGTAATGCTCAAAATTCTCCAAGCCAGGCTTCAACAGTACTTGAACCATGAACTTCCAGATATTCAAGCTGGATTTAGAAACGGCAGAGGAACCAGCGATCAAATTGTCAACATCCATTGGATTATCGAAAAAGCAAGCAAGTTCCAGAAATACATCTACTTCTGCTTTATTGCCTACACCAAAGCTTTTGACTGTGGGAATCACAACAAACTGTGGAAAATTCCTAAAGAGATGGGAATACCAGTCCACCTGACCTACCTCCTAAAAATCTGTATGCAGGTCAAGAAGCAACAATTAGAACTGGATGTGGAACAACAGACTGCTTCCAAATCGGGAAAAGAGTCCGTCAAGGCTGTATATTGTCACCATGCAAATTTAACTTATATACAGAGTACATCATGTGAAATGCCAGGCTGGATAAAGCACAAGCTGGAATCAAGATTGCCGGGAGAAATATCAATAATCTCAGGTATGCAGATGACACCACCCTTATGGCAGAAAATGAAGAAAAACTAAAGAGCCTCTTGATGAAAATGAAAGAGGAGAGTGAAAATATTGGCTTAAAACTCAACATTCAGAAAACTAAGATCACAACTTCTGGTCCCATCACTTTATGGCAAATAAATGGGGAAACAATGGAAACAGTAAGAGACTTTATCTTTTGGGGCTCCAAAATCTCTGTAGATGTTGACTAAAGATGTTTACTCCTTGCAAGAAAAGCTAGACCAACCTAGTTATCATATTAAAAAGCAGAGAGATTACTTTGCCAACAAAGGGCCATCTAGTCAAAGCTATGGTTTTTCCAGTAGTCATGTATGGATGTGAGAGTTGAACTATAAAGAAAGCTGCTACTGCTAAGTCACTTCAGTCGTGTCCGACTCTGTGCGACCCCACAGACGGCAGCCCATCAGGCTCCCCTGTCCCTGGGATTCTCCAGGCAAGAACACTGGAGTGGGTTGCCATTTCCTTCTCCTATGCATGAAAGTGAAAAGTGAAAGTGAGGTCGCTCAGTCATCTCCGACTCTTCACGATCCCATGGACTGCAGCCTTCCAGGCTCCTCCATCCATGGGATTTTCCAGGCAAGAGTCTTGGAATGGGGTGCCATCACCTTCTCCAAAGAAAGCTGAGCACCGAAGAATTGAAGCTTTTGAACTGTGGTGTTGGAGAAGACTCTTGAGAGTCCCTTGGACTACAAGAAGATCCAACCAGTCAATCCTAAAGGAAATCAGCCCTGAATATTCATTGGAAGGACTGATGCTGAAGCTGAAACTCCTAATACTTTGGCCACATGATATGCAGAACTTACTCATTGGAAAAGACCTTGATGCTGGAAAAGATTGAAGGCAGGAGAAGAAGGGAATGACAGATGATGAGATGGTTGGATGGCATCACTGACTCAATGAACATGAGTTTGAGTAAGCTCCAGGAGTTGGTGATGGACAGGGTGGCCTGGCATGCTGCAGCCCATGGGGTCACAAAGAGTCTGACAGGACTGAGCGACTGAACTGAACTGACTGATATCAACTCCCAGTTGTAGTCACCCCTTCCAGTCACATTTCTTTGTGAACCTCTGCGTGTTATTGCTATTGTTACCTTGCTCAGTCACATCCAACTCTTTGCGACCCCATGGATTGCAACACACCCTGCTTCCCTGTCCTTCACCATGTCCTGGAGTTTGCTCAAACTCACAGCCATCAAGTTGAAGATGCTGTCTAACCATCTCATCATCTGTCGCCCCCTTCTCCTCTGTCCCTCAGTCTTTCGCAGCTTCAGGATCTTTTCCAGTAAGTAGGCTCTTCACATCAAGTATCCAAAGTATTAGAGCTTCAGCATCAGTCGTTCCAATGAATATTCAGGGTTGATTTCTTTTAAGATTGACTGGTTCATTCTCGTTGCTGTCCAAGGGACTCTCAAGAGTCTTCTCTAGCACCACAGTATAAAAGCACTAATTCTTCAGCACTCACTCTAGTTTATAGTCCAACTGTCATATATGTACATGACTCCTGGAAAGCCTGAATATTTTGGAGAGTAATCTCTTGTCAGTTGCATCATTTGGAAATATTGTCCCCCTTTCTGTTGATTGTCTTCTGTCTTGTTTATGATATCTTTGCAAAAGCCTTTAAGTTTAATTAGGTCCCGTTTGCTTATTTTTGTTTTCATATTCCTTACTCTAAGAGGTGGGTCAAAAAAGATGTTGCTCTGGTTTGTGGCAGAGAGTGTTCTGCCTATGTTCTCCTCTAAGAATTTTATAGTGTCTGTCCTTACATTTAGGTCTTTAATCCATTTAGAGTTTATTTTTGTGGATGGTGTTAAGGAGTGTTCTGATTTCATTCCTATACATGTAGCTGTCCAGCTTTCTCATCTCAGCTTATTGAGGAGGCTGTCTTTTCTCCATTGCATCATCTTGCTTCCTTTGTCCTAGAATAATTGACCATAGGTGTGTGGGTTTCTTTCCGAACTTTCTATCCTGTTCCACTGAACTATGCCATATATTTTGGGTTTTGTGTCAGTACCAGTATTTTGATTACTGTAGCTTGTAGTATAATCTGAACTCAGGGAGCCTGATTCTGTCAGCTCCTGCTTTTCTTTCTCAAGATTGCTTTGGCTCTTCAGGATGTTTTGTATACACACTGTAAAATTTTTTGTTCTAGTTCTGTGAAAAACGCCATTGGTAATTTGATAGAAATTGCATCAAAACTGTAGATTGCTTTGGGTAGTATAGTTATTTTGACAGCAGGAAACAGTTTATTCAGAGGTTCTAGGAATGTGGTGGCCACCTTGATATTCATTAAATCAGATCTGATTTTCCAGCCTGTGGCTCTTGGTGTCCTGCAGAAGGCGCCAAATGACTGGCCAGAGCTCTGATGCACGGGCTCGTCTTTGGAAAATATGAAATGTAATTATAAAAGGCCAGCATCTTAAACAAAGCATTCAATGGTCTGTCTGCAACCCTTTCTTTTGCTTCATTTTAGCGTGACATGGGTCAAAATGAGAAGCAGACAGGAAAATGTTTGCCTCGCCTGGCATGTGGTAATATTGTGAAATATGAAAATGTAAGTCAAACACAGAGACAACCCAGTCAAACAGCTCCTAAACACAGAGCTGGTGTGAGGGTGGGAGTGTGTACTTTGTCTTCTGAGAAACATTATACAGTAAGAATGGAAGTTATGAAACATATTTCAAAATAAAAAGGTAAAGAGAAAATATTGTACAAAAACCTATAAAAAGAATAAAAAGTTGGAGATGAAAGAGAGAGGAGAGCTCAAAGGTGCGTGAGACCAGGGAACATGTACCGACGTGGGACCTCTAGGAGGTAAGATCCTATTCCTCTATTTCTTGCAGTTCTAATAATAATTGAATTTCAGATGAATATCATAAAAACAGAGGACAAGAAAAATACACCAAGTCATCTGAAACCAATTCAATGGAATTCTTTATTTCAAAGGACTCTATATAATTGTTATATATTGTATTTTACATATATCTTACATACTGCATTTTATATATTATATGTCTATGTATATAAATGACAGTGTCAGGTGGTAAGTTTTGAATTTTCAGTAATACCAAAGAGAGTGTTGCAGGAATTTAGGAGGAAGTTGCGTGGATGTGCACTAGTGTGGTCAGGAGAGGACAACTCTGGGAGGGACTGGGACATGGCTTGGGCCCTGACTGGTGAGGAGTGAACCAGATATTTGAGATGAATGAATGGAATTTGCTTCCTATGACAGTTGTTAACCAAGGATATTATGAACATCCATAAACCTACACTAAAGATAGCAGAGTGGCAAAGCATGGCCAGGGATTAAAAGAAGAATCTTGCTAACTACCTTCAGAGGAGTTATAAAAGATGAGAAGCCAGAAGTTTCTGGTTCAGCAACATATCTCCTTGTTTTTTCAGTGTTCTGAAGCTAATTGTACCATTTTTATAAAAATGTAATAAGTTGGTAAATGATAGGAAAGCTTGACATGACATATTTATTGTGTATATATACATATATGTATATAGTATTGTATATATATTCTGCTTTTCACAGATTCATATTTACATCATCCAGCTGCTTTAAAAAGTTAAAATTATGGTCATAAGACACATGAAAGATGTAGACAATTAGCATTTTAAGAAGAGAATCAGAATTTGGAAATAAAAGCAAAAATAAACAAATGGGATCTAATTAAAATTAAAAGCTTCTGCACAACAAAGGAAAATATAAGCAAGGTGAAAAGACAGCCTTCTGAATGGGAGAAAATAATAGCAAATGAAGCAACTGACAAACAACTAATCTCAAAAATATACAAGCAACTTATGCAGTTCAATTCCAGAAAAATAAACGACCCAATCAAAAAAATGGGCCAAAGAACTAAATAGACATTTCTCCAAAGAAGACATACGGATGGCTAACAAACACATGAAAAGATGCTCAACACCACTCATTATTAGAGAAATGCAAATCAAGTCCACAATGAGGTACCACTTCACACCAGTCAGAATGGCTGCGATCCAAAAGTCTACAAGCAATAAATGCTGGAGAGGGTGTGGAGAAAAGGGAACCCTCTTACACTGTTGGTGGGAATGCAAACTAGTACAGCCACTATGGAGAACAGTGTGGAGATTCCCTAAAAAATTGCAAATAGAACTGCCTTATGAGCCAGCAATCCCACTGCTGGGCATACACACAGAGGAAACCAGAATAGAAAGAGACACATGTACCCCAATGTTCATCGCAGCACTGTTTATAATAGCCAGGACATGGAAACAACCTAGATGTCCATCAGCAGATGAATGGATAAGAAAGCTGTGGTACATATACACAATGGAGTATTACTCAGCCATTAAAAAGAATACATTTGAATCAGTTCTAATGAGATGGATGAAACTGGAGCCAATTATACAGAGTGAACTAAGCCAGAAAGAAAAACACCAATACAGTATACTAACACATATATATGGAATTTAGAAAGATGGTAATGATGACCCTGTATGCGAGACAGCAAAAGAGACACAGATATGTAGAGTGGACTTTTGAACTCTGAGGGAAAGGGAGAGGGTGGGATGATTTGGGAGAATGGCATTGAAACATGTATACTATCATGTAAGAAACGAATCGCCAGTCTATGTTCAATGCAGGATACAGGATGCTTGGGGCTGGTGCATGGGGATGACCCAGAGAGATGGTATGGGGAGGGAGGTGGGAGGGGGGTTCATGTTTGGGAACTCAGGTACACCCGTGGTGGATTCATGTCAATGTATGGCAAAACCAATAGAGTATTGTAAAGTAAAATAAAGTAAAAATAAAAATTTTAAAACAGTTAAAAAAAAAAAAGAAGAAGAAGAGAATCAGGACTATTTGAAACCAAAGGAGGAACATTAGTCTAATTAAAAGTGACTTCTTATTAATAAAAAGAGCTGTATTCCTCAAGATTTATGCTTAGACATATTATGTTTAGCTATAGTTTGCCTATCTCATTACATGAAAGAAATTTTAATCTAGCTACTTTGTTTTCCTCACCCCACTCTCCTTCCCCAGCCCTTCTACAAAGCATTAAAGATAAAATATTTAAGCCAAATTTGTCCAGGAGTTTTCACTGAGCACATAGAGTATCCTGCTCATGGCCTCGCTGTGTGGTGTTTATTTCCTGGCCCTTCACTGGCATGTTTCGCTGAACCTTAACATCTAGAACTCATGACCTGAAGCGCTGAGAGCTCTCCCCCTTCACCAAACCAAACCATTTGATTTCTGCTCTCCTGTCTTCCCATAAATGGGAGTTTGGGAGGATAATTTCCCAGGAAACCTCCAGTGGTTTTAAGATCAAAAACTAGTTTTGATGCCTTATCTTGTTTCTTCCAGCTGTTTTGATTTCTGTTCTCCTCACTTTGCAGAGGCTTATAAAAATGCATCGGTTATTTTGCAGCTTCACAGGTGAGAACACAGGCTTCCCAAGGGCCAAGCCAGTTCCGGTTGAGGCCGGACCAGTCATCCATGTGGTTGGCCTCTGGCTCTCACCAGCACTCTCGTTCTGGGTTGAGTGAAGGCAGTGTGCAGAATAAAGGTACAAGCAGACACACTTCATGGTTCCTGTGTTCCAAGAGCAGAGATGCTCCACCAGCTTGCTCTCCAACCTTCTTTCCCAGCAGATATGACTGATTTGTTTGAGTTCTGAGCTGCAGTCAGAGTGGAGAGTGTGACTGGATCTCCATGCTAACCAAAATGTTCAACATTGGTGCATAGCATATCGACTGATTTCTAATTTGAAGTCCTAGAGTCTTCCTGGAGGAAAGGCTGTCAGGGACTTGTTCTTGTGTATTGTCAGTGGTGGTGTCTTAGATCATATGCCTGCGATGTTCCAAAATGTGACCCAAGTCAGGGGACCCGGCCCTCTTTCCATGTAGTGAACAGCTTTGGGGACATCTCTCCCTAAAAGTGGTACTTGAACTGTGTTTTCTCATCTTCATCATAATGTAGCCAACTCTTTGTGCTTGGCAATGAAAAGATGGGCAATTCAAACCAGATGATTACAATCCATGTGGCTCTGGATGTAACAAAAAGCAGTCATTTGATGAGACACAGTCTCTTTCTCACACACACATACCACTCATATATGTTTGGATTTTAATTGTACTCTGCCTCTAATCATAGTCCTCTCTTGACTTGGCCTACACCGTCATGGACCATGGGGCCCAGAAAGACAGCTTAGGGAGGCACCAAACTGACCATCCACTGGTGGTTATTTGAGAGCTGATCATAAGGCTTCAAGATCATGGCAGCAGTGGGTGTTGCCCCCATATCAGTAGCACAGACACCTTCCTGTTGTACCAAAACGTCCATCTAAAAATGGATAATGTGAGTATATCAGCCCTAGCAGGTAACAGTCCATGAAAACCAACCAATCTCAGGTCCCCTGAAGACTAGAGAGGCCTGTAGTTGTCATGAACAGGTCAGGCTACATATGAACTCACAGGAGACTCAGTTTGGAGCTCTGGGGACCAGAGCAGAGGACTTAAAGTCTCTTTCTATACAACTGTGTGTTCTTCGGGAGAAAAGATTGGGGTGGGGGAGCAAACTGGATACAGAAATTCTATGATAAAGTGAAACAGCTTTCTTTAGATTTTAATATTCTAGTTTGATTGCAAGTCTCTAAGAGGGGGAAATAAAAAGGAGCTTTTCCTAAACGTTTTTCAAGTGGGTAGCCTTCACAGTTGGGCCCCCACATGCTTAGTGCTATGTGAATGCTTGCTAAGGTTACATCAGTACATGGATTAAAAAGAAATCAAAGATCTCCAGCCTGCCTGTGCCCACTTTCCAGAGGTTGCTCTGCCAAGGGCTGAGAGGTGGTGAGCGGTCCCAGTGGGGTGGAGGGTCTCGCTTTCTACAAAGACCTCTCCATAAAGGTGAGACCTGCCTCTCTCCCTCTGCTTACTGTGATGAGTTTCTCCAGGGCCCACAGATTTCTCAGGTGCCAGACGGAGTGCTGTTTTTGAGAAAACAATGAGTCTATTCTTTAGTATTAAATCTTTTTGCAACTCAGATGATTTCTAATACTTTGCTTTCATGAAAATTGATGGACAGCCTAATTGAGACTCAGAAATTAGATCATTAAAAATCATGTTGAGGATAAATCACCCTATCAGCGGAAGCTCAGTAATGGACATTGCTATAATAGAGTTCATTTCATTTTCATGTTCATTTTCATAAAAAAGATTTCATAGTGTGTCCTATAACTGTAACAACAATAAATGTAAAATGAGAATAATGTTGGTGAGGCTTGAAATCCATTTTAAGAAATAGATGCATCTTAATTTAGTAAGTCTAATAAAAAGTGGTTTTTCCAATAAAATTGCACTTTGTATATTTAATCAGTTTAGTCGTGCAATCATGTCAGACTCTTTGTAACCCCTTGGACTGCAGCACGCCAGGCCTCCCTGTAAATCACCAACTTCCAGAATTTAGTCAAACTCATGTCCATTGAGTCGGCGATGCCATCCAACCATCTCATCCTCTGTCATCCCCTTCTCTTCCTGCCTTCAATCTTTCCCAGCATCAGGGTCTTCTCAAATGAGTCAGCTCTTCATTGGAGTTTCAGCTTCAATATCAGTCCTTCCAATGAATATTCAGGACTGATTTCCTGTAAGATGGACTGATTGGATCTCCTTGCAGTCCAAGGGACTCTCAAGAGCCTTCTGCAACACCATAGTTCAAAAGCATCAATCCTTCGGCACCCAGCTTTATAGTCCAACTCTCACATCCATACATGACCACTGGAAAAACCACAGCCTTGACTAGACAGACGTTTGTTGGCAAAGTAATATCTCTGCTTTTTAATATGCTGTTTAGGTTGGTCATAGCTTTTCTTCCAAGGAGCAAGTGTCTTTTAATCTCATGGGTGTAGTCACCATCTGCAATGATTTTGGAGCCCCCCAAAATAAAGTCTGCCACTGTTTCCACTGTTTGCCCATCTACTTGCCATGAAGTGATGGGACCAGATGCCATGATCTTAGTTTTCTGAATGTTGAGCTTTAAGCCAACTTTTTCGCTCTCCTCTTTCACTTTCATCAAGAGCCTTTTTAGCTCCTCTTCACTTTCTGCCATAAGGGTGGTATCATCTGCATATCTAAGGTTATTGATATTTCTCCCAGCAGTCTTGTTTCCAGCTTGTGCTTCTTCCAGCCCAGCGTTTCTCATGATGTACACTGCATAGAAGTTAAATAAGCAGGGTGACAATATACAGCCTTGACGCACTCCTTTTCCTATTTGGAACCAATCTGCTGTTCCATGTCCAGTTCTAACTGTTGCTTCCTGACCTGCATACAGATTTCTCAAGAGGCAGGTTAGGTGATCTGGTTTCCCACCTCTTTAAGAATTTTCCACAGTTTGTGGTGATCCACACAGTCAAAGGCTATGGCATAGTCAATAAAGCAGAAATAGATATTTTTCTGGAACTCGCTTCCTTTTTCGATGATCCAGTGGATGTTGGCAATTTGATGTCTGGCTCCTCTGCCTTTTCTAAATCCAGCTTGAACATATGGAAGTTCATGGTTCACATTCTGTTGAAGGCTGGCTTGGAGAATTTTGAGCTTTACTTTGCTAGCATGTGAGATGAGTGCAATTGTGCAGTAGTTTGAGCATTCTTTGTCATTGCCTTTCTTTGGGATTGGAATGAAAACTCACCTTTTCCAGTCCTGAGTTTTCCAAATTTGCTGGCACATTGAGTGCAACACTTTCACAGTATCATCTTTTAGGATTTGAAAGAGCTCAACTGGAATTCCATCAACTCCATTAGCTTTGGTCGTAATGATGCTTCCTAAGGCCCACTTGACTTCACATTCCAGGATGCCTGGCTCTAGGTGAGTGATCACACCATCGTGATTATCTGGGTTATGAGGATCTTTTTTGTATAGTTCTTCTGTGTATTCTTGCTACCTCTTCTTAATATCTTCTCCTTCTGTTAAGTCCATACCATTTCCATCCTTTATTGTGCCCATCTTTGCATGAAATGTTCCCTTGCTATCTCTAATTTTTTAGAAAGAGATCTAGTCTTTCCCATTCTATTGTTTCCCTCTATTTCTTTACACTGATTGCTGAGGAAGGCTTTCTTATTTCTCCTTGCTATTCTTTGGAACTCTGCATTCAAATGAGTATATTTTTTGTTTTCTCTTCTTTTCACTTCTCTTCTTTTCACAGCTATTTGTAAGGCTTCCTCAGACAGCCATTTTGCTTTTTTGCATTTCTTTTTCTTGGGCATGGTCTTGATCCCTGTCTCCTGTACAGTGTCACAAACCTCTGTCCATAGTTCTTCAGGTACTCTGTCTATCAGGTCTAATCCCTTCAATCTATTTCTCACTTCCACTTATAATCACAAGGGGTTTGATTTAGGTCATACCTGAATGGTCTAGTGGTTTTCCTACTTTCTTCAATTTAAGTCTAAATTTGCAATAAGGAGTTCATGATCTGAGCCACAGTCAGCTCCCAGTCTTGTTTTTGCTGACTGTATACAGCAAAAGCTCTACTGTCAAAGGCTAATTGCCCAGAGAACGCAGTGGTCATAGCAAACACCCTTTTCCAACAACACAAGGGAAGACTCTACACATGGACATCACATCTTTGAATATCACCAATGAAAGTGGGCATCCTTATCTTGTTCCTGATCTTAGAAAGAAAGCTTTCTTTTTTTTCACCATGGAGTATAACATTAGCCATACAGTTTTCATAATTGCCTTTATACTTTTGAGGAACTTTCCTTCCATTCCTTGTTTTTGAGAGTTCTTATCATGAAAAGACATTGAGTTTTGTCAAGTGCCTTGTCTTACCTTTTGAGAGATTCATATGGTTTTTATCCTTTTTCTGTTAGTGTGCTGTATTGCATTGATTGATGCTCTCATGTTGAACCACTCTTCCATTCCTGGGGTAAATCCCATATGGTCATGACGTATACTCCTTTTAATATGCTTATTGAATTGTGTTTGCTAGAATTTTGTTGAGGATTTTTGTATCTATATTAATAAGAGGTATTATCTGCAGCTTTCTTGTGATGTCTTAGTCTGGCATTGCTATCAGTGTAATCGTGGCCTCATCAAAAGAGTTAGGAAATGTTCCCTTCCTTTCAGTTTTTTGGAAGGGTTTGAAAAGAATTGGTGTTAATTCTTCTTTACATATTTGACAAAATTCACTAGTGAAGCCATCAATCCTGGACTTTATTTTGAAGGTAGGGGGAGGTTTTTGATTATGGATCAATCCTTTTACTTGTTACATGTTCTATTGAGAGTTTCATCTTGAGTCAGTGTATGTCTTTGTGTATTTCTAGGAATTTGTGTATTTTATCTATGTTATCCAGTTTCTTGGCATAGGTTGCTTATGGTAATCTCTTAAATCCTTTCTATTTCTGTAAATTCAGTAGGGAAATCCCCATTCATCATGTCTGATTTAGTTATTTGCATCTTTCTTTCCCCTTTATCACTCTAGATAAATGTCTTTCAATTTTGTTGATTTTTTAGATAACCAACTTTTGGCTTTGTTGGTTTTCTCTATTGTTTTTCTATTGTCAATTTTATTTATCACTGTTCTTGTTTTACTCCTTCCATTAGTTTTGTGTTTTGCCTTCTCTGCTTTTTCTGGTTCCACAAGGTGTCTAAATCCACAAGGTGGTTTGAGATTTTTTCTGTTTTTTGTAACGTAGTATAAATTTGCCTCTGGGCACTGGTGGCACTACATTCTCATAAGTTTTATGGCATTTTGTATGTTTTCCTTTTCCTTATAGATTATCTGCCTAGATGTTTTCTCCATTATTGAAAGTGATGTATTGAATTTCCCAACTATTATTGAAGAGCTATATATTTCTCTCTATAATACTGTTAATATTTGCTTCATATATATTGGATCTCTGTTATGAAGTCCATTTATGTTTATAATTTTTATATCTTCTTGATTAATTGGCCCGTTTATAAATATATAATGCCCTTATGTCTCAAAACTTCTAACAGTTATTGAAATAGTCTATGTTGTCTGTTATCAATACAGGCACACCTAGTCTCTTCTGGTTACTATTCGTATGGAGTATCTATTTCAGTCCTCTTAACTTTCAGTCTTTTTATGTCTTTTATGTCTTTGGTGTCTTTGGCTCTAAAGGGAATATCTTGTAAACAGCATATAGTTGAATCATGTGGTTTTATCCATTCTGAAAATATATCCTTTTGATTGGAAAGTTTAATCTGTTTAGATTTAAAATAATTGCTGACAAGGAAGGACTTACTTCTATTGTTTGGGTATTTAATATTCTGTATAAATTATAGCTTATTATCCTTCATTTCATCCATTGATGCCTTTCGAGGGGCCAAACTCAGGCCCCAGAATTGAAAGCACTGAGGTGTCCTAACCATTGGACCACCCGGGATCTCCTGATTTACGCTTTCTTTAATGTGTAGTTTCTGTTTTTAATAGTGAGCTGTTTTGACTGGTCATTTTTCTGCCAGTGATGCCCAAGTCAGCCTGAGCACTGGAATCATATGAAGACATTTCTAGACACATGGATTCTGCAACTTCTCTACAAACTGTAGATCAGAGTCTGCAGAGTTGTGTTCCAGGACTGCAGGAATCTAAAGTTCTAAGACTTTCCAAAGTCATTCTGATAAACTGTTTAACCAAAGTCCTTCTGGGGGACTAGAAAATCTGCAAGTGTGTTCACTAGTGTTCTACATTCATATCTTTCCTTCCATTGCCTATTGATTATTAAAATAAAGGTCATTTAGGGAGAATCAACACAGCAGCTAGTCAAAGTCAAATATCTCTAGCCAATCATATACTTCACTCCCCTCATCCTCTGAAAAATTTATACCACCAATCCAGAAACCTGAAAGACATAATAGGGCTAAACATGTCTTATGTAGCTTTTATCCTGTAAATCTTTCTGATTTTAAGGTTTAGTTAGTTAAGTCACTCAGTCTTCGTGACCCCATGGACTGTAGCCCACCAGGCTCCTCCGTCCATGGGATTCTCCAGGCAAGAATATCTGTGTTACTTTTATCTTAAACTCCTATTAACCAATACTGTTGCTTTAAAAATGTATTGTGTGTTTGTGTGTGATAGTCACTTAATCATGTCTGACTCTTTGTGACCCCATGGTCTGTACCTGCCAGGCCTCTCTGTCCATAGGATTCTCCAGGCAAGAATACTGGAGTGTATTGCCATTTCCTTTTTCAGGAGATCTTCCTGACCCAAGGATCAAACCCAGATCTCCTGCATTGAAGGCAGATGCTTTACCATCTTCAGCTCAGTTCAGTTCAGTCACTCAGTCATGTCCAACTCTTTGCAACCCCATGAATTGCAGCACGCCAGGCCTTCCTGTCCATTACCATCTCCCAGAGTTCACTCAGACTCACGTCCATCGAGTCCATGATGCCATCCAGCCATCTCATCCTCGGTCGTCCCCCTTCTCCTTCTGCCCCCAATCCCTCCCAGCATCAGAGTCTTTTCCAATGAGTCAACTCTTTGCATGAGGTGGCCAAAGTACTGGAGCTTCAGCTTTAGCACCATTCCTTCCAAACAAATCCCAGGGTTGATTTCCTTCAGAATGGACTGGTTGGATCTCCCTGCAGTCCAATGGACTCTCAGGAGTCTTCTCCAACACCACAGTTCAAAAGCATCAATTCTTCGGGCTCAGCCTTCTTCACAGTCCAACTCTCACATCCATACATGACCACAGGATAAACTATAGCCTTGACTAGACAGACCTTAGTCGGCAAAGTAATGTCTCTGCTTTTGAATATGCTATCTAGGTTGGTCATAACTTTTCTTCCAACGAGTAAGCGCCTTTTAATTTCATGGCTGCAGTCACCATCTGCAGTGATTTTGGAGCCCAAAAAAATAAAGTCTGACACTGTTTCCACTGTTTCCCCATCTATTTCCCATGAAGTCATGGGACCAGATGCCATGATCTTAGTTTTCTGAATGTTGAGCTTTAAGCCAACTTTTTCACTCTCCTCTTTCACTTTCATCAAGAGCCTTTTTAGCTCCTCTTCACTTTCTGCCATAAGGATGGTGTCATCTGCATATCTGAGGTTATTGATCTTTCTCCCGGCAATCTTGATTCTAGCTTGTGTTTCTTCCAGTCCAGCGTTTCTCATGATGTACTCTGCATAAAAGTTAAATAAGCAGGGTGACAACATACAGCCTTGACGGACTCCTTTTTTCCTATTTGGAACCAGTCTGTTGTTCCATGTCCAGTTCTAACTGTTGCTTCCTGACCTGCATACAGATTTCTCAAGAGGCAGGTTAGGTGGTCTGGTATTCCCATCTCTTTCAGAATTTTCCACAGTTTATTGTGATCCACACAGTCAAAGGCTTTGGCATAGTCAATAAAGCAGAAATAGATGTTTTTCTGGAACTCTCTTGCTTTAGCTATAGGGAAGTCCACAGAAAGTATTGGTTGTAATCAAATTTTTTTCTGTAATAAAAAAAAAATCCTTTTGTTTTGATGTGTGTGTATGTGTGTGTGTGTGTGTGTGTGTGTGTATGCTGATTTGGGGCCCTGAGTTTAACTAATAGCACCAGCAGTTTGAGAAAAAGTGAAATACAGACACACATAGCTGTTTTAATAAGAAGAAAGTTTAGTTATTTTAATGTGGCCTGCAGGTATAAGGTCTTTAGTTATATTCTTGCTCTTTGGGAATCAGTAGCTCCTTTTCCATAACTGACTTTGCTAGTCTTCAAATCAAATTGAGTTTCCCTCTCCTACTAAAAATTTCTAGATGCAGTTATCTGTCATTTGTTCTGAAGCAGTTAGCAATGAAGTAAAACAGAAACCTAGAGATTGTTGTCAGTATTTTAAGACGTAAAGTTGTGGTTGTTGGGGAGTTAAAGTATTAAATCCAGTCTTTTTAAAATGTTGTATATATATATATATTCCCATTTTTGTTGGTCCAACCAAGAAACAGGCATAAGACGTGTTATGCAAAATGGAGCACATTACTTTTTTTTTTTTTTTTTGCAGTTAGTAGCCACCTTTCTTGGGCTTCCCTGGTGGCTCAACAGTAAAGATTCCACCTGCAATGCATTGCGGGAGACGTGGGTTTGATCCCTGAGTGGGGAAGATCCACTAGAGGGAGGGCATGGCAACCTACTTCACTATTTTGCCTGGAGACCCCCATGGACAGAGGAGCCTAGTGGGCTACAGTCCGTAGGGTCACAAACCAAACAGTTGGACATGACTGAATCAACTGAGCACACACACACACAGCCTCTTTTCTAGAGCACACTTCTCTAGCAGAGGAGAACCACGAAAATCTTCTAGAAGGAGGCGTTCATTCTTTTTGTTAGCCACAGTATATATTAAACAAGCTTTGACATACAGGAGATATTTAGGATTGTGTTTATGGCTAAGTGGACTCATAAGTAGGTGAGAAGATACCTAGATGTGGGCACTTTCATATTGCTTGCTTCCATTCGCACTCCTTTGAAGATCAGAGTGGAAGTAGCTATTTGCAATGCTTTAGTATATCTTTGTGGTTGTGAAAGGTCAGTGGGTGGATTCATGCTTGGCTCGCTGCATAAGAATCAACCAGTGTAATTTGGTAACAGTACAGATTCCCAACTTTTCTGTCCCCTCCTCCTTCTCCTCCTTCTGTTCAGATGGTCTGGGCTGGTGCCTGGAAATTAAAGTTCTCCAGCAGACAGGTATGGGAATTATTGCGTAAGAGGGCTCTGAGGAGGTGTCTGAGTCAAGATGTTATGAATTCCTAGAATTTGAATATGGAAGCTACCATCACAAGTTCCATGACTTTTCCCTCGAAATTTACAGGTGTGACTGTATACGAAACAAAATGTGGGTTGCAGCCTTTGGAGTCATTTCTGCTGTCTTGGCAGTGGTGAGCGGCTTTGGCCTGATACTGTATGTTGTGTTACCATATGAGATCATAGTTGCAAATTCACCATTTCTTATTCTAGGTGAGTAAAACAAAGGGTGAGGCTGCACACTGCATATGGGGGGGGGGGGGGGCGCAGTAAAGGAAGGGTATTGTGTTAGAGTAAGCAAAATAATTATGTATAGATGACTCTACAGATCCAAAATGAGGAATCAGGAGATAATGCAAATCAAATGGAATTATGTGCCTTTAAGAGTTGGAAAAATCTAGTACCCCAAATGGAAAAACACAGACCAGGGACATGAACAGGCATTTCACACACACACAGAATCCAAAATACTAATCATTCAAAATATAAGAAAGAAATACTTGACCTTTTGATTAATGAAGGGATTCAAGTTAAACCAAAAGTGAGACACCTTTTCTTATCAGATTAATGAATATTATAGCAAGACTGAGGGTTTGAGGAAGGTTGTATGCAAATGAACACATATTCTGCTGAGGAAAATTTGTAAATTGGTACAGTTTTAAAATATAACTTTGCAACAAACCAAAAGACTTAAAAGTTTTAAATGGAGTACCTTTGACCCACCAACTACATTTCTGGGAATTTGTCCTATTTATTGGAAAGGTGCTCACAAAATAGAATAAGTATGTTCATTTCAGTGTGACATAGAATAGGAAAAAACAAAAACAGGCTAATCCTATGATAGCTTTTAGTGAACGATGTTGGATTTGTGATCTCTGAAGAAAATTCACCTTATTATGGACCAGGGACCAGGTTTGATCACTCAAGAGCTTTTGTGTAGCAGAGTTTTATTAAAGCATAAAAAGGGACAGAGAAAGCTTCTGACATAGACATCAGAAGAGGGAAGCAGAGTGCCCCCCTTGCTAGTCTTATCAAGGCCTTATATACTTTTTCCAGACCCACTCCCACAATATACATCTTAAATTAATTAGATTAGAATGAACAATGGAAAGATCTTACCAGATCCACTCCCATAATAAACATTTAAGATTACAGGATTAGTCAGAAGGTTCTTGTTAAGGAGACACATGTCCTCGAGCAAGATATATTGTTATACTCACTAAGAGAAAGCAATGTAGAAAAGAATGTTTGTCCTTTTCTCCTTGAGAGCCCCAGACCCTTTCCTCCTCCTCAGGGACCCTGGACTTCTTCTCAACCTACCTAGGAATTGACTCTCGCATTCCCCCTTTTCTTTTAAGAGAATCATGTTGCCAAGGGAAAAGGCTGTCGTTTTCATTCCATAATTACTTCCTGCTGTTGAGGGGTGTCATCCCTAAGTTGTTGAGGCAACATATTCTCCTAACCCTCATAGTGAGGGTCTCTGATCCAGGGGCCCCAAGTAATAGTTGGAGGAGGCTGTGGCACTCGTAGGAGCCTGGACAACCTTTTTTAACTTAAAAGCTTTCAGATGGTTAGAGATAAACCCCATTTTACAGTTACAGATGTAAGGCAAAATAGCCATTAAACCAAGTTAAAACATAATCAAAATTAAGTTACATTATGTCCATAGTTACATCAGTCCATTTTAGGATTGTTCAATGTCATCAGATCAAGAACAGGCATCATATTCAATTGTTGTCAGTGAAGGTATTCACAGAGTTGAAGAAAGTCCTTTCCTTGAAGCAGAGAAAACCACCACACGAAGCCTTTCCCTGACAAGGAGGTTGAAAAGCTGAAAGCTGAGTCATATAGTTAATTCTAAGTTTTTAGGATCTATTACAATATCTGTGCACAAGAACAGCCTGTCATAGACACAGTCCCCCCTTCTTAGGGGCAGTTCAAGCCTTCATTAAAGCCATGAGTAAAACTTTAAACCAACTGTCTTGTGTTTCCTGATTTAGCTTACATGGATGTCTTTTAATAACAGCATTAACCTTTTCAACCTTTCCTGAAGACTGGCATCTCCAGGATCAGTGGAAGTGATGTTCTATTTCTAGAACTTTTGACACTCTTTAAGTTACAGTAGCTGTAAGATGGACCATTGTTGCTCTGAACTTTAGAGTTTAAGATCCCGCTTTCTTCATGAGAAGTCAGTACAGTAAGGTTTTAGTGGATACTGCTTTTGATGTGAAAATAAGTGAGGGTCTTTGATCTTGATAATGTTAGGTAGGTAGAATAGGGAAACGGAGTCCAAAATGGCAGTGGCTAAAAAACAAGGAAGGTCAAAGGAAGGTCCGAGGACCAGAGTGAAGACTTCAGGTAGACCGAACAGCACCCCTGGCTAAGCCCAATTTGCATAGGGCAGGCCCAGGTGGAGGCAAAAACATAAAAGGAGGAGCCAAAGCCTTGCTCTCTCTTCCTGTCCTGCAGGCATGTGCTTTTCTCTCTCTCTCTCTCTTCCTCTCTCTCTCTCCCACGTGCTTCTCCACTCTCTTCTCTTCAAGTCTTTGGGTTGGCATGCCCTCACGCTTCGAGGATGTATTCTCCTGCTATCTTCTAAATAAAATAGAGCTGTAACACTGATTTGCCTAAGAGCTATAACACGGTCTGTCCCAGACCTGAGAGCTGTGACGCGCTGAGGGCTCTAATGTCTGTCGCTCCAAATCTTTGTTGTGCCGAGACAAAGAGCCGAGGAGCATACACCCGCGTGACAATAAAAACAGGAACAGCATTTTGTGCTCAACCCCCAGTTTTTCCATCAACCCATACTCTAGGATTTACATTTTGTTCAACTAAAAGAGCAGGCTCCATATTCGTGAAAACAGAAGCCTGGACCATGTTCAGTATATCCCTCCCTAGAAGGGGTGGGGGAGACTCCAGCACAATCAGAAACTCCTGAGAAACCAGCACAGAGGAAAGCAGGCCGGGGGCTTCAGTGAGCACAGAGAAATTTGTCCCAGTGTCCAAAAGAAAGTCGACTGATTGGGCCCCCACAGTTATTAATACCCAGGGTTTCACAGGTATAATTAGGATGGGAGCTTGTGTGGGGACTCCCAAGCACTTTCAGCCCGAATTGCCTTGAGAGTCCAACCCCTGGGTCCTATGTCTTACAGGGCAGTCTCTCCTCAGGTGTGGTTGTTTTACAGACCAGACAGACATGGAGCCAGGTGCAGATTAGATGCCTGAGGGCAATCCACCCCTTTTCACCTAGGTTACTCTGGGCACTTCTCCTCAGGCCATTTCAGAGAGGATCTAACAGCCATTTTTGGGGCTTCAGTCTTCTGCCAGGTGTTTTTTTTTTTTTCTTTTCCTCCTCGTATTCTTTACCATAATATACCATCTGAGCCAGCTGTAACAGGTTTTTGAAGACCGATTTGGTCTAAACGCCTGTTTTTGTAACTTACAACAGATATCTGGAGCTGACTACGAAATCTATCTTTAAGATCATTCCTTTCTCTGTACTTTCAGGATCAGCAGAGAAGCTTCTTGTAGTCTCTCTAGGAATTTATCAGGAGTTTTCTTCTCTCCCTGTTCTTTGTCAGCCAACTTAGCATAGTTTAAAGACTTAGTGTACGTTCCCCTGAGTCCTTCAAGAATACACCTGGCAAAGTGGTTCTGATCCTACCTTTTAGCCATGCTATAGTCCCAGTCTGGCTCTGTTGTGGGAACTGCTTGCCTCTCAGTAGGGAGGAGGGCTCTTTTGTGTTCCCTCTTTCCCCTTGTCTCTTGCTCAAGCCATTCATCTCCAAAAGTAGTAGCTTCTCCCAAAACTTGAGTTCTCGGGTCAGGAGTCAGCATCTGTCCCAAGACATACATTACATCACTCCAAGTAAGCTCATAAAGTTAGTCCTGTAAAGGCTTCTGTGAATTGGGACTGTTTGAATTTCTACTGAGACTGAGGCAACCTGTTCTGGAAAGGCACCATGACTCAGCCTGTTTAGTTGGGAGCCCCAGATACAGGGGCAAAGTAAGAGAACAGGAGGCAGCTGAAGGTGTCACACCCAAATCTGCACCCTTAGGACATAAGTCTGGCGCGCCCTGCAGAGAGATGAGGAGCAACACATATGGCATTTCTACCCATTTCTCTTTTCTCCAGGACTGATCTAATTGTAAAACAGTATTATAATTGAGACCATTCAACTGGCCAGTGTTCCCCATCTTCCAAAGGATACCATGGTCATTCAGTATCACAGAAAAAGATCAGGCGTATCTTTTTTTAAACTCTGGGGATCAAACTTGTCCCAGTTTTCTGGAATATATTTTAAAGAAGTGATTCTGGAACTTGTAGCTCCCATCTGTAAAAGAGAAAAATGTGGCATCCACAACCATGGCTTCTTTCCACCGGAGGCGTCCCTCCCTGCTCTAATTGGGGCTGTAGGCAGACTTTCCACCGAAGCTTTCCTTTCATGCTCAGACTTAGTCTGTCCCTTACTGACACAGGTGCCTTACTCATACCTCGCAGTTCTACCACCGAGGTGGGGTGGAGATGCACCAGGGGTAGACCTGATGGCATCTCATATTGATGTCCAGTTCCTCACCATTAAGACCTTTGTCTGATTTTCACTCCTCCTCTGATGCCACCCAGGGTGGAGCAGAGTAGCTTTCCTGGAATGTTTCCCAAGCTAGTCTTCTAGGGGAAGCATCCATGTTCCATGTGCCTGCGCACATTCCCGAGTATAGTCCTGATGACAGTAGAAGTGTCGAGTTATAAAGAGATGAACAAAAGACCCAAGATGTCTCTTCTGAGTGTTGCCACACCAGTATATGTGATAGCAAAAGAGGGAGTGGAGGGTCGCCAGCTAGGAAAAAGTTATTTCTGTCCTCAAGCTACTAGGGCCAATCCTTCCAGTTTATTCCCAGTGATTTCACAAAAGGAATATCTGTGGAGTTGAGAGACAAGCCACTGGAGAGATTTCTTTGGTCTGCTAAGAGCTAGCCCTACCAAAGGAAGAAACCCACCCTACTTCCAATCTGACCAGATCCTGCAATTACTGATCTGTGTCTGCTAAAACCTCATGGTCACCAGCAATGCTGCGACCCACATAGATCAGAGGCACAGCCATGACAAAGACTTACTTTTAGGACCCTGGGCCCTGAGGCAGCCAGCCAAGAGAATGGCCTCTAGCCTGAGAGACATTCCTGGAACTAGAGCTCCACCACACTCCCAAACATGCTCTTATAACTTTCAGCTCCTAGCAAGGCTAGGCACTTCCATCCATATAGTTTGAGGTCTAAGTAAAAGTACAGAGTAACAGCATGGATCACAAGTCCCTTGAAAGTCTATGATCCAACAGATTAGGTTAGTAGTTCTAATTCCCCATGCAATTATGGAATGGTCAAAGAGATCAGGAAAAGGTGACCGAGAAAAGAAAGCTCAGTCCACATGCTTCGCCCATTTCTGGCCACTGCCCTTGCAGGGATGTTGGGTGTCTCTTGCCTTTGGGAGGTCGGTATATAAACCCCAACAAGGCTCCCATTTGGGGGTCTGCCTTCAGTCATTTCAAGGCACTGCAAAACCCCAGAGCAGGGCTCATCACTTGCTTTGCTCAGGACATGTCATTCATTCACACAAGCACACTGCAAGATCAGTGAAACCTTGAGAGACAGGCAAGGAAAACGGTTTGAGTTGATCTTGTTAGTTTTTAATGGGTGTTAAAAACGTATGGAGACTGTGTTTCTTTCTCTAACAGGTGTTGGGGTTGATGACATGGATAGCATAAGTGAGCAGATGTCCAATGTCTATTCAAAAGTGGCAGTATCCATGACAGTCACCACCATCACCAATGTGCTGGCCTTCTATACAGGAATTATGACCTCTTTCGGGTCTGTACAATACTTTTGCATTTATATAGGAACAACCCTGCTCTTTTGTAATTTTCATAACTTCGCCTGTTTTGGAGCATTTATGGCCATGGATGATAAAAGAGAAGTAGTCTGTCCACACTGGCTGAAGAAGCAGGAAACTCCTGACCAAAAACGTTCCTGATTAAAAAAGTCCTTCTGCCTCCCATGTAATTTTCTCCAAGATGAACATAAAGCTGATATCCATCCAATGAGTCTATCCTTTTTTTAATTTATTTTTTAATTGAAGGATAATTGCTTTACAGAATTTTGTTGTTTTCTGTCAAACCTCAACATGAATCAGCCATAGGTATACATATATCCCCCCCTTTTGGAACCTCTCTCCCATCTCCCTCCACATCCCACCCTTCTAGGTTGATACAGAGCCCCTATTTGAGTTTCCTGAGACACACAGCAAATTCCTGTTGGCTATCTATTTTACATATGGAATCCAGTGAATGTATTCTTTAGAGAATGTATCCTTTTCTCACAAGCACTGAGTCCAACTTTTTTGTAGTGCGCCTATACATTTTGTACATCATAAGTAGTATATATGGATGCTTCCAAGTATAGGAAGCTTTAGACCTCCAAAGTTTGACAAGTTATGACTCCTATATCACACCATATTGTAATGTAGAAGAAGAACATTTGTCAAGTTATGGTCCCAGGGTTATGGTTATCGTTACTGAGACTCTTGACTACTGGAATAAAGAAACAAGGCAAAAGTTGGGAAAATGTCATTTGGCAGATTTTGAAAACAGTGAGTATGTAGATAAAAACCTTACAGAGTTTTGGTCACAAGAATATATAAAATATATGGAAACCCTCTGTCAAGATATAAATAAGACAGTTTTCTAAGCAATAAACCCACTTTTTAAACGGAATTTCCACTTTTTTGGTATAACATTAATATTACATCATCACAGGAAATCATTTGTTCCCAGGCCTTCATTCAAACCATGGATATTTCTTCTTCAATAAGAAACTGATGTTATACCAGTTCTGAGACATGGCCAAGAAGTGTGAAGTTCCCCTAATGGTATACAACCAGGCATTCATATATTTTGATCAGTATTCTGCAATATTAGAAACACTGTTCAAAATGTGACTGTTGCATCAACAGTTATGTTCATTGTTTCCTTATTGTTAATTCCTCATCCCCTGTGTT
Organism: Budorcas taxicolor; assembly: GCF_023091745.1. Taxonomy (NCBI): domain Eukaryota; kingdom Metazoa; phylum Chordata; class Mammalia; order Artiodactyla; family Bovidae; genus Budorcas; species Budorcas taxicolor. The sequence goes on along the minus strand of NC_068922.1, from coordinate 36,822,990 downwards.
CTTTTTGGGTAACTTTTGCTATTGCTTCTGTGATTATGAGCCTCATGGGTTTTATGGCCTTCTGGAATGACAATCTTGATATCATAGCCATGATTAATCTTGTCATTTGTAAAGGGTTTTCTTTTGACTTTTCTGCTCACATTTCTTATGCATTTGTTTCCAGTTCAGAGACCTCAGTAAACTGAAAACCCACTGAGGCATTGTATCTGCTAGGCTACACTGTGTTACAAAGTGCAGTTTCAACAATAATAGGGATGTGTGTCCTATCTGCAGCTAAAGCATACATCTTCAGGACATTTTTTTCAGATTGTTTCTTGTGATGGTATTTGGAGCTGCTTATGGTCTAATTTTTTCTCAGTATTCTTAACCTTTTTTTTAAAGTTAGTTTGAAAAGCCACTAACAAAGACCAATTGCAGTATTCCTGATTGGCCCAATCCAATATGATGAAAACATGCTATTAAGAATAGTCAATAGACTAAAACCAAAGGCACATTTCCTTGGCTTGGAAATACCATTAAAAAAATGTTATTTAAAATATCCTGAGAGAGGAGAGAACAAGATGGCAGAGGAGTAGGTGGATGTGGAGTACACCTCTCTGTGCAGATACATCAGGAATATACCTTCAGACACAGAAGTGCATGCAGAACACCAGCTGAGAGCGGACAGGATTACCTGACCAGTGGAAAAGAATATACAGAACCAGGCAAAACTCAGTAGAATGAAGGAACTAGGGGGGAAAACAGGAGTCTTAGGAGGACTGGACCTGCCCTCGGCTGGTGGGGGAACTGAAGCAGGGGTCTGATCCCCATATCGGGACAATTACCTGAGTCAGAGGAGAGACACTTAAGGCTGAGAGTGAAACAGCTGATCTGTTGCAGCCTAAATGGAATGAGAATCAGACAGTCCTTGTGGCAGCCATACAAACCCTGGACAGGGACGCAGGTCCCCTGGAAGGTACAGCAGCTGGGAGCTGGAGTTTAGGGATTGTGGAGCAATCCCAGGGCGAGGGCTGCTATTGACTGCAGAGAGACAGATCGAGGGGATGTGAGGGAGGAGATTGTGGTGGGAAAAGCCTGTGGTGAGAAGTTCCTGAGCCATACAGCAAATTCCCATTGGCTATCTATTTTACATATGAAATCCAGTGAATCTATTCTTTAGAGAATATTTTAGTCCTTTTCTCACAAGCACTGAGTCCAACTTTTTTGTAGTGCTCCTATACATTTTGTACATCATAAGTAGTATATATGGATGTTTCCAAGTGCAGGAAGCTTTCAGTTCAGTTCAGTTCAGTTACTCAGTCATGTCTAACTCTCTGCAACCCCATGAATCACAGCACGCCAGGCCTCTGTGTCCATCATAAACTCTCAGAGTTTACTCAAACTCATGTCCATCGAGTTGGTGATGCCATCCAGCCATCTCATACTCTGTCGTCCCTTCTCCTGCCCCCAATCCCTCCCAGCATCAGGGTCTTTTCCAATGAGTCAGCTCTTTGTATGAGGTGGCCAAAGTATTGGAGTTTCAGCTTTAGCATCAGTTCTTCCAATGAACACCCAGGACTTGGGCCTCCAGAATTTGGCAAGTTATGACTCCTATATCACAACATATTGTGATGTAGAAGAAGAACATTTGTCAAGTTATGGTCCCAGGGTTATGGTTATCGTTACTGAGACTCTTGACTACTGGGATAAAGAAACAAGGCAAAAGTTGGGAAAATGTCATTTGGCAGATTTTGAAAACAGTGAGTATGTAGATAAAAACCTTACAGAGTTTTGGTCACAAGAATATATAAAATATATGGAAACCCTCTGTCAAGATATAAATAAGACAGTTTTCTAAGCAATTAACCCACCTTTTAAATGGAATTTCCGCTTTTTGTGTACAACATTAATATTACATCATCACAGGAAATCATTTGTTCCCAGGCCTTCATTCAAACCACGGATATTTCTTCTTCAATAAGAAACTGATGTTACACCAGTTCTGAGACATGGCCAAGGAGTGTGAAGTTCCCTAATGGTGTACTACCAGGCATTCATATATTTTGGTCAGTATTCTGCAATATTAGAAAACACTGTTCAAAATGTGACTGTTGCATCAACAGTTATGTTCATTGTTTCCTTATTGTTAATTCCTCATCCCCTATGTTCTTTGTGGGTAACTTTTACTATTGCTTCTGTGATTATGGGCATCAAAGTGAAGTGAGTGAAGTCGCCCAGTCATGTCTGACTCTGCGACCCCATGGACTAGTAGCCTACCAGGCTCCTCCCTCCATGGGATTCTCCAGGCAAGAGTACTGGAGTGGGTTGCCATTTCCTTCTCTAGGGGATCTTCCCAACCCAGGGATTGAACCCGTGTCTCCCGCATTCCAGGCAGACGCTTTAACCTCTGAGCCACCGGGGAAGCCAGGATGGGCATCAAAAGGTAGAAATATTTCAAATGCCCATCAAGAGATAGGTAGATAAACAATGTGGTATTTACATAAAATAAAACATTATGATAAGTGAAATTAGTCAATCACAAAAGGACAAATACTGAATGATTCCACTTATATGAAATCTCTAGAATAGGCAAATTCATGGAAACAGAAACTAGATTAAAAATTAGCCGAGACTTGGGGAAGACAATGGGGAAATATTACTTAATGGTTACTGAGTTTGTTTGGAGTGACGGAAAATATTCATAGATAGTGTGATGGTTGCACAACACTGAATGTAGTTAATGCCACTGATCTGTCTACTTTAAAATGGTTTTTGAAATGGTACATTTTATATTAGAAATATTATATGTTAGGTAGTTAGAAGAGGAAAAGGGAATCCAAAATGGTGGTGGCTAAAAGGCAAAGAAAGGAAAACGCCCCCCAAAATGGAACAAAAGTAAATCTGAGGACCAGAGTGAGAATCTTGATGAACCAAACAGCCCTCCTGGCTGGCCCAGTTTACATAGAGCAGACTCAGAGGGAGGAGACAAATGGATAAAAGGAGGAAGCCAAGACGGACTGAGGTCTTTCCTTTGGGGTCAGCCTGCCCTCACGCCTTGAGGGTGTACTCTCCTTTGCTTGCTGAATAAAACTCTAAGCTGTAACCAAGCTCTAACACTGGCCCACCATTTCAAATCTTTGCTGCAGAGAGACAGAACCAAGGAAATTACACACTCCCCAGACATACCTTGTGTCGTGACTCGGATTTCACCTGGCTGAAACAACCTCGGCTCGGCCCCTGTGAGGCGGTGGCCAAGCACAGCAGAAACCAACTCTTCAAAAGCTCCCACAGTGGAAGCTGAATGCGAAGAAAATCCAGTGCAGTGCAAGTGACAAGAAGCCCAGCATGCTGGAAGCCAGGACAGCAAGAACAAATGTGGCAGAAAGCTCACGTGGCTCAATCTCAGATTCCGGAAGACCTCTGGTTAAGGTAGGAGGTCCTCACGCCTATGGCTGGGAGGACATATGGCTCACAAAATCGTAATTCCTTTACAATCTCTCATTTCCTGTTTCCTTGAACCCCCTGCAAACAGGCAAGCAGCACTGGGTGCATCGAGGGACTCTGGCAGGTGTGTCCTGAAGGCTCTACTATCTCCTGTGCCTTAGTAGCTGTCGCCCAAGTGGGTGAGGGTTCTTCTGTCCTTAATCTTCTTTGTGCCAAGAATCAAACCAATGAAAACTGTGAGCACAGGTCAAGTATTTAGCAGATTTTCCAGCAGGTTTTAAAGGGGATTCCTCAACATGTTTTTCCCACTGCTTTTTCCTCCCATTCTTCAGCTCCTCTCTCCATCTATGCCGCTGCTTACTAAGTATTGGGCCATGTCATCATCTTTCCTGAAGGGGAAAAATTGTGTTTGAAACCGTTTACCTAAGATTGGGACTCAAACCCATGTGGCTCTGTGCTATGCTTAGCCACTCAGTCGTGACTGACTGAGACTTGTGCCCAGCAAAATCCCACAGTGCCTGGTTTCAGGACCTAATGAAGTTAGGGTTCTTGATGTCATTGCAAAAAGAATTCAGTGAGAGACACTGTGATAGGTAAGAGGTAGATTTGTTCAGATTTAAAGAGAAGCACACTCCACAGGGCATGGGCCATCACAGAGTGCAGTGGCCAGGGAATGTGGTGTGGTTAGTTTTTGAAAGCTGGGTGATTTCATATGCTAATGAGTGGGAGGATCATTCCAACAATTGGGGAACCAGCCACTCCTTGGTCTTTTGATAGTACCCTGGAACTATCCTGCCACCTCTGTGTGTGTCATTTAGCTTGCAGATTGAGAATCAAGGTTTAGTTGAATTTGACTTGTCTGTCATCTTAATCAGTTCATAATATGCCCTTGGGTTATGTCATTCTTTCAAAAGTTGTGCCCTGCCCTCTTTGCTCCTATTTCATGCTCTTTTCCTGAGCCCTGTCTGGGCCCATAATGTTGCCTCTACAATCTTCTGGAAGGACAACCAGAAGATAGCTGGCCTTTGGGAGGGAAACACTGTGTAATATCCAATCCCTCTAGATATTCAGGCCTTCATCTTCCTCCTACAACATGTGCATCTCTCAGTGAACCTGCTAGGGTGGGAGACAGACACACAATGCCTCCTAGAAGTCCACCTGTTGATGGCATGCCTTCAAGCGCAATTGGGCAGGCTTCCAGGGATAACGTTTGCCACTTTGGGAGTTAGCCCTGAAGGCTCTTTGGGCCCAAACCATTACCACCCTTCTCCTAAAGTTACAAATATACCCCTGGATCAAATCTCCACTCCACTTTTATGGAACATCTGATTTGTTGCCTCTTATCAATATGTTCTTAAGCCACTTACTAATTCCTACAACCAGGACCCCACTTATTATTAAAATACTCTTAATGCCCATAGCAGGACCAGATAACCCACTCCTTTGTCATTACTTCTGCTATTTCCTAAAGGGGGTCTATGACAATGAAATGTTTACCATTGGAAACACCCTAAACTGCCCTTATGGAGGACTAGGGGAGGAAATCAGTGACTTATATTACCTCAGAGCAATAAGAGAATAAATAGTGAAGTCGCTCAGTCATGTCCAACTCTTTGCGACCCGTGGAGTGTAGCCCACCAAGCTCCTCCATCCATGGGATTCTCCAGGCAAGAATACTGGAGTGGGTTGCCATTTCCTTCTCCAGGGGATCTTCCTGACCCAGGGATCGAACCCAGGTCTCCAACATTGCAGGCAGACACTTTAAACTCTGCACCACCAGGGAAGCCCTAAGAGAATAAGGCTTAAGGCTATTTCACCAGCTTCCCAGTCTCAGGGAACAGGTTTGGATTGCTTTACCTCATGGTATCTATTTCCATCCTCAGTGGACAAACCAGCAATGAGTTAAGATTACAGCCCCTTAATCCTATCCAGCACTAGTCATGCTGGAGACCTTGCGGACACCCAACTCCAGCCTGGGAGTCCCAGGGGGTCCACCTGCCTCGACCTGCCTAGGGATCCAGGCCCTGGGAGGTTGTCATGCCTCATCCTGGATGGGAACCCACCAGTCCAGCCATCCCAGGAGGTCAACATGCCTCAACCTACCCAGGGACTCAATTCTCAAGAGGCCAACCTGCCTCAACCTGCCCCAGGATTCCATCTCCAGGAGGCTGTCACTCCTCAACCTGCCTGGGGATCTGAACCCTGACCCAGAGATGCCTGGCTCTCAGGCTGCAACAGTACTGGGTAGGATAAGCTTCAAAAATACTTACCCCTAAGGAAGTCCACCCATGGAAATAAAAGGAAGCCTATTCATTGTGGGACTGTGCCCAGTCTCAGCAATAACTCAGGAGTCCAAAGAGAACCCCATTGCCTTTCTGGAAAGTCTAAAAGAGGCCCTCCAAAAGTTTACCAGTCTGGACTTAGACTCTTATGAGGGTGATTTTAAAGGACAAATTACTGTTCCAACGTGCATCAGACATCAAGATAAAGCTACAACAGCTACAACTGCAGGACCCTGCTGACTCTTTAAATGAGATGGTCCAGACAGTCACCAATAATTTTAGTAACAGCGAACAGGAGAAGGACACCAAGGCCCAGGAAAAGGAGAAAAGGAAAGAGACAAGCCATGCCCAGATGCTGGCCCTGCTCCAGCGGAGCCCTATGGCAAACCTCGAGTCCTTAAATGACAAGGTATGAGACAAATGCCTAATCCCAGGTGGGACATTGGGCCAAAGAGTGTCCAAACTGTGACAAGTCTCCTAAAACTGCTTGCTACAAATGCCATTAGTTGGGACATTGGGCAGCACTCTGCCCTCAGGACCCAAGAGCCTCAAGGTCAAGTGCCAAGCCTTCCCTCACGATGGTTCAACAGGACTGAAGTGGCTCGCTCCAGCCAGACCACCTGTCACAGACAACAGTCATGGGGCTGAAGCCAAGGATGAACAGGATGTGGCAGGTAGGTCCAAGAATTTCTTGGTTGACATAGGGGCTACCTACTCTGTCCTGACCTCCTACTCCAGAGCCTTCTCCTCCCAAACCTGTACCATTTTGGTGCTATAAGAAAAACAACTATAAAAAGATTCACCTGAGCACTTCTTTGTTGCTGGGATGGACAAATATTTTCCCACCAGTTTCTGGTGGTCCCTGAGTATCCTACTCCATCATTGGTAAGAGATCTTTCTCTACCTTCGAAATCTTGCAGCTACTGCAGTCCTGATAGAAGATGCTTTAAAACTTTCTCTTGGGGGCAAACTATTTTTACCAGTCACCAGGTGAAACAACTCCTGAATTGGAGAGGCCATTTATGGATGTCTGATCAAAGTATCCTCAGATATCAAGTAGTGCTGATGGAAAATCCAGGCCTCACTATATCCCCTTGTGAGGTTCTTAACCCTGCCACCCTCCTGCCTACCACCAAGGGCTTTCTCCCCTTTCACTCTTGCCTAGAAACCTTGGACCACTGGCCAAAACCCCAGGAAGGATTGTCAGAAGATCCTCTGACCAATCCTGAGGAAATCTGGTACACTGATGGAAGTAGCTTCATCTTGGGTGGAAAAAGAAGAGCTGGATATGCAGTAAGCTCCAAGTTTGAGACCATAGAGGCTAAACCTTTGCCACCAGGTACTTCAGCCCAATTGGCTGAGCTCATAGCCCTGACCCAAGTTTTGAAGCTGGGAAAAGGAAAAAGAGCAGCCATTTACACTGACTCCAAGTACACCTTTCTGGTGCTACATGCACATGCTGCTATTTGGAAAGAAAGGGGCCACTTGACCACCCGAGGGTCCCCAGTCAAGTATGGAGATCAAATCCTTAGGCTTTTGGAGGCATCCACCTGCCCGCTGAGGTTTCAGTCTCCCATTGTAAAGGACACCAAAAAGGGAGCACGGAAGTGGTACAAGGGAAACAAGCAGCCAATCAATCAGCTAAGAAAGCAGCATGACAGAACCATGACCTAATAGGGGTTGCCACCCTAGTTCCGCAGACTAATTTGCCAGAAACTCCTTCATATAGTGAACGTGAGACTCTTAAAGCTAAGAGTAAGTGCTTTCAAAAAGATCATATGGGGTGATTCCAAAAGGAGGGACTCCTTTTTCTGCCTGGGAACCTCCAGTGGAAGTTAGTTAACTTCTTACATGCCACCACTCATTTAGGGGAGAAGGCCCTCCAAAGATTACTAGAAAGATCCTTCAGAGGAACAGGCCTCCAAACGACTATAAGGCAAGTGGTCTCCTCTTGTCCCCTTTGCCAATTAAACGACCCCCAAGGAGCTCAAAGACCCAGCTGACCCAGCCCATCCAATGGTGTGGGACCTATCTAGGAGTGGACTGGCAGATGGACTTCACCCAGATGCCAGTCTCTCAAGGGTATAAACACCTACTAGTCATGATAGATACATTCATAGGATGGATTGAAGGCTTACCACCCAGACTGAGAAGGCTGAGGAGGTGGGAAAGAAAAAAAAAAATCTGTTCCATGAAATCATTCTGACATTTGGTCTGCCCAGATCATTACAAAGTGACAATGGGAAATCATTTACGTCTAAGGTCACCCAAGGGGTCTCTAAAGCATTGGGCATTACTTATTATCTCCATTCTGCTGGAGGCCTCAATCTTCAGAAAAAGTAGGAAGAGCCAACCAATTCTTAGAATCAGCGATAAAAAGGATAACCCCAGGAGACCTCCCTGGGGTGGAAAGAGGCTTTACGAATAGCTCTCCTCTGCACCCATATTGCCCCTAAGGAAAAGGTTGGTCTTAGTCCTTATGAGAGGCTATATGGGAGACCTTTTGTTTCTGTCAATGACCCCTTCCTAGATCCAGAGGCTCAGACCCTCTGGTCTTATACCTGGCCATTGGGCAACTCCAACAAGATACACACTTGTTGGGTGTCAATCAGGACCCAAAAGATTCTAAAGAGCCACCACCGTATGCTCCAGGGACTCAAGTCTTATTTAAAGTCTGGAAAGATGGGTCCCCAAAGGCTCAAGTCCAGCCCACATGGAAGGGCTCCGACCTACCCTGTAATACTTTCTACCCCCACAGCAGTCAAGGTTCCAGGACACAACTCCTGAATTCACTACTCTTGAGTCAAGCCATGGAATGAAAGAGAAGAGGACACTCAATACACCTGTGAGCCCCTGGGAGATCTCAGATACCTATTCAGGACTACAAATGAGTGCCATTCTAATGAACACCCCAGAAATTAAGTCTCTGGGGATAAGATTTCTCAGGATAGATCTAAAGAACCAACAATGCTTGGCAGGGATTGTACTCCAAAATAGACAAGAGATAGATCTCCCAATCCCTGAACAAGGAGGGACTTGAGCCGTCTTGAATGAGATGTGTTGTTTCTGGGTAAATACCTCCAGCTAAGTTAAAGAAAGTCTCACAGTCCTCAAGAAAAACATTCAGATCCTGTAGGATCTCAAAGAATGAGCTGCAGGGTTCTCAGGGTGGCTACAATCTTTCTTTGGGGGCTCCTTCTCCTGGTGATGGGGAATTTGGAGTTGGCTAATGCCCCTACTAATCCCTGTTATCACCATATTGATGCTGCATATAATTGTTCCATGTATGATCAATTGTTTAACCCATTTTGTCTCTGCCCAGGTCAACAATCTGCAACAAGCAGTGCCAGTTCAACAAGGATATATAAAACTACAGCCAACCACAGAAACTATCACTCACTCTTAGATGGACACCACTATAAGGACTCTGAGGCTTCAGACTAGCAAGATGGGGCGGCCCCTTTCCCCTCACCGTCACACCTCAGCAGGAAGTAGCCAGGGAGAGCTTGACGCCCCAATTCCCAAAGAATTGGGCCTCCCATCTCTTGAGGTGGGAATGTTAGATAGTTAGAATGGAAAAAGGAGTCCCAAATGGTGGTGGCTAAAAGATAAGAAAGGGAAAAGCACGCAAAAATGGAACGAAAGAAAATCTGAGGACTGAAGTGAGAACCGCAGGTGAAACAAACAGCCCTCCTGGCTAGCCCAGTTTACTTAGGGCAGTCTCAGGGGGAGGAGACAAATGTATAAAAACAGGAAGCCAAGATGGATTGAGGCCTCCCCTTTGCGGTCAGCCTGCCCTCATGCCTCGAAGGTGTACTTTCCTTTGCTTGCTGAATAAAACTCTGAGCTGTAATCAAGCTGTAACACTGTTCCACTGTGTTTCAAATCTTTGCTGCGGAGAGATAGAACCAAGGAAATTACATACCACCCTGACATATCTAGACATTATATTTATTACACAATAAAATATTTTTTAGAGTATACTAATAATATTGCTTTACCTTTAACATGATACAATTGCAACTAATATAATCAGAAGGTATGCCAAGTGAAACAAGGGGACCACAGTCATAGAAGTTGCCTCAAATTCCAGTTGTCTAGTAAGTGAGGTAGAGGACCTGTCACAAAAATATATCCAGGTAAATAACCTTCAATTCTGATATTGTGTGTGAGTTACATATGATATTACAACACTATAGTTTATTGATTTAAACATTAAAATTCAGTGAAAAATCAAAATATATGGATTATGATTTTAGAATATAGAAAGTAACAAAGATTTGCTCCTTCCCACAAATCTCTGGCATGCTTTTCAAAGTTTCTTTCAAAAGTCTAAAGTTTAAAACTCCTGAATATACAAAATCTGAATCTTATACAAAACTGTGAAAGCATTAATTACTATAGACATTATGACTTTTTCTAAACTTCTATTAGGTTGTTATCTTTTACTACTTTAACTGCACAAACACCATTTCAGAAACTGAGTATTAGAAGGCTTTTCCCAGAAGCTGTCTTCTCATTTTCACCAGTTTTATTCAGAGTACTAGGTCTGCCAAAAATTAGTACAAAAATTACTGAACAGCTAATATGTGCCTGGCACTACGCTATAATTTACTTTTTAAATGTTCATCTTTCTTTCTCAAAAATATCATGGAACTTTTGTTTAAAGTTTTGTCTTTTTATTCTAATGAACTCCTAACAAAGTTTAGGGGGCTCCCAGAAACAGCAAAGGCTTAAACTGGAAGTAAGAATTTCAGAGTAATTTGACCAGAAAACCAAATTAAACCTGAAGATCAACATCTGTACTGAACAGACCTACCCTGAGAATGTACAATTTGTGTTTTTAACCAGAATGTGATCAAGGATTTAAGATTTGAGGCATTCTTTTTTTTTTTAAGGACCTATCTCCTTTTACTTTATTTTTAAAAAAAATGATTGTAGTATAGTTGCTTTACAATGTTGTGTTAGTTTCATGTGTATAGCACAATGAATAAGTTATACACATATCCACTATTTTTTTAGATTCCTTCCTGGCTCTCTTCAGTGTGCTATTTTAAGAAAGTTGGATTAAGGATCAATTAGAGCAGAGTACACTAAGCTTCCAGTCAAGGACTCTATCTGATAATCTGGGAATGCTGCTGCTATGGTCCTTGGAACAACTCCTCTTAACCCTCCCACCTTCTCCTGGCCTCCCTATAAACCCCAGCCGCTAGATACCTTGATCTTCTTCAAGACCAGACTCTTTTCAAGGCTGCCAACCTTCTCAGAAAATGGATCATCCACACCTTGCTACCTTAGTTTTCCTCTCCTTCACCTGTCTTCAGGTAGTACTGCAGCCGCATGGCTTTGGCCTGGAGGAGTAACTGGCTCAGCCCAATCCTCTCACAGTCCCTCCCAGGATGTTGGCCAGGTAGATGATCTGACCGGCTTGGCTATAGATGGGGAAGGTGATGGTTTTCAGATTGAGGCCCTTGTTCCTTTTCCAGGCGAACAAGAGTGGATTGGGGGTGGGGAGGGGCGGGGGTGGGGGGTGGGGGGGACTCAGGAGCCCTGGTTCTTAGTGCACAACTCGTTGTAGGGGATCTGGTTCCACTGTCCTGTGTCACAATCAAAACCTGCACCGGGTCATCCATCTTGCAAATTTCTTCTAAGATTTGCAGCTCCATCAGTGTCTCTGTGTTGGAGACCACTAGGATGGAAGCATAATGGACCTCGGTGCTCTTCCTAGAGACGGAGAAGATGAGAGAGTCGTTGGCGGTGAAATGTCCTGCGCAAAGCATCGCGCAGCCTTGGCGGGGCTCCCTATCAGGGTGTTCTGCTCCTCGAAGTCGTCGTCTTCATCCTAGGGCTGGTAAATCAGGTCAGTGCCGAGAAAGGCCTTTAACACCATGGGCAGCAGCAGATCCAGGGATGCGAGCCCACGTTCCAGTCCACCTGCCGGAAGGCCCGGGACAGCGGCGCCTCCAGGCAGTCGGTGTGGCAGCGGGGCCGCTGGACCAGTTGGTTCTCAGACCGCGATGCTGGCTGGAGGGGGCGGAGCCTTGGCCACAACTCGTGAGCGGGCTCTTGAGTTTTGACCCGCCGCCCAGCCAAGCTCAGTTCAGGTCCTGCGGGTAGCCAGCTCTCTCTCTTCGGGTCAGGCCCCAGCTCCAACCTGGGCCCCTGGGACTCAGACCCAGGCTCTTGCCCCGCCTCCCGCTCCGGCTCTGATGCAACCTTCGAGGAATTAAGGCTCATTTCCAGGAAGGAAAGGCCACGTTCTCAAACAGCACAGATCAGAAAGGAGCTGTTGGACTGGGCACTCCTCTCCACCGACCCAACGGTTTCCTGGAGAACTTCTAAGTGAGTCTGTTTGAACCTGGGCTGCTCATGCCCGAATGCTAGAACGTCGTTGGTGGTCACGTGGTAGCCTCAGTTCAGTTCAGTTCAGTCACTCAGTCTTGTCCGACTCTTGACAACCCCACGGACTGCAGCATGCCAGGCCTCCCTGTCCTTCACCAACACCTGGAGCTTGCTCAAAGTCATGTCCATGGAGTCGGTGATGCCTTCCAACCATCTCATCCTCTGTCTTCCCCTTCTCCTCCTGCCTTCAATCTTTCCCAGCATCAGGGTCCTTTCGAAGGAGTCAGTTCTTCACATCAGGTGGCCAAAGTATTGCAGCTTCAGCTTCAGCATCAGTCTTTCCAATGAATATTCAGGGCTGATTTCCTTTAGGATGGACTAGTTGGATCTCCTTGAAGTCCAAGAGTCTTATTCAGCACTACACTTCAAAATCTTCAATTCTTCAGTTTCAGCTTTCTTTATAGTAACTCTCACATTCATACATGACTATTGGAAAAACCATAGCTTTGACTAGACAGACCTTTGATAGCAAAGTAATATCTCTGCTTTTTAATATGCTGTCTAGGTCGGTCATAGCTTTTCTTCCAAGGAGCAAGTGTCTCTTAATTTCACAGCTGCAGTCACAATCTGCAGTGATTTTGGAACCCTCTAAAATAAAGTCTGTCACTGTTTCCGTTGTTTCCCCATCTATTTGCCATGATGTGATGGGACCAAATGCCATGATCTAACTGGCCCCCCAGTTTGTCCCTGGCACCCATCCTTTCAGAATTCAGTTAATACAAGAGGCACTTCTTAAAGGCGAATGAAATGAGTGCTTACGTGACTCACAATTGACTGGGAGAATTTGGCTTGTTCAGGTACACACACACTCACACTCACACACACACACTCACACACACACAGAAAAGGCATAGATTTTCCCTGTGTTCTAAGTGGCAGATTTTACCTTTGAGAGGATCATCCAGAAGCATGGTTCTCAGGTAAGGCTTTGGTGAACCTGGTCCAGCACAGTTTGTTATTTTTACTCTTTACAGACATAACGTTCTCCTTGTAAAAGTTAGAAGTAAATGCACGAAATAAAAAGTGGGAAAGGAAGAACCCAAAGCCCAGTTCTAAAACTTCCTTCTATCACATTCCTCTTCTTAACAGAAGTGTTAAAAAGTGGGCACTTATGCTTGCAAACTGTTTTCTTTGCATTTGCAAGCATATTGAGATATATGCAAGTATATCTTTTTCATAAATATTATTGCACTCTCTGTGTTTGCAAGACCTAGGTTTGCTCCCTGGGTTGGGAAGATCCCCTGGAGAATGGAAAGGCTACCCACTCCAGTATTCTGGCCTGGAGAATTCCATGGAGTGTACAGTCCATGGGGTGGCAAAGAGTCAGATAGGACTGAGCAAAAAAGAAAAAAAAATTTGTGTATGCAGATTACATTTTTCACCAAATACATCAAAGGATCTTAGCATGTAACTGTATGTAGATTTACCTTTTTCTTTTGAATTGCTTTATAATTTTCCACTGTATGGCCGGAACATAAATTAGCCATAACACTATTGATAGATCTGTAGGTTGTTTAGAATGTTTTGCTGATATGAACAGTGCTAAGTGAACAAATCTTTTTCTTAGACCACAAGAACTGTATTTGTGAGATGATTTTGTAGAAGGGGATTTACTGGACCAAAGGATATCCCATTTTAAATTTCAGAGTTATTGATAAAATTCATAGAAGTTGGACTTTCCCAATTGCTCAGCAGGTAAAAAATCTGCTTGCAATGCAGGAGACACTGGAGATGTGGGTTTGATCCCTGGGTGGGGAAGATCCCCTGGAGAAAGGAATGCCAACCCACTCCAGTATCTTTGCCTAGAAAATCCAATGGACAGAGGAGCCTGGCAGGCTACAGTCCACAGGGTCACAAAGAGTTGGACACCACTGAGTGACTTCACTCTCTCTCTCATGCAAGTTGTATCAATTTACACCCTCATGAAGTTCTTTTTTGTCACAGCCTATCCCAGAATGCATTAAAGTGATTTATGTCATTGGTATCCTGTTTTGATTTTCCTTTTGTAATTTGTTACCTAGACTCGCCATATTTCCTCTTTGGGTAAATTGTCACCTTATACCTTTTCCTGGTTTCCCTTTTGGCCGATTCGCATTTTCTTCATCACTATAGAAGCTATCCATGTGCTAAGGAAATAATCGCTTGTTCCTGTGCTTCGAGTGATGAACATCCCCTGCCCTGTTCTCCCACCCCCATGTTGCTGGTTGCCATGCCTTATGTTTGTATTGAATTAACTTAATTTTTTAAATGAGTTCTGGATTTTGTTACATAATAAACAGTCGTTTCCCTTGCACTAGGGCTTCCCTTGTGTCTCAGCTGGTGAAGAATCTGCCTGCAATGCGAGACACCTGGGTTTGATCCCTGGGTTGGGAAGATCCCCTAGAGAAGGGAAAGGCTACTCCAGTATTCTGGCCTGGAGAATTCATGAACTATATAGTCCATGGGGTTAAAAAAAGTCGGACACCACTGAGCAACTTTCACTTTCACTTTCCCTTGCAGTAATTATAATCTGATATAATTATATATATTTATATAAATAATTATATATAATTATAATCCAATAGAATATAATCTTTAAAATTTCCATATATTCCTTTTTTAAATTGTTGAAGTATAATTGATTTGTAGTTGTGTTAATTTCTGGTGTACAGCAAAGTGATTCAGCAATACATATAAGTATACTTTTTATTTTCTAAGGTGGCCAAACATTTTATTCAGGCTACTGCAGTAGCAGAGAGACTTCAGTGTAAGATGAGCTCACCTTTGCTGAAACAAAAGGTGGGAGTGAGAGGGTAACAGGCAGGAAGGCTAGGGGTCTCCAAAGGGAGAAAATAGGCTGCAAGTGTTAGACATTTTTATCTCTCTCTTAAGGGGCAGAAGGAAACAAACTACAAGTGTCAGATTTTTTTTCTTCTCTATGCAAATTTAAACAGAGATATCTTTTAAAATTCTGTGTTGCCATGACTATACCTGGTTCCACCTGAACTTAACTTTTCTCAAACCTTGAGCTCAGCAATGCATTTTTCTTATGGAAACGTTTTTCTTAAGCTTTGTTAATGAACTATGTACTTACCCTAAACTCTTTCTTTCTTCATGACAGAGATCTTCACGACCCACATAATCAGGATGGTGTGATCACTCACCTAGAGCCAGACATCCTGGAATGCAAAGTCAAGTGGGTCTTAGGAAGCATCACTATGAACAAAGCTAGTGGAGGTGATGGAATTCCAGTTGAGCTATTTCAGATCCTAAAAGATGATGCTGTGAAAGTGCTACATTCAGTATGCCAGCAAATCTGAAAAACTGAGCAGGGGCCACTCAGGACTGGAAAAGGTCAGTTTTCATTCCAATCCCAAAGAAAGGCAATGACAAAGAATGCTCAAACTACCACAGAATTGCACTCATCTCACACGCTAGCAAAGTAATGCTCAAAATTCTCCAAGCCAGCCTTCAACAGTACATGAATTGTGAACTTCCAAATGCTCAAGCGGGATTTAGAAAAGACAGAGAAACCAGAGATCAAATTGCCAACATCCGTTGGGTCATTGAGAAAGCAAGAGAGTTCCAGAAAAACATCTACTTTTGCTTTATTGACTATGCCAAAGCCTTTGACTGTGTGGAGCACAACCAACTGTGGAAAATTCTTAAAGAGATGGGAAATCAGAGCACCTGACCTGCCTCTTGAGAAATCTGTATGCAGGTCAGGAAGCAACAGTTAGAACTGGACATGGAACAACACACTGATTCCAAATCAGGAAACGTGTACGTCAAGGCTGTATATTGTCACCCTGCTTATTTAACTTATATGCCGAGTACATAATGAGAAATGCTGGACTGGAGGAAGCACAAGCTGGAATCAAGATAACTGGGGGAAATATAAATAAACTCAGATACGCAGAGGACACCATCCTTATGGCAGAAAGCAAAGAAGAACTAAAGAGCCTCTTGATGAAAGTGAAAGAGGAGAGTGAAAAAGTTGGCTTAAAGCTCAACATTCAGAAAACGAAGATCATGGCATCTGGTCCCATCACTTCATGGGAAATAGATGGGGAAACAGTGGAAACAGTGGCAGACTTTATTTTGGGGGGCTCCAAAATCACTGCAGATGGTGACTGCAGCCATGAAATTAAAAGACACTTACTCCTTGGAAGAAAAGTTATGACCAACCAAGACAGCATATTAAAAAGCAGAGACACAAATGTCTGTCTAGTCAAAGCTATGGCTTTTCCAGTAGTCATGTATGGATGTGAGAGTTGGACTATAAAGAAAGCTGGGCACCAAAGAATTGATGCTTTTGAACTGTGGTGTTGGAGGAGACTCTTGAGAGTCCCTTGGACTGCAAGGAGATCCAACCAGTCCATCCTAAAGGAGATCAGTCCTGAATATTCATTGGAAGGACTCATGCTGAAGCTAAAGCTGCAGTACTTTGGCTACCTGATGCTAATAACTGACTCATTTGAAAAGACCCTGATGCTTGGAAAGATTGGGGGGGGGGGGGGGGGGGCGGGGGGTGGAGAAGGGGACAACAGAGGGTGAGATGATTGGAAGGCATCACCAACTCAATGGACATGAGTTTGTGTAAACTCCGGGAGGTGGTGTTTGTTCCAGGCCTGGCATGCTACAGTCCATGGGGTCAGAAAGAGTCAGACACGACTGAGAGACTGAACTGAACTGAACATTCTTTCTTCAAATTGGTTCCACCTAAGACTCAGAACCCACTTGACAAACCAGTATGTTTTACTCTTGCAAATGTTCTCTTAAGTTATGGTAATGAGACTATGTCTTTGCTTGGAAACCAGCCTTTCTTCAAAATTTATGTCAATCATTTTATGGCCTGAGACAACTCACCTTGTGCCAATGTTATCTCAAAATGTATGCTGTGGATGAGGGGCCTGATACCACTCTGAGTTTTGAGACATTTCCTTTCTCTAATTATCAGCCTGCTGATAGGAATATAACATACTGCTGAAGACTAGTAGGGGGGCACTCTTTCTGTCTCCTTCTGATTTCTATGTCAGAACCTTTGTGTATCTCTTTTATACTTTAATAAAACTTTATCACACAGAATCTCTGAATGATCAAGCCTCGTCACTGGCCCTGGATTGAATTCCTCTCCTCTGGAGGCCAAGAATCCCAGCCTCTTTCACAGCTCAGCAACAACCTTTCAGGAGGTTTCTATTTATTTACTTACTTGGAGGTTAATTGCTTTACAATGTTGTGTTACTTTTGTTGGGGCTAGTGTGAGGAAAGCAGGAGAGACTCCATCTTGAAGCCTGTCATCCATCTTAAAGACAGGATGTAAACTGGGCCTGAGCCCTGCCCAAGAGTGAGGAAACCGTTGCTAATGAAAACCAGGTCTCCTGGAGACTTCCCTCCCTACAGATGGAAAGTGGAGATTGTAGTTGAGGTCAGGCTGCCCCTGTTACATTAACCATGGAGACATCCCCCTGTGATGTATAATCAGTGTTTCCCCCCTTTCACCTTAATTGTTTGTTCTCCTAGCACCTACTTGTTGTAAAACTCAGTCATATACAACAAAGAGGTTGCTAACATGTAACCGATCACATAGCAGGGGTATAAAACTGGGCCTCAGAAACATCAGGGTTCCTTGTTGGGAACTGATTCCCCTTGGACTCGCTGGTGTAATAAACTGTACTCCACTGTCTTGAGAGTCCTCCGAGGTGTGTTTTGGAGCTCCAGATTCCACAACACTTTCTGCCGTATAGCAATGTGAATCAGGTATAACTATATATATTATGTGTATATATACACACATCTCCTCCCTCTCGAGCCTGTCTCCCACCTCACCCCTGCTGTGCTTCTAGGCTGTCACAGAGTGCCAGGCTGGCCTCCCTGTGTTATATAGCAGCTTCCCACTAGCTATCTGTTTCATACATGGTAATGCATATAGGTCAACGTTGTTTTCTCAATTTAGCTCAACCGCGTCTTCCTCTACTGTGTTCATAAATCCTCTATGTCTGTATCTCCATTCCTTCCCTACAAAGAGGATCATCAGTACAATTTTTCTAGATTCCATATATATGTGTTCAGTTCAGTTCAGTAACTCAGTCGTGTCTGACTCTTTGCGACCCCATGAATCGCAGCACGCCAGGCCTCCCTGTTCATCACCATCTCCCAGGGTTCACTCAAACTCACATCCATCGAGTTGGTGATGCCATCCAGCCATCTCATCCTCTGTCGTCCCCTTTTCCCCCGCCCCCAATCCCTCCCAGCATTAGTCTTTTCCAATGAGTCAACTCTTTGCGTGAGGTGGCCAAAGTACTGGAGTTTCAGCTTTAGCATCATTCCTTCCAAAGAACACCCAGGGCTGATTTCCTTTAGGATGGACTGGTTGGATCTCCTTGCAGTCCAAGGGACTCTCAAGAAGTCTCTTCCAACACCACTGTTCAAAAGCATCAATTATTTTGATGATGGCCATTCTGAGCAGTGTGAGGTGATACCTCATTATAGTTTGATTTGCATTTCTCTAATAATTAGCAAATTATTATAATTATCATATAATTATTATAAATCCTCTTTCTCCTGAGAAACCTGTATATGGGTCAAGAAGCAACAGTTAGAATCAGACATGCAACAATAGATTGGTTGAAAATTGGGAAAGGAATACCACAAGGCTATATATTGCCACCTTGCTTATTTAACTTATGTGCAGAGTACATCATCTGAAACGCCAGGCTGGATGAATCACAAGCTGGAAAAAAGGAGAAATATCAACAACCTCAAATATGCAGATTTGTTGTTGTTCAGTTACTCATTTCAGAGAAGGCAATGGCAACCCACTCCAGTACTCTTGCCTGGAAAATCCTGTGGATGGAGGAGCCTGGTAGGCTGCAGTCCTTGGGGTCGTGAAGAGTCGGACATGACTGAGTGACTTCACTTTCACTTTTCACTTTCATGCATTGAAGAAGGCAATGGCAACCTACTCCAGTGTTCTTGCCTGGAGAATCCCAGGAATGGAGGAACCTGGTAGGCTGCCATCTCTGGGGTTGCACAGAGTCGGACACGACAGAAGCAACTTAACAGCAGCAGCAGCAGTCACTCAGTTGTATCGGATTCTTTGTGACTCTTTGCGACTACAGCACTCCAGGCTTCCCTGTCCTTCACCATCTCCCAGAGCTTGCTCAAACTCATGTTCATTGAGATAGTGATGCCTTCCAACCATCTCATCCTCTGTCATCCCGTTCTCTTGCCTTCAGTCTTTCCCAGCATCAGAGTCTTTTCTAATGAACCTATGCTTTGCATCAAGTGGCCAAAGCATTGGACTTTCAGTTTCAACATCAGTCCTTCCAATGAATATTCAGGAGGGATTTCTTTAGGATTGACTGGTTGGATCTCCTGGCAGTCCAAGGGACTCTCAAGAGTCTTCTCCAATACCTTAGTTCAAAAGCATCAATTCTTCAGTGCTCAGATTTCTTTAAGGTCCAATTCTCACATTCATACTTGACTACTGAAAAAACTATAGCTTTGATTAGATGGTCCTTTATCAGAAAAGTAAAGTCTCTGCTTTTTAATATGGTGTCTAGGTTGGTCATTGCTGTCTTCCAAGGAGCAAGAGTCTTTTAATTTCATGGCTGCAGTCACCATCTGCAGTGATTTTGGAGCCCAAGGAAATAAAGTCTGTCACTTTTCCCACTGTTTTCCTATCTATTTGCCATGAAGTGATGGGACTGGATGCCATGATGTTAATTTTTGAATGTTGAGTTTTAAGCCAGCTTTTTCACTCTCCTCTTTCACTTTCATCAAGAGGTTCTTTAGTTCCACTTTGCTTTCTGCCATAAGGGTGAATGTAGAAAATAATACCACTCTAAAAAAAAAAGCAGAAAGTGAGAAGAAACTAGAGTCTCTTGGTGAGGGTGAAAGAGGAAAATGAAAAAGCTAGTTTAAAGCTCAACATTCAAAAAACAAAGATCATGGCATCTGGTCCTATCACTTCATGGCAAATAGAAGGGGGAAAAATGGAAACAGTGACAGATCTTATTTCTTAGACTCTAAAATCATTGAGGACAGTGACTGTAACCATGAAATTATAGATGTTTGCTCCTTGGAAGGAAAGCTATGACAAACAGTGTATTATAAAGCAGAGGCATCTCTTTGCTGACAGAAGTCCATGTAGTCATGTACAGATGTGAGAGTTGGACCATAAAGAAGGCTGAGTGCTGGTTAATAGATGCTTTAGAATTGTGGTGCTAAAAGAAGACTCTTGAGAGTCCCTTGGACTGCAAGGAGATCACACCAATCAATCCTAAAGGAAATCAACCCTGAATATTCATTGGAAGGACTGATGCTGAAGCTGAAGATCCAATGCTTTGGCCTCCTGATTGGGAAAGACTCTGATGCTGGGAAAGATTGAAGGTGAGAGGAGAAGTGGGTGACAGGGGATGAGATGGTTAGATAACATCACTGTCTCGATGGACATGAATTTGAACAAACTCCGGGAGATAGTGAAGGACGGGGAAGCCTGGCAGGCTGTAGTCCACGGGATAGGAAAGAGTAGGACAGGACTTAGCAACTAAACAAATAATTAGCAATGTTGAACATCTTTTCATGTGCCTATTGGCCATCTGTGTCTTTTTTTTTTTTTTTTTTTTTTTGAGAAATGTCTATTTAGGTCTTCTGCCCATTTTTTGATTGGATTTCTTTGTTATTATATGAGCTATTTGTATTTTTTGAAATAAGTCATTTGACAGTCACATCTTTTGCAAATATTTTCTTACATTTTATAGGTTGTATTTTCATTTTGTTTATGATTTCCTTTGCTATGCAGAAGCTTGTAAGTTTAATTAGGTCCCATTTGTTTATTTTTGTTTTTATTTCGACTGCTTTGAGAGACAGACCTAAGGAAACAGCAGTGTGATTTATGTCAGAGAATGTTTTGTCTATGTTCTATGGTGTCATGGTTACATTTAAATTGTTTTACAGTGTCATGTTACACTTAGATCTTTAAGCTATTTTGAGTTTATTTTTGTGTATGGTTAGAGGATGTGTTTTAACTCCATTGATTTACATGCAGCTGTCCAGCTTTTCCAGCACTACTTGCTGAAGAGGGAAAAATTTGCATTTAAAAGTGATCCATCTGAAAATTTATTTTAATGTAATATAAAGCAGTTAAGAGTCAATGATATTGAATGCCTCCTTCAAGCAAAAGTTTGCTACTTTTCCATAATACGAAATTTAACTGAAACATGGCTGCTCAATCAAGGACTACATTTTCTAATTCCTTTGACTTATGTGTGTGGCCACGTGGCCAGTAGTCACTACAAAATGTACTTGAAAGTGATGTGTGTCACCTGTAGGCCAAGACCTTTAAGAAGCTCTCTGTCCCATCTGCCATCTAGACACAGGCAACAGAAGAGGCCAATTGGATTATGACACCAGAAGTTGACAGGAACCTGGGTCCCTGAATTACTGGGGTCAAGATAGCCACTCACTGACTAGGAGCATCAATAATGACTGTTACACGAATGAGAATTATACTTTTATTGTGGTAAGTCACCAAAATGTTGGGATTTATTTATTAAAGTTGCCAGTATGGCTTCACCAGTGCAGAATCTGTCCCTGAGCACTTGTGTCTGAGTGCACTTCATTTTATTCAGCAAGAACTATTTCCACTGCCAGTGTATTTCCTGAGGCCCACAGGACCCGGAACTTCTAAAGTTAAATTTCCTCAAAAAAGAAGCACAGAAATCAAATGTTATCATCCACTTTGGAAAAAACTTTTCTTGTATAAACTGCCATACAATTCCTTCTTTATTATCTTCCATTCATTATCAAGATTAACAAAGCACACTTATAGAAACAAGCTCAACAGTTATTGGATACCACATGAATATTATTCAACTTACTTGCTGAATTATAACTTGTTAAATAAGTTAGCTTGTCAACTTGTATTGACAAGCCTAGATCCAAACACTTCCAATCAGTATATTATCATTTACTGATAATATGTAACAAGAATATAAATTCTCTGTTTTGTTTCCTACACCCTGAAAGGAGAAATCCTTATATTTGTTAACTCACAAAAGGGATTAAATTTTTTACCTTCTATAATACAAAACTCAATAAGAGGAGCTTGTATGGTTCCAATGCAATTTCCTTGCAGACACTAAAGATGATGTATACTCATTTGCTACATAAAAGAGAGATTAGGACTGGGTAAGATTTTTATACTTCTGTGCTGTAATGTGTTTTTTCCTAAGGGGAAATATGCTTATGTGGAAAATCTTCAGTCTTCTCAAGCTGATAATATCTACATCAGCAAACCCTTCTTTCTCACACTCCCTGCTCCATTTTGTACCACGGTATTGAGGATTCAAGTCAGTTGTTGAATCACTAAAATTTGCCATTTCTCAGCACAATAGGTGCTTTTTATCAAAGTGATTGCACCATATTACCCACATACAATTGAAGTTTTTACATTCTGTTGTAACAGTGCATTTGAATTTCAACATGAAAACTAAAGATGGATTATCTCTAAGATGTAACCTCAGAGAAGTGACTTTGTAAGGTGTTTCAAACAGAAAGGAACCATTTGTTCCTTTCCCTTCAGGATTGAGTAAAATAAAGATTTCTCAGAGACTCTAAGACCTGTATTAATAATGAAATGATTCACTTTATTCCAATTTAATGTTGCTTCTTTTAACACGGTTGTATTATATATGCATTGTAAACATTAGTGCATTTTTAGTTTTTCTCTTACCTTGCTTTTTAGTAAATCACAATACTAATTTATTACCTTACCATGAGAAATAAAACAAACAGGGCAGGTTTTCTTGTGTGGATTAATAGTCTTCCTATATAATAAAAGTTATGGGGGGAATCACAGTTCTACAATTTAAAGGATTTTAGTGCAGTGGTTCTTCCTGTTTGGGGATGTGAATATCTGATATGTCACCTCTCCTCAGGCAAAATGTGCGTGTGGATGTGTGTATTCAAGGTTTTTCCTGTTTCCAAGAGCTCCTGGCCCCTGTGGACTTTACATTGGCTTAATTATTTGGAGAAGGGAGTGCAGTGCAGAGTCTTTGATACCTGCTCTGCCAGTACTCCAGATGGGCGAGCTGTGTGATTTCATGCCTTTTTTTTTTAAATTTTCACTGTGTGAAATTTGTATGTGCAATATGAATTGGGATAAACCACATTGTGTAAACATTAATATAAGACTAAATAACTCAGCCCAGGAAATCTGCTCAGTAAACCCCTGGTAACGTTGCCTAAGACAAGATGTTCTGTTTGTGTCATTTGTACCAATATCTAGCCCTTTAGCTTATGTAGTAGTCAGAACACCAGCTCCATAGTCAGGCACCTGTGTTCACCCTCTGCTGGGCAACATCTTAGGTGTGTCACCTTGGGCATTTAAATGGGCATAATTAGAACACCTATCTTTAAGGAGTTTGAGATAGTGCTGCTTTTATAGGGATGCAATCATTATTCAAGAAACAACAAATTCTTATGCCAGTATTTGCAATATTTAGAACAATTACTTTGGCTATGGGAAGCCTTTCTGATCTCTGTGCCAAGTTGGTGAAACAGGCTTGTCTAGAAAGAGTTCCTAGACTCCTTCGTGTTGTCTTGACGGAGCTCTCTTTCTCCGGCACAATCCCTCAGGAGCATGGGATGACGTGAGGACAGTTGGATCCCTACGTGGAACCAAGCTCTGGTGACTTCCTGTGTGTGTGCACTCAGGTATGTCCAATTCTTCGCAACCCCATGAACTATATAGCCCACCAGGCTCTTCTGTCCATGGCATTTCCCAGGCAAGAATACTGGAATAGGTTGCCATTTCCTTCTCCAGGGGATTTCTCCAACCCAGGGATCAAACCCACATCTATTGCATCTCCTGCATTGGCAGCTGGATTCTTCACCACTAGCACCACCTGACTTCCTAGAACATGGACAATCTGCAATGCCTTCCAAGCCTGCAGATCGAAATTGTGACACATTCTGCATCCCTTTTGCAATCTGTAGTTTGAACTTGAGGTTGTTAGATAGAGTTCTTGGTTTTGACTATTTTTGGAGAACTTAAGTCTACTAAACAAAACACTTTGTGACAGCGTCAAAAAAGTTCTTAGAAGGAAGATTTCAGAACTTGAACTTCAGCTTTAGAAATCAGATATCTAGAAAGAAACGACAGTTCATTTTCCACAAATAAATTTAAATAATTACAAGTTTAAAACTTTCCATAGCTCTAGGAAGTGATAGCATTTGGGCACTAGTTTTGGTAATGGGTAATTTAAACAACATGCGGTAACATTTACAAAAATGTGTAAGTCATCAAAATTAATTAATTAAGCATTTGTATTTCTGTCATGTACTTACATAGGTGTTTCCTGATTCTATAGGACCAATGGTTCTTTTCATGACAGCATACAGCAAGCAGATGGAAAACATTAACTACTATTTTCCATACTTGTCAAAAATATTTTGTAATCATTACTCTCTATATATACATAATATACTAAATTGCAATAGAGAAAATATTCTTGATAAAGTGGACCATTGGTGTGAAAGGAAAAACAACCTAGACTTTAAAAGGAAAATAAATTGAGTAGTGATTTTAAATTAAAAACCATCAAGAAATAAAATGATAGGGATTGGATTTTGCTTTCTTGTGTCCTTATACAACATTTCTATGTAATTTTAGCATTTACAGAGCCTGGGCTATATCTGATATTTACAAATCACCTCTGAGAGCTAGTAACAATTTTTCACCAATGCAAACTTGATAACTAGCTGATAAAGCAGATTCTCAACCAATTGGTCTGATTCTATCATTGGTACTAAGTTAGCTAAGACCTCCATTTTTAATCTTTGTCACATTTTGAGGACTTTAAAAACATTATAAATTATCATTGATGTTTTTAACATCAGAACTAAAGAATTTTAGAGCTAGTAAGGAGGTAGGCAGTTATCTGGTCCACACCTTTTATTTTACACCAAACTGATGCATTTGCACAGAATTTAAATAGTTCATTGATGTTTATTGGGAGCTGTTATTCATACTTTGCCTCTGAATTTTTTTTTTATCCTCTTTTTTGCAACTCTGGTGATTTTTCTTTTTGTGTGTGTGTGATTTTTCTTTTGTCTGTTTTTTGACATGACCAATAGCTTTCCAGGTGGCTCAGCGGTAAAGAATCCGCCTGCTGATCCAGGAGATGCCAGAGTTCAATCCCTGAGATGGGAAGGTCTCCTGCAGGAGGAAATGGCAACCCATACAAGTATTCTTGCCTGGAAAACCCTGTGGACAGAGGAACCTGATGGACTACAGACCATAAGGTCGCAGAGTCAAGTTGGATGCAACTGACCACAAGCATGCATGCACGTACACACACACATACACACACACAGGTATACTTCTTGGTTTGCTATTTGTATTTTCTTTTGGCTGTTCAGTAGAAATAGTTGCTATGAGCCTATAACCTCTTCAACTCTCAGTGACTAGCAGAGAAAGTCCTTATTATCTGGATAAGTGCCTTCTTATACCTTTGTAGTAACATCTGCTGATTAATTAATGTAAGGAAATTAGAACGCTCTTAGGTTATAAAAAAAACTCTTTTAAAAAAGTACTTTTAAAAGGTACTTTATTAAATGTATATTGTGGATTCTTACAAAACAACTTATTTTTGGAAGGTCTTGGGTGTAGCTGGGCCTTGAGAACTTCTGGAACCAAGCCTTGAATGCCATCAAGATTCCCAGTGTCTTGTCCCTTTTTTTTTTTTTTTTTGGTTTGCCTTGCATTCCTTCTTTTTGAATACAAATGAGTTTTTCTCCAAAAATATACTACCAGATCTGAGTTTGAATCTAAACAGTATTCTAATTCTGGCCCTAAAATTCTAGGTAAAGGACACGGATTGGCTTAGCCAGAATCACGTGCCTGCTTATAGGCAAATCGACTCAGGCCAGGAAATGAATTACCAAAGTAATTTGTCTCCAGGGAGCACTCTTGGCTCCAATCAGTGGTATCCAGGAAGTGGAATCATTCATCTCCCACCAAAACCATTAATTACTGGAGAAAGAGTAGTTCTGAAAAAAGTGGATTCCAGAGGAACAAGTTGTCTTACCAGTCAGTGTGTGACCAGATTTGAGATTTGCTCTCCACATTTTCCTAAATCACCATTCCAATCTCTCCTTTCCTCAGCCATGTAGGAACAAGTCAAATTTTGAAGCAGCCTAAAGAATTAGTCTTTAGATTTTACTCACACATCTTTATACCAGTACTGGGATTTTTTTTTAACAGTTTTAATTGTGTAGTAAATGATATATATAAAAGTTCATAAGTGACATTGATGTAAATTAGGAAACACAAGAATAAATCCCTGTGAATCCATGACCTAAGTTGAGGAAATAGCATATTGCAAACACTGCTAAAGCCCATAGTGTGCACATTCTGTAGCCTTCCTCAAAAAAGAGAAGTGAAAGTGTGTGTCGCTCAGTCGTGTCCGACACTTTGCGGCCCCATGGACTGTAGCCCTCAAGTCTCCGCTGTCCGTGGGATTCTCCAGGCAAGGATGCTGGAGTGGGACCCATCCCCTTCTCCAGATGATCTTCCCCACCCAGGGATCGAATCCAGGTCTCCTGCAATGCAGGCAGATTCTTCACCAGGGAAGCCTTCAACACCTTGCTTAATACAGTAGATAAGTATTACCATAGTTCCCCTTGTTGGCAGGAAGACAATGGAAGTAGTAAAGGAGGTAGGCTCTGGATCAGAACACTACGTTTTCCACTTACTACATGCATGAGATTAGGTGAATCACTTCATTTCCCTGTACATCTCTCTAGTCTTCACCTGTAAAATGGGATTAAATTGTTTAATAGAAATATTCATTAACAAGGGACAAGTTAAACAATTGTCTGCTACTGCAAACAAAAAAAAGAGATCGGATTTTTGGTTCTCAGATGGAAATGAAAGGACGAATTCTCCTGTGTTTCTCTGGCAATAGAAGCCAAAAGCTAATTACATTTCATTTAGAAAGTAGAAGATATGAAAGAATCTGAATATCTCTCAGTGATGCCCATTTCCTAATATCTATTAATTTTATTTACTATTACCAGGTATACCGACCTCTACTTTGAAAATATACTTAGCAAAATGGATGAAAAATCAATAAAATCATCCCTTGGGGGGAGAAATTGCATTTTGTAATTGTATTTAATGAGAATTTATGTGAAACTAAACTGTAGCCATATGGACACTAGTGAAATTAAAAGCATTGTCACGTAGTGACTATTTGGGCCACATTTTGGGTCCTTTCAAGGGTCTATCTGTAAATACAGGCAGCAAAAGTACTCAAGCGTTTGTGAGGTCTTGATGATGTTTCTGCATCCATAATGTTTCTTTCGACTGGGTTTTCTTTGTGGATCCATGATGTATCCCCAAAGCAGAACTTAGTGTATTTGTTGAAGAACTTTAAATACACACACACACACACACACACACACACACACACACACACAAAGCCTGCTTCATACAGTAATGGTCCTCCGCCTTTTTGGCACCAGGGACCAGTTTTGTGGAAGACAGTTTTTCTGTGGATGGAAGGGTGGATGGTTCCTGGATGATTCAAGTGCACTACACTTATTGTGCACTTTCTTTCTATTTTTATTGCATTAGATCATCAGGCATTAGATCCTGGAGGTTGGGGATCCCGGCTCCAAGAGGTTCCCAGGAGTGCTTTCTCTTGGTCCAAAGAAGGTAACTCTCACTGGTGGCCAGAGCTGCAAGGGAAGGTGGGGGCAAATGCCCTAGAGATTCCGGCTCTTCCCCAGCCTCAGCAGTCGGTTCACTGTTTCCTCTTGGTGATCTTTTCACAATCATGAAAGAAGTTTATATCTGACTAGATCTATCTGACTAGAGCTGACAATGCAGTTCTACTGGCACAAATGACGTTTGGTTGTAGTACAGTTACATGCATCAAACACACACACAGACGTCTGATAGTAATGGCTGACATAGGTTTAACATTTACTTTGTGCTCTTTCTATTTTAATTAATCTGAAAAACAGCTCATGGGGGCTTCCCTGGTGGCTCAGTGGTAAAGAATCTGCCTGCCATTGCAGGAGACACGGGTTCCATCTCCGGTCCAGGAAGATCCCACATGAGGAGGAACACCTAAACACATGCACCACAACCATTGAGCCTGTGCTCTAGAACCCGGGAGCCGCAACTGCTACAGCCCACCCTCACAGGCTTTTATGGAGCCTGTGCTCCGTGAGAGAAGCCACTGCAATGAAAAGCCTAAGCACTGCAGCTAAAGAGTAGCCCTACTTGTTGCAACTAAAGGAAAGCCTGCATAGCAACGGAGACCCAGCACAGCCCAAAATAAAAGTAAGTTATAAAACACAAAGCAGTGCATTGATGTGGTTGTTACCATCAGCCCCGTTTACAGATGAGGAAATAGGCCTTAGAGATGAAGTACCGTGTCCCAATCTATCCAGCCACTCAGTGGGGCAGCTGGAAATGATGTTCTCCACTCACAGCCGTAAAACCTCCTAGAGCAGCCGGTACGGTCTCCCAGGCTTTCAGGCTCTTGACTAACCCCAAATAAGGCATAGAATACCTCCTCCTCACCAGCTTCTCAGGAGACCCAGCACATTGCTAGACCCTTTGACAGAGAGGAATTGATGCCTGTCCTTGATGAGCAATGTCCTAGAGGCTTAGAGAGTTAAAGATACTTGACAGTTGGACTCAGCTAACTGACAGTTTACTCACCTGGCAGAATCTGGTCTATGGGAAAAAGGAGCGAGCCACAATTAGCAAATAAAATGACCTTTCCTTTTCCTGAAAGTTATTTTGGAAAAGGATTCTACTTTTAGAATATGTAAAATCTAGAATTGAAAAGGACCTCTAGAAGCAAAGAACGGATCAATTCTAGTTGCTTTTTATTTTAAGTGAGTTCTCAAACGTGAGTCTTTGTTTTAAAATGTTATATACATTTGGAAGTTTTATAATAACCAAAGGTGGCTGGTTTTCAGGTCTTAAACTTCTCCAAAAGGAAAAGGGCTTGCCTTGAAAGCATTTCTAGCTTTAAAAAAATGGTTCAGCAAGCCCTGACTTAGGACTCATGGGCAATCTCGCTCTTTCTCAAATGGTTCCTCTCAGAAATCATTGCAACTTACTCCCCGCCAAATGTCTGAGCTACTCTCAACCCTGCTGCCTCCCAGAATTCATCTCCAGGCAAATTTGCTTTGTGGCCTCTCCCAGTTGACTTGCTTCTGTGCTCCTGAACAGGGGGACAGATCCGGAGGCTGTAATACACTTAGGCAGTATTTTCCCTTTGGACTGCCAGCCTGACTCAGACCCAGGTGGGTGGTGATTCAAGTTGAAACAAACATGGGCTCGGTCCAAGCCTTTAGTTTTGATATATAGGAAAACTTTTTTGTAATGTGTGCCAGGGAAAAGCAATTTAAAAAATAATAATAATATGCAGAGAATTGTTATATAAGACTTAAGACTGCTTTAGGGTCCCTTGGCTGGGCTGTTTAAAAAGCTGTATTGAGAGGAGAAAAATGTAAAGTGGAGAAATATTACAACTAAGTTTTGGTATAAAAGCATAGCCCTTTAAAGGAAGTTGGAGTTGAAGTGCTCCTTGTAAAGAACTCTGAGGCCATCATCCTTCAGCTTCTCAAGAAGTCAGCCCAGTGGCTGATGTCGGTTTCTCCCAAATTGTGAGTGTGTTGGAAGGTGATGAATTACAAAGCCAAGAATCTTCTCATTCTTGTTCTCATCTTCTTGCAAGAAACTACTGCAGGCAGACAGACTCTTTACCGTCTGAGCCATCAGGGAAGCCCATATGACTATATAATGTCCTTTAAAAGAAACTAGCTATAAAAAGAGATGTCTTGAATTCTAAATTGATTTATCTGTTGTGCTTAGCTGTTGAATCATGTCCAATGCTTTGCAACACCATGGATTGTAGCCTGCCAGGCTCCTCTGTCCATGGAGATTCTCCAGGCAAGAATACTGGAGTGGGTGGCCATGCTCTCCTCCAGGGGATCATCCCAACCCAGGGACTGAACCCAGGTCTCCCTCATTGCAGGTGGATTCTTTACTCTCTGAGCCACCAGGAAAGCCCAAATTGTTTTACAGTTTAGGTAAATTTTTACTTGGGACAACATAGGCCCAAACTGACATCTGGGTCATTTATTTCTTCTTTCCCATCATACAACCAATCCTAATCTATAGAATGAGGTGGATAATTATAAAAAATTATTCAAGTAGGTCTCATTAAAATTTTGTAAAACATGAGTTGTTAAAATGATTGCTTCAGTTCTCCACTTATTAATGTAATGCTGACATATCATTTATAGAAAAATTATTTATATTCCAGGTTTTCTCTAGTTAAATATTTTTACTATTAACATTGTAAAGCATATTTAATGTTCATAGGTCCTGAGGATGTGCATAATAACAATATGCTTAAACTATTTTTTGTGGGTCTTAAAATTTACCATTAATAAGCAAAATCAATACCTTAGGTATTGAATCTAGGTGGAAGGTGTATGGAAACTTCCTGTAAAATTCTTTCAACTTTCCTATATATGTGTATTTAAGTAATAAAAGGAGAAGGCAATGGCACCCCACTCCAGTACTTTTGCCTGGAAAATCCCATGGACGGAGGAGCCTGGCAGGCTGCAGTCCATGGGGTCGCGAAGAGTCGGAGACGACTGAGCGACTTCACTTTCACTTTTCACTTTCATGTATTGGAGAAGGAAATGGCAACCCACTCCAGTGTTCTTGCCTGGAGAATCCCAGGGACGGGGGAGCCTGGTGGGCTGCCATCTATGAGGTCGCACAGAGTCGGACACGACTGAAGTGACACAGCAGCAGCAGCAAGTAATAAAAAGTCAAAAAAACAAACTAGACTTACCTGATGTAACCTCTCCAACTTTTTCGTTAAAATACCTGAGAAGATACACGAAAGGCCAACAACTGGAAACACTGCTGGAAACTCAGTTCAGTTCAGTTGCTCAGTTGTGTCCGACTCTTTGCGACCCCATGAATCGCAGCACGCCAGGCCTCCCTGTCACCAACTCCCGGAGTTCACTCAGACTCACGTCCATCGAGTCGGTGATGCCATCCAGCCACCTCATCCTCTGTCGTCCTCTTTTCCTCCTGCCCCCAATCCCTCCCAGAATCAGAGTCTTTTCCAATGAGTCAGCTCTTTGCATGAGGTGAAGTATTGGAGTTTCAGCTTTAGCATCATTCCTTCCAAAGAAATCCCAGGACTGATCTCCTTTAGGATGGACTGGTTGGATCTCCTTGCAGTCCAAGGGACTCTCAAGAGTCTTCTCCAACACCATAGTTCAAAAGCATCAATTCTTCGACACTCAGCTTTCTTCATAGTCCAACTCTCACATCCATACATGACCACTGGGAAAACCATAGCCTTGACTAGATGGACCTTAGTCAGCAAAGTAATGTCTCTGCTTTTGAATATGCTATCTAGGTTGGTCATAACTTTCCTTCCAAGGAGTAAGCATCTTTTAATTTCATGGCTGCAGTCACCATTTGCAGTGATTTTGGAGCCCCCAAAAATAAAGTCTGACACTGTTTCCATTGTTTCCCCATCTATTTCCCATGAAATAATGGGACCGGATGCCATGATTCTAGTTTTCTGAATGTTGAGCTTTAAGCCAACTTTTTCACTCTCCTCTTTCACTTTCATCAACAGGCTTTTTAGTTCCTCTTCACTTTCTGCCATAAGGGTGGTGTCATCTGCATATCTGAGGTTGTTAATATTTCTCCTGGCAATCTTGATTCCAGCTTGTGCTTCTTCCAGCCCACTGTTTCTCATGATGTACTCTGCATATAAGTTAAATAAGCAGGGTGACAGTATACAGCCTTGATGTACTGCTTTAGGGGGAAAGAAAAGACTGTTTGCAGCATTGAAAGACAAGTACACTGTTGTGTCCCTGGGGGTGGGCTGAGGGACACATTCTGGGGCTCTACATGCTGTGAATTCTAAACTAAAGCAGCAGCAGTAAGAGCAATAAAGCAAAAGGCATCGATTCACCTCATCTGCCTGCCCAGAACAAGGAACTCTCTTGGACTAAAATACCAAAGAAACATTCAGCCACTGACTTCTGCGTATGAGCTCTGTTGTGAGCTGGACAGAGCTTTCCCACTGACCCACTCCCAGCCCCACCAACTGCTCCTTTCTTTCTAGATCTATCCAAATGGTAAAACTTCTGCCACAGTGCAGGCAGGTAGTAATCTGTTTCAGTGTAAAATGATTTTTTAAAGAATACAGTCAAGAAGAAAGAAAGAAAGAGCCCCAAGGATAACATCTGTAGGGGGCTGTGCTCAGTTGACACAGCCCTGATTTTTGTGATCCCATGGACTGTAGCCAGCCAGGCTCCTCTGTCCATGGAATTTTCCAGGCAAGGATACTGGAGTAGGTTGCCATTTTCGATTCCAGAGGATCTTCCTAACCCAGGAATTGAAGCCATGTTTCCTGCTTTGCAAGCAGATTCTTTACCACTGTGCCACCTTCCCAAGGTCACCAGAGAGTTGGAGACAGGGGCCAACTCTTTGTTGCAGCTGGAGAGCCTGCACTCTGAGATGAAAAGGCTCTGGTTCCCTTAGGGCAAAGGATTGGTGACCATGACTTGAGTTTTAAAGCCAAGCTTTTATGCCAAGCAAGTCTAAAGCTACGTATTTATTATCCTTTTGATCCCTTCATTTTGTCTTAAGAGTCTTGCTTCCACTTGGTATCATTTCCCTTCAACCTAAAACCTGTTAGCTTTTTTTGCAGTGACTCTCTGTTGGGAAAAAGTTCTCCCAGGGGTACTCTGTAATGTCTTTACCTTAATTTTTAACGGAGGTTTTCAGTGGATATAATAGTTTGGCTTGCCAGCTTTTTACCCCCCAATTCTCCTCTCAGGACTTTAAAGATATGGTTCTCGTGTTCTCTGGTCTTCATGATTCCTGAGAGAATTTAGCCATCATCCTTACTATTGTTTCCCTGAAAGTGAAGATTTTTCACCATCTGGGTGCTTTTAAGATCTGTTCTTTGTCTTTGCTTTTTAGTACAGTTTGACTCTGGTATGTCAGGGCTTCCCAGGTGGCATTAGCAGTAAAGAATCTGCCTGCAGGAGACGCAAGAGATGCGGGTTAATCCCTGGGTTGGGAAGATCCCCTGGAGTTGGAAATGACAATCTGCTCCAGTAGTCTTGCCTGGAAAATTCCATGGACAGTGGAGGCTGGTGGGCTACAGTCCATGAGGCCACAAAGAGTTGGATATGACTGTCCAACAGTCCCACCCCAGCTGTTTTCTTTGGGTTTATCCTGCTTAGATTCCACTGAGATTCTTGAATCTGTGGGTTGGTATCACTAATCAACTGAAGAAATTTCTCAACCATTATTTCTTCAGATTTTTCCTGTGCTTCACTCTCTTCTCTTTGGACTTTTATTACGTGTACAGGGTTCGGCTATTGTTGTTATTATCTTGCAGAAGTCAGATTCTGTCCCTTTTTAACTTCCTTCCCTCCCTCTATTTAGTTTAATTTTGGATCATTTCAATTGACTTGTCTACAAGCTTCACTAATTTTTTTTTCTCTGCTGTGTCCAGTCGGCTAAGTTCATTGAATGATTCTTATATCTGTTATATATTTTCTAATATTTCTGTAACTTCTAGTTCTCTGTGGATTTTGCCCATCTACTTGTGTAGTGTCCATTTTCTCCCCACTAGAGCCCTTAACATTTATTATTTATTATAGTTATGGAAAGTCCCTGTCTGATAAGCCCAACATCTGGGCCATTTCTGGGTTTGCTTTTATTGACCATTTCTTTTTTTAACCCTAGCTCATATGTTCTTGCTTCTTTGAATATGTCTTAACTTTTGATATTAGACAAGACATGGAGAGGGAAGTTAATAATATTTATTTCCAGAGAAGTGCATTTCAATTATTCAATAAGGCCCTCTGGTTAGGGGCCTGAGTTCATCTAATCTGTGTGTGAGTTAGTTGCTTAGTTGTATCTGACTCTTTGTTATCCCATGGACTATGAGCTAACAGGCTTTTCTGTCCATGGAATTCTCCAGGCAAGAATACTAGAGTGGGTTGCCATTCCCTTTTCCAGGGGATCTTCCTGACTCAGGGATTAAACCCAGGTCTCCTGCATTGCAGGCAGATTCTTTACCGTCTGCGCTACTGTCTAATCTGTAGTTGAGCTGAGTATGGACTTTGTTTCAGGTTTGCTAGATTCAGGTTACTAGCTTCAGATGTTTAGAGAGAAGAGCTAGCACTTTCCCTTCAGCAGGGCATGGGATCCTACAGTTCTCTTGTTCTGTAGCCAAGTTACCCAGCTTGCTAAATCATGGGAGATACCTCTCTCTGCTCTACGGGCTAGCTGCTAGCTTTTGGGGTCCATGGGAAGTTCTCTTTGCTTTTCATCTATGATTCCCAATCAGGGCCCCAGGAGGTCTCTCTGCAGCCTACCCTCAGGCTTTGGAAGCCTATGCAGCGCTCTCAGTGAGGGACTGGTGTCAATACTCTGACATCCCTTAGCCATAGGAAGCTGGCAGCCAATGCCTTGCACTGAATGAAATCTTCAGGAGTTTCTCTCAGCTCTCCTTGCCTGCTCCCAGGCTTTGGCTCAGCACCAGTGTGTATTCAGCGAAAGCCCATGGGATAGAGTCGACAGGACTGTGAAGACTTGATCTATGAATAAGGCTCCTTGGGATTTCAAGCTGTCATGACAACCCATGTGGTGCATTAATATAATGGGATACAACTGAAGTTGCCTCCAAGGAAATACTGCACAGACTCTTCCAGATAGTAAGAGATAATAGGAGTAAGAAGAGGGAAGACTTATTTTGTGAAAGTAGCTTAACTTTGATACTAAAGTCTGACACAGGAAAACAGGAAAGAAAACTCACATGCAAATCAAAGTGAGTAACATGTAAAAAAGGATCATCCATCATCACCAAAGAGGGTTTATATAAAAGATGAGGACATTTTAAAGAATTATTTTTGTATTTAATTTTGGCTGTGCTGGGTCTTCACTGCTGCATGCAGGCTTTCTCTGGTTGCAGCGAGCAGGGGCCACTCTTCTTGCAGAGCACGGGCTTCTCATTGCAGTGGCTTCTCTTGTTGCAGAGCATGGACTCTAGGACGCATGCGTTTCAGTAGCTGTGGCTCAGGGCTTAGTAGTTGTGGCTCCCGGACTCTCGAGCACAGGCTCAGTAGTTGCAACACATGGGCTTAGTTGTTCTGCAGCATGTGGAATCTTCCCAGACTAGGAATCAAACCCATGCCTTCTGCACTGGCAGATGGATTCTTTCCCACTGAGCCACCAGGGAAGCCCAAAGATGCCGATTAACATTAGAAAAACAATAAATGTAATTAACATATGAAATAAATCCTATAATTACCTCAACAGATCCAGAAAAATGTATTTGATAAAATTCATTTCCACTTATGATTAAAAATTCCCAGAAATTGTGAATAGAAAATAAATTATTTGTAAACAACCCAGAAACCTTCCATAAATTTCAGATATAATGATGAGTCATTGGAAGCTCCCCTTTGAGTTCAAGAAAAGACAAGAATGTTCATTACTACATTTTCAATTCAGCATTTTAGTAGTGCTCCTAGGCAGAGCAATAAAGCAAGAGGAAGGCACGAAAGTTCGATGATTGGAAAGGAAGAAATAAAACTGGCATAATTCAGGTATGACATGGTTGTGTTTGCAGATGAGACAATGTAATTCACAAATAAAGTATTAGAGTCAGTAAGAGAGTTTAGCAAGGTAGCTCCATATAAAATTGGTACACAAATTCCCATTGTATTTCTGTAAAGCAGCAAATTCTTAAAATTATGATTTACAACAGCATCAAACAAAGTCAATTATCTATGAATACGTCAGATATACGAAACTTTTAGAGGAAAGAAAAATAAAAAATTTCAGAGACATTTACCGATTTAAATGGGCTTCCTAGGTGGCACAGTGGTAAAGAATCTGCCTGCCAATACAGGACATGCAGGAGACTTGGGTTCAATTCCTGGGTTGGGAAGATCCCCTGGAGGAGGAAATAGCTATCCACTCTAGTATTCTTACCTGGAGAATTTCATGGACAGAGGAGCCTGGAGGACTCCAGCCTATGGGGTCGCTTAAGAGTCGGACGTGACTTCGTGAACAACTTCGGGAGGTGGTTTCACACTACATGGTATAAACGTTCAGGATATGCTTACCAGGTATGACACAGAAATTTCACTCCTAGCTATACCCTTATACATACACAAGAAGGTTCACAGCAGTGTTTTTGATAAAATTACCCCAAACTGTAAACAATTCAAACTGTCATCACTGACAGACAGGATAAAGATATTGTGGGATTTTTTATAAAGTACAATTTTTATAGCAATAAAATTGGATAAATTACAGCTGCACACAAAATAGATACATCTTATTTAAAAAATTAAGAGCAAGAGAAAATTTATCATCCCACTTAAGAAATCTGAAAACAAGCAAAACTAAACACATTATCTATGGATACATGCATGTATGATGATAATATAATGTAAAGCAGGAAATGATTAGCATAAAAGTCTGGATAAGTGGTATCCTCTCATGGATGGGAGGGGAGTTGGGAGTAGGAAAGACAGCACAGATGAGTCACTTCTGTGTTAGATAATTCTTATTTTTTGACCTGGGTGGTGGTTATACTGACACATGGTTTTAAACTATTTGTTAAACTATGCTGCTACTGCTGCTATGCCGCGTCAGTCGTGTCCAACTCTGTGTGACCCCATAGACGGAAGCCCACCAGATTCCCACATCCCTGGGATTCTCCAGGCAAGAACACTGGAGTGGGTTGCCATTGCCTTCTCCAGTGCATGAAAGTGAAAAGTGAAAGGGAAGTTGCTCAGTCGTGTCCGACTCTTCACTGCCCCATGGACTGCAGCCTGTCAGGCTCCTCCGTCCATGGAATTTTCCAGGCAAGAGTACTGGAGTGGGGTGCCATTGCCTCACGTACATTTTAGACATAGGTAATATTTCACAATAAAAATATGTGTATGTGTGCGTGTGAATGAGAGAGAGATTGATTCTTGGTTTGGTTTATGTGGCCCCAAGAAACTTACTGTTCACTGAAGCAGGCATTTTCCAGCAATAGTAAAAATTTTTGATCTCTTAGAAAATGGATTAAAGATGAGAAAAGAAACATTCAGCCTTCCCAGATAGCGCAGTGGTAAAGAATCCACCTTCCAAGCAGGAGATATGGGTTTGACTCCTGTATCAGGAAGGAAATGAAGAAGAAAATGGCAACGCACTCCAGTATACTTGCCTGAAAAATCCCATGGACAGAGGAGCCTGGCGGACTACAGACCTTGGGATTGCAAAGAGTCAGACATAACTTAGAGACTACACAACAACAAAGAAACATTGAGTTATAAGAAAAGCAGTGTGTAGTTCAAACACAGACAAGGGTTGAAATGCTAAAGAGCCTATGAACTTCAGCAAATCAGTTTCTTTCAGTGATATTCTTGCCCCCATGTTTAATCTGTGCTGAATTTTTCTAAGTTCATAGTGGCTTCTCAAATATCTGCTTCCCTGTTTTCTCTTAGAAGTTGTCGACTGGGAAAGAAAAAAAAAAAGCACAACCTAAAAATTGAGAGTTATGTTTTATTCAGCAGATACTCTG
The DNA here is from genome assembly GCF_023091745.1 of Budorcas taxicolor. Classification (NCBI taxonomy): domain Eukaryota; kingdom Metazoa; phylum Chordata; class Mammalia; order Artiodactyla; family Bovidae; genus Budorcas; species Budorcas taxicolor. The sequence goes on along the minus strand of NC_068922.1, from coordinate 36,785,225 downwards.
AGGACTTAAGCCTGGGAGACAGGACTCTCAGATCACTCAGTGAACACTCCGAGGAGGTGAGGAGACAGCCAGAATAGATAGCAGTTTTTGCAACAAAGACCAGGTAGTTGAAACTTCAAGAGATTACTGGTAACTAAAGAAAAACAGACATCTCAAGGTAAATAATTTAGCTTTTTTCTTTTTTCTTTTTTTGTATGGGAAGATGCAAGAGTTTGGGCTCACTGAAATCATTGCTTTGATCTGCATCTTAGGTAATGAGGTCAATATCCTATGCTTTCTCATCCTGAGTCTCCTTGGGATACATTGTTGAGGTGGGGGACAGAGGGTGGCTGCAGCAGTTGACCACTAGTTGGCAGCCATCCTTTTTCCAACTGAGTTCCCTCAGGGTTCATTGTCATTGTCTGTATTATGATGACTTGATGGCTTCAATATCCTTTGTTCACTGATATGGCAGGTGACATTTTTTCCATGGACAAAGTAGATGAAATTAGAACAAAATAGTTTTATTTTTCCCCCGGCTGAAGCTCTCCTACTACAGGAGGTAGTGAATGAATCCTATGTCTTTGAAGCTATGAGTTTACAAAGTATGGGAGCAAAAAGGAGTAACAGGATAACTCTTGAGTTGTGTTTCTAGAAGTTGTTGTTGTTTAGTTGCTAAGTCATGTCCAATTCTTTGCCACCCCATGGACTATAGCCACCAGGCTCCTTTTTCCATGGTATTTTCCAGGCAAGAATACTAGAGTGGGTTGCCATTTCCATGTCCAGGGGCTCTTCCCAACCCAGGGATGGAACCTGTGTCTCTTGTGTCACTTACATTGGCAGGCAGATTCTTTACCACTGAGCCACAAGGGAAGCCCATTTCCAGAAGTTAGATGGTGCATATTTTTATTTCAGTAGCTCTCCACTGCTATGGGAATACTACATTCTTGGTTTTGTTCTTCACAGTTATAAACTATAATTTTGTAACTATATATTAAAAAAAAAACTGTAACTTTAAATAGCACTAAGAGTTCACTGTGAAACTTTTAACTCCCAGGAAAACAAACAAAAATAAAACTAAAACTACCTTTGAACACATGAACACAATAAAACCCTCATCAAAATGACTTCCTGTAACTGGAACAAGTATGACTCCACATTCTAAGAAAGTAAAAAAGATCTGTATGTTCTGTTAAAAATAATCACATTGAACATTTGAGTAAGAGGAAGTTAAGAGAACTACAAATCCTTTCAGGGGAGAATGAATAGCTAAGAGAGTTAATGAAGGGTAAGTTTATGCATTCAGGCCATGATATTGCTAACTTAGAGCAAGCTGTCTTCAAATGTTTAAAATAATCATCCTAGAAAAAATAAATCACTGTAATATGGTTTAGATTAGAGTAGTAAAATTAGGCAAAAACAAAATTATATATTATTTTACTTAAAGGCTAATTGAAAAAAATCTTTTCAGGATGATTGATTACAGTATGAAAATGACTTTTTAGGAAACAAATAATTTTCTCAAAGATTTTTATAAGACTTCTTCTTTTTCAGCGTGGAGAACACCAATGAATTAAGGTCTGTTTGTTCTGGTGAAGGATTTTTTCCCCTTTTTTGCTTCCCTACTATGCCAGGCTGGTACCTCCAGTTCTTCGCCACTGAGACAAAGAACTCAAATCAAGAGAACTGGAAGGAAAGGACCATAAGGTAAACTTTACATGCTTGTGTGCAGAACTCCAAGAACTTCAATCTTGATCCTAAGCTCTTAATAGCCACATAATTTAGAACAAGACACTCAAACTTTATAGGTCTGTTGCTTTGATCTGTAAGCTAGGGATAAAATTACTTATCTTGCCTACATCACTGGGTTGTTAAAAGGATCCAATAAATAATGTGCTGTGAAAATACAAAGCTAAGGAGAGGATCATTATTACTTCAGGACAACTCCAGACTGCCTGTTCTACCCCACTTTCTCAGCATCCTTTGTGCTGACCCAGCTCTGGTCTTGCTGTTGGAGCTCCAAGCTCTGTCCCTTGAGCCAGTCATAGGACAGCAGCAGTAGTAGTCTTGAAGCCACACTCCTTGGATGGGATTCAAACTTGCTGCACCTCAGATGGGACTTGAACTCACAATCCCTGAGCTTAAGAGGGCACTTGAACCAACAGTCTTCTGATTGAAACTGCATACCTGGTCTCAGGGCTTACTGAAGCTCAGATTCTTTATGTTTCTACAAAGAAAGAATTCATTCAGAGGCAAAGTGACAGGTAAGAAGTACACTTAACAGTATACCAAGGGAACATTTCATGCAAAGATGGGCTTGATAAAGGACAGAAATGGTATGGACCTAACAGAAGCAGAAGATATTAAGAAGAGGTGGCAAGAATACACGGAAGATCTGTACAAAAAAGATCTTCAAGACCCGGATAATCACAATGGTGTGATCACTCATCTAGAGCCAGACATCCTGGAATGTGAAGTCCAGTGGGCCTTAGAAAGCATCACTACAAACAAAGCTAGTGGAGGTGATGGAATTCCAGTTGAGCTCTTTCAAATCCTGGAAGATGTTGCTGTGAAAGTGCTGCACTCAATATGCCAGCAAACTTGGAAAACTCAGCAGTGGCCACAAGACTCGAAAATGTCAGTTTTCATTCCAATTCCAAAGAAAGGCAATGCCAAAGAATGCTCAAACTACCACACAATTGCACTCATCTCACATGCTAGTAAAGTAATGCTCAAAATTCTCCAAGCCAGGCTTTAGCAGTACGTGAACCATGAACTTCCTGATGTTCAAGCTGGTTTTAGAAAAGGCAGAGGAACCAGAGATCAAATTGCCAACATCCGCTGGATCATGGAAAAAGCAAGAGAGTTCCAGAAAACCATCTATTTCTGCTTTATTGACTATGCCAAAGCCTTTGACTGTGTGGATCACAATAAACTGTGGAAAATTCTGAAAGATGGGAATACCAGACCACCTGACCTGTCTCTTGAGAAATCTGTATGCAAGTCAGGAAGCAACAGTTAGAACTGGACATGGAAAAACAGACTGGTTCCAAATAGGGAAAGGAGTACGTCAAGGCTGTATATTGTCACTCTGCTTATTTAACTTCTATGCAGAGTACATCATGAGAAACACTGGGCTGGAAGAAACACAAGCTGGAATCAAGATTGCCAGGAGAAATATCAATAACTTCAGATTTGCAGATGACACCACCCTTATGGCAGAAAGTGAAGAGGAACTAAAAAGCCTGTTGATGAAAGTGAAAGAGGAGAGTGAAAAAGTTGGCTTAAAGCTCAACATTCAGAAAATGAAGATCATGGCATCCAGTCCCATCACTTCATGGGAAATAGATGGGGAAACAGTGGAAACAGTGTCAGACTTTATTTTTGGGGGCTCCAAAATCACTGCAGATGGTGAGTGCACCCATGAAATTAAAAGACACTTACTCCTTGGAAGAAAAGTTATGACCAACCTAGACAGCATATTCAAAAGCAGAGACATTACTTTGCTGACTAAGGTCCATCTAGTCAAGGCTATGGTTTTCCCAGTGGTCATGTATGGATGTGAGAGTTGGATTGTGAAGAAGGCTGAGTGCCGAAGAATTGATGCTTTTGAACTGTGGTGTTGGAGAAGACTCTTGAGAGTCCCTTGGACTGCAAGGAGATCCAACCAGTCCATCCTGAAGGAGATCAGCCCTGGGATTTCTTTGGAAGGAATGATGCTGCAGCTGAAACTCCAGTACTTTGTCCACCTCATGCGAAGAGTTGACTCATTGGAAAAGACTCTGATGCTGGGAGGGATTGGGGGCAGGAGGAGAAGGGGACGACCGAGGATGAGATGGCTGGATGGCATCACCGACTCGATGGACGTGAGTCTGAGTGAACTCTGGGAGTTGGTGACGGACAGGGAGGCCTGGCGTGCTGCGATTCATGGGGTTGCAAAGAGTCGGACACAACTGAGCAACTGAACTGAACTGAACTAACAGTATAGGATGCTTGTGAGAGATACAAGAGGGCAGGCAAGAGTGTTATGCACCAAGAGCTGAGTGGACTATAGTTTTATAATCAAGGAAAAGTGGGGAGGGTGAGAGTCTTTCATCATTTTTGGAGTCTTTCATCATTCACTCTCCCTACACATTGGGCAAGAGAGTTTTTGACCCTGTTTGGCCCAACCAGGACTGTTTCAGGGCTCTGGAAATGAGCAAAAGGGTGGTAACATATACTAAAACATGATAAGTTATCTCAGGGTTCAGGTATAATGTCACCTTTGCCCTATGTTTCTGCTCTTAATACATGCAAAAGAAGCCTCTTCCCAAGGATCATTAGCAGGCAGACTTCAATGGGCTAGATGTAAGTCTCATTCCATCATTGTTCTATTGTTTGGGGGCATGTCTCCTGCTTCTGCTGCATGATTTTGTTGCTAAGCAAGCCTGCTTTCTTGAGTGATCATTATACAGGTTCTCCCATACTTTTCTCTCTACTTGTGATTTCTTAGTGGGATTAACTATTTAATCACCCTCTTTGTCCATTTAATCTGTCCCTATCAGTCTGGACAATTGGAGATGAAGAAGCTGAACAGAGCAGTCCTAATGGCTTAGTTCCTTGTAGCTCAGACAGTAAAGAATCTGCCTGCAGTGCAGGAGACCCAGGTTTGATCCCTGTGTTGAGAAGATCCTCTGGAGAAGGAAATTGCCCACTCCATTATTCTTGCCTGGAGAACCCCACGGACAAAGGAGCCTGGCAGGCTACAGTCCGTGGGGTCACAAAGAGTCGGACATGACTGAGCAACTAACACGACACTACTGAACGGCTTAGTTACCACTGGTTACCCGCTATACTCTGTTAGATTCACAACCAGAAAGAACATTCCTGACAATTATTCTCTAATAGTAGAAATGTTTTTGAAGATCTTTTTTCCTAGCTTGGAGTCCTCTCATTCTGATCTCTAAAAATGAAGACCTGGGATTTTTGTTATCAAGGATGACTCTTCACTCTGGTAGAGAAGCCATCACCTTCTCTACCAGAAATAGCTCCATCCTCATAGTTGAATCATGAAATGAGTAAGGGATGGTGGAATTTGGTCTACTGAGTATTGCTGGAGATAGGCAGCACTGTTCAGGCCTACGAAATGGTGACATTACAAAATAAAATATATCCTCTAGTGGGTTGTGGAAGAATGTCTAGTGGCAGTGTTTTCTAGACTTTTCTGGGCAGAACACAAGCTTTGTATTGCTATTACAGGTAAAGAATTTATATGCCTAAATATATAATTATAGGGGTCAATATAAAAAGGAATTTTCCCATTCATTATGAGAGTTCACAGGCCTCGGAAGGAATACACTAAGGTTTAGGAATGTTAATAGGCACTTGGGCATCAACAAAGTTGAAATCAAGACTAACCAGACTAACTTGCCTTACTGTCAAAACAAGATTTCTCAACAGTGGTGCTGTCCACATTTTGAGCTGAATAATTCTTTGCTGTAGGTCTGTGTCCTGTGTATTGTAGGATGTTCAGCAGCATCCCTAGCCTCTGCTCACTAGATGCCAAAAGCATCTCCTACTCGTGACAACCAGAAATGCCTCCAGACATGGCAAAGTCCACTGGGAAGCAAAATCAATCCTGGTAGAAAACCACTAGACCATTCATTTCACTTACTGCATAAAAACACTGTTTTTACTTCTGGGAGTTTTCTCTCCTAAAAAAATATACTTTACAAATAATCAGCAAATGTTAGTTCTCACTAGTTTAACCAACAATGTTTATAACTTTCTCTCTCTGTAACTGCTCAATGGTGTCTGACTCTTTGTAACCCCATGGACTGTAGCTCACCAGGCTCCTCTGTCCGTGAAATTCTCCAGGCAAGAATACTGGAATGGGTAGTCATTTCCTCCTTCAGGGGATCTTCCTGACTCAGGGATCAAACCCAGGTCTTTTGCAGGGCAGGCAGATTCTTTACTGTCGGAGCCACCTTTATGACTTTACAAGTTACAAAATACTTGTAAGAAATACTTCTACATACAATATTATGAAGTGAAAGAAGGAAAGGAGGTAATGTTTACTGGGTATTTACTATGTGCTGTTTGCTACAAATACATTTTGCTACAAATACATGTGCAATTTACCATTGTTTCAAATACATTCTTCTACTTCAGTTCTGTCAGTTCAGTCCCTCAGTCACTCAACCTTGTCTGACTCTTTGCGATCCCATTAATCGCAGCACACCAGGCCTCCCTGTCCATCACCAACTCCCAGAGTTTACCCAAACTCATGTCCATCGAGTTGGTGATGCCCTCCAGCCATCATCAGGGTCTTTTCCAATGAGTCAACTCTTTGCATGAAGTGGCCAAAGTATTGGAGTTTCAGCTTCAAAATCAGTCCTTCCAATGAATACCCAGGACTGATCTCCTTTAGGATGGACTGGTTGGATCTCCTTGCAGTCCAAGGGACTCTCAAGAGTCTTCTTCAACACCACAGTTCAAAAGCATCAATTCTTCGGGCTCAGCCTTCTTCACAGTCCAACTCTCACATCCATACATGACCACTGGAAAAACCATACCCTTGACTAGATGGACCTTTGTTGGCAAAGTAGCATCTCTGCTTTTGAATATGCTATCTAGGTTAGTGATAACTTTCCTTCCAAGGAGTAAGCGTCTTTTAATTTCATGGCTGCAGTCACCATCTGCAGTGATTTTGGAGCCCCCAAAAATAAAGTCTGACACTGTTTCCATTGTTTCCCCATCTATTTGCCATGAAGTGATGGGACTGGATGCCATGATCTTCATTTTCTGAATGTTGAGCTTTAAGCCAACTTTTTCACTCTCCTCTTTCACTTTCATCAACAGGCTTTTTAGTTCCTCCTCACTTTCTGCCATAAGGGTGGTGTCATCTGCATATCTGAGGTTATTGATATTTCTCCTGGCAATCATGATTCCAGCTTGTGCTTCTTTCAGCCCAGTGTTTCTCATGATGTACTCTGCATATAAATTAAATAAGCAGGGTGACAACGTACATCCTTGATGTACTCCTTTCCCTATTTGGAACCAGTCTGTTGTTCCATGTCCAGTTCCAACTGTTGCTTCCTGACCTGCATACAGATTTCTCAAGAGGCAGGTCAGATGGTCTGATATTCCCATCTCTTTCAGAATTTTCTACAGTTTATTGTGATCCACACTGTCAAAGGCTTTGGCATAGACAATAAAGCAGAAACAAATGTTTTTCTGGAATTCTCTTGGTTTTTCGATGATCCAGATCTTGGATAATTTCTACAGGAGTTATTTCCCTACATTTGTAGATGAGGAAACAAGCTTACAGATGTTAATCTTTCCCCAGAACTCTAACTTAGCATCTTGACTTCATCTTTTACTTATCCCGCATAACAGCTGCCAGTGAGACACTGATCTCTTATACTTGAGGGGTGAAAACAGCAGTTATAATCCATGTGTTAGAATTAACTGTCACCTTAGGGGCCCACTTCATTTTTTTATGGTGGTGTCACACTTTTACAGCGTAAGAGTCTGGCCTCAAATCACCAAGTTGCAGGCATGTAGCATCATTAAAAGAAAATTCAATTCAGCATCCTGCAACAGGCCAATTAACCAAATCATCCCACACTCCCCCTGGATCAGTGAGTTACATTACCCTTCCATCTGGCTGGTTTGTAACACTAGAAGGCAAGTGTAACTAGGGTAGCAAATGTTACAGGGGATTTGCAACAATGGAAGGGGTTTTCATTGCAGCCACATGAACAATTGAGCATTAAATAATAGATGCCTCTTTTCTCAAAATTCCTTTGGCTGATGCATCTCAGAGTTCATCCCATTCTTCCTGGTCATCCTCTCCCCAGTCTTCAATCTGCTATCGCACAGGTTAATCAGTCCTGTCCCTTGGGTATCCCCTCTTCTTCTCCAATTCTCCAGATCCTTTCACCTTTGGCTGTCTCCTAAATTAGATTTCCTTCATTTGCAGAGCAATTAGCTCTTCACTTCCTTCTCAGGTTGGGGTCCACCTTCCTGGTGGCTCAGATGGTAAAGTATCCACCTGCAGTGCAGGGTATCCAGGTTCGATCTCTGGGTCGGGAAGATCCCCTGGAGAAGGGAATGGCTACCTACCCCAGTATTATTGCCTGGAGAGTCCCAGGGACAGAGAAGACTGGCAGGCTACAGTCTGTAGGGGTCGCAAAGATTGAGCGACTAATACTTTCACTTTTTTACTTTTCTGCATATTCAGAGAGGCATCTGTCACTCTGCCAAATGGAAACCCGTCTCCTCAGGAGCTCACCCTGTGCAGCTCTGAAGGACTGGCAGTCCTTGCACTGTCTGTGTGTCCTGTGTCCCCAAACCACCCCCATTTTCCTCCTCCAAGCTCTGTGAGTAGGAGAGTTCAACACAGACATTTGTTTTCCCATTGATAAGAGTTATCTAGCCACCCCCATGCACATAATGAAAGGAAGCAGCGGTTAGTTGGTTTTAATTTTTTTAAATACTTTGTTTTGAAGTATAAAATACAAACTGAAAACAGCGCACACTTACACATATCTATCCCAATTAATTTTTATAAGCTGAACAAACTTGTGTAATCAACATCTAGAACAAGAAACAGAACATCACAAGCTTTCCAGAACCTCTTTGTTCCCTCTACCAATTTTTCTAAGTGACAGGGTTTGTATATACCAGCACGTGCTTTCTAACCAAGAGCACTGCAGTGAGGAACTTGGGTTTATTGCTGTGTTGCATCTGATCAGAAGTTTACCATATGAAGCAGAAAGGTTCACATTATTTGTACACAAGTTACTGAGCATGTAGTGACTGTGTTAATATTGTGGTTGAGGGGTTCAAGAGGACAGAAAGACCTCCTAAGTCTTCTTCCTGGGGTCTCCTAGAGCCTCAGTCTTCCCTTGGTGGGGTTCTCTCCTAGTCACCCAAGAACTCCCCAATGTCTTTGAGTTCTATGAGTGTTATCTCTTCTGATAAGTGATTACAGCTCTTCTAGCAGAGCTCACACTAATTCCATGTGAAACTATTGCTCCCAGAATCACCAACACCACCACTTTACACTGTCTCAATGCACACGAGACCTTGAACTTGTAGAATTCTCTCCCCAACGTGAATCTCATCCCTGGAAGTCTATGAGAATTATCTGAAGAATTACTACCCTCCCCCAGCTTCCTTTGTGACCCAGCTGGTAAAGAATCCGCTTGCAATGCAGGAGACCTGGGTTCGATCCCTGGGTTGGGAAGATCCCCTGGAGAAGGGAAAGGCTACCCATTCCAGTATTCTGGCCTGGAGAATTCCATGGACTGTATAGTCCATGGGGTTGCAAAGAGTCAGACACGACTGAGCGACCATCACTTTTCCCCACCCCCAAAACAAACAAAAATCATGGCCGCCCTGAACCAATGATATCAGCATCTCTTGAGGGATAGGGTCCAGCATCAATAGTTTAAAAGTTCCAGGTTTCTGGAGGGTTGGAAAGCATTGCAGCTTCTCTACTAGAGAAGTTGGGGCTCCCTTCCATTTCAGTTTTAGGCATCTCAGAAACTACACAAATGTTCTGAAGGTGACCAAACATGCAGACTAAACTTGATTCAACAGCCACCTTTCAAACATAGGGTAGGGCTTTTTTTTTTTTTTTTGAAAGCAAGGGTTTAATACTTAAGTTATCAGAAATTGGCAAAATACCTCCATTATCTCCCAATTTTCTTCCATTGAGCATTGGACGGGAACGGTCAGGCCACCTGGGATCCCCATGATGAAGGTCTACTCAGCAGGATCCACTGCCTGGGGGTGCTCCGTCTTCTGTAGCACCAACATGTGCCTCTGTCTGGTCCATTCAGTTCTAAGGTCTGCCTAAACAGACCCATGTTAACAATATGCTAGTAGTAGTATTTCAGCAAGTTCCATCAGGCAGGACTGCCCCCAATGTTGGTGACTCCCTAGGAGTTTTACTATGGAAGGATGAACTTAAAACTGTTTGCCTTGGGCCCAGCTTCAACGCTGGGGCTTAAAGGTAAATTTATCAAGTGGTATACATTTACTTCCAGCAAAAACATCTCTTTGATCATTCTGAGCAGATCACTCAATGTATTCTCCTAGCACTCAACAGAGGAAAATATTAGGTTAAAAGGAACATGAAGAGCAGCTGAAATGAGGGGAAAAAGAAAAGCAGCATGTAGAGACGAGGACAGAAAGAAAAGGTGGGATTGCCAATTCCTTTCTTTCAAACTGGTGAAGAAAGATGTAACAGGGGTCAGAGATATTTGGGGCTAAGTTCTTATTTGTATATGAGCCCCAGGCCAAAGTGACAAATACCTCTGAGATGCTTTCCTACCACTGCCCATCCTTCAGTTACTGCATCACTCAAGTGGTGGAGGCAGGATACAGTTCCAAGAACAGCTTCTGGACCTAACACGACCTATGGTAGAGAAAGCCTCCAGGGAAAGCAGGCACATGATGACATCAAACGAAACAAGGACTGACTGTTTTCTGTGAATGATGTCCTCCATGACCCTGTCAGTGCTCACACCTCACTCTGGACACTCTGAGCTGAACTTCCGGGATGAGCTCTTTCCAGCCAGCCACCTGCAGCAAACCCAGTCTCCTCACTTCACTCTCCCCTTCCCATCACCACTGGCTGCTCACACGCTACCAAAATGAAGCTGGTGAGTGACTGATACTTGTTGACAGTAAAACCACCTTCAGAGACAAAAGAGAGCCACTTGTTTCCCAAATGGGTCAATTAAGGACTTTCTGGTTGACAAGCAAGGGAAACTCAAACTCACCCTGACTTGAGAAAAAAAGACACATTAGCAAAATACCAGAAACACCAGAGCGAGAATGGTGACTACAGTATTTGAGGTGAACTACAGTTCATCTCACCACATAGTTAAATCTCCAAAACATACCACTGAACATCAGTTCAGTTCAGTTGCTCAGTCATGTCCGACTCTTTGCGACCCCGTGAATCGCAGCACGCCAGGCCTCTCTGTCCATCACCAACTCCCGGAGATCACTCAAACTCACGTCCATCGAGTCAGTGATCCCCTCCAGCCATCTCATCTTCTGTCATCCCCTTCTCATCCTGCCCCCAATCCCTCCCAGCATCAGGGTCATTTCCAATGAGTCAACTCTTCACATGAGGTGGACAAAGTACTGGAGTTTCAGCTTCAGCATCAGTCCTTTCAATGAACACCCAGGGCTGATCTCCTTTAGAATGGACTGGTTGGATCTCCTTGCAGTCCAAGGGACTCTCAAGAGTCTTCTCCAACATTACAGTTCAAAAGCATCAATTCTTCGGTGCTCAGCTTTCTTCACAGTCCAACTCTCACATCCATACATGACTACTGGAAAAACCGTAGCCTTGACTAGATGGACATTTGTTGGCAAAGTAATGTCTCTGCTTTTGAATATACTATCTAGGTTGCTCATAACTTTCCTTCCAAGGAGTAAGCGTCTTTTAATTTCATGGGTGCAATCCCCATCTGCAATGATTTTGGAGCCCCCCAAAATACAGTCTGATACTGTTTCCACTGTTTCCCCATCTATTTCCCATGAAGTGATGGGACTGGATGCCATGATCTTCATTTTCTGAATGTTGAGCTTTAAGCCAACTTTTTCACTCTCCTCTTTCACTTTCATCAACAGGCTTTTTAGTTCCTCTTCACTTTCTGCCATAAGGGTGGTGTCATCTGCAAATCTGAGGTTATTGATATTTCTCCTGGCAATCTTGATTCCAGCTTGTGTTTCTTCCAGCCCAGTGTTTCTCATGATGTACTCTGCATATAAGTTAAATTAGCAGGGTGACAATATACAGCCTTGACGTACCCCTTTTTCCTATTTGGAACGAGTCTGTTGTTCCAAGCCCAGTTCTAAATGTTGCTTCTTTACCTGCATATAGGTTTCTCAAGAGGCAGGTCAGGTGGTCTGGTATTCCCATCTCTTTCAGAATTTTCCACAGTTCATTGTGATCCACACAGTCAAAGGCTTTGGCATAGCCAATAAAGCAGAAATAGATGTTTTTCTGGAACTCTCTTGCTTTTTCCATGATCCAGCGGATGTTGGCAATTTGATCTCTGGTTCCTCTGCCTTTTCTAAAACCAGCTTGAACATCTGTTGAACATAAATATAACTTGACAGGGTCAAGATGAAGAACTGTCTATACAATTTGATAAAATTATAAAGTTAAAAAATACATTAAAACAAAGAAGCTTAAGGATAGGTAAGTAGTGAAAAAAATATATATATAATGTCATGTATGGGCATGATGAAGCCTGAATTTATGACAGAAACTGCCTCTGGGCTGAGAGGTGGGATCAGAGTGTCTCAAATCTGTGTTGAATCCTTTAAGACATCTAAAGTATGGGTGCTTAACAGATTTGATTAAGCGGGCTTTCATCACACAATTCTCTACTCTTATCTATATGTTTAAAGTAGTTCATGGTTTTCTTTAAGAGAAACTACTTGCTTCCATGGCTTCCCTGACAGCTCAGTTGGTAAAGAATCCACCTGTAATCGACCCTTGGTCAACTCCTGGGTCAGGAAGATCCACTGGAGAAGGGATAGGCTACCCACTCCAGTATTCTTGGGCTTCCCTGGTGGCTCAACTGGTAAAGAGTCCACCTGCAATGCAGGAGACCTGGGTTGGATCCCTGGGTTGGGAAGATGCCCTGGAGAAGGGAAAGGCTACCCACTCTAGTATTCTGGCCTGGAGAATGCCACAGAATGTATAGTCCATGGGGTCTCAAAGGCTCAGACATGGACACCACTGAGCGACCTTCACTGGCTTAAGTAACAGAAAGATCTGTGAGTAATTGGCTCAATCAGCTTGATCAGGAGCTTTTTGTTTCTATATCTTGGTTCTGCTTTCTTCTTCTGGGTTCTATTTTTTACTCAAATTCCTTATTCCAGCTCCCAGTAGCTGCACCCCCGTGTCCTAACCTTTCAGCATCTCTTGTAAAATGCATTTCTCTCCTCTGAAAATTTCAATAAGAGTCCTAGAATTTCATGCCATTGAATTATGTCTGGCCATGAACTAACTCACTTTGACTAGGGGAGTGAGCTGATTAGCTCAGCTTTGGTTGTGTGCCTTCTCCTAGAACTGGTGATATGGAGATCAGCTTTTCCCAAATGACATTAAGGGAGGCACTTCATTACAATTTGGGCTTCCCTGGTGACTCAGTGGTAAAGAATCCACCTGCCAATGCAGGAGATGCAGGTTCAATCCCTGGATTGTAAAGATCTCCTGGAGAAGGAAATGGAAACCCACTCCAGTATTCTTGGCCTGGGAAATCCTTTGGACAGAGGAGCCTGGCAGGTTATAGTCCATGGGCTTGCAAAAGAGTCAGACATGACTTAGCAACTAAACAACAACTTTCTGGAGGAAATTAGGAGAGTGCTAACAAGAAGAAGGGGAAATAGTTTAGGGGTAGTGAGAAACAGCATATGTCTAACCATGATAAATCTGCCACAAAGAATTGTCTGTATGTGTGCTATTGATATATCTATGATTATCTTAGGGCAATGTGTTGTGCTCCTTCATCTCTAAGTGAAAGTGACTTACAGGAAAAGATAAATCAGTCTCACTTATTTATATGTGAAAACTCGCAGATGAAGTGCCAGAAAATATAATTGAACAGAAATATATAGAGGAATAATTTACCAAAATCAGTCAGCATTTACCATGGCATAGAATAATATAATAAAATCCATTATTACATTGCCTTGATAAGCCATGATGAATAATAAATAGTAGGTAAAACTCTATAGATAGTCCTATTAAAATTGTTGTTGTTTAGTTGCAAAGTCGTGTCCAACTGTTTGTGACCACATGGACTGTAGGCTGCCACACTCCTCTGTCCATGGGATTTCTCAAGCAAGAATACTGGAGCGCATTGCCAATTCCTTCTTCAGGGGGTCTTTCCAACCCAGGGGTTGAACCTGAGCCTCCTGCATTGGCAGGTGGATTCTTTACCACTGAGCCACCAGGAAAGACCCCTATCAAAATTAGGAACTAGAAAAATGACCCACATTATTATCATTATTATTTAATTTTTTTCTGAAGTGCTAGTCAGTGCATTAAGCACATATAAAAAGTATCATAGGTAGAAGGTAGGAGAATTTTTATAGCAATAAAAGACCAAAACTAACAAAAGGGAACATATTCAGTCCAGTTTAACAAGGAGAACCTGATCTAAACGACAAGGATACAAGCTTGCTTTGGCCTGAGGACAGGGGGAGTACAGATACAGAGCCAGGTTGTTCTCAGAATTATCTCGGAACTAGAGAGAAAGAACAAGACTCAGTCTCCTGGAAATGGGGCTGGCGGGGATGAAGCAGGAAGAAAGTCCAGCCAACTGGCTAGATAGCCAAAAGACGCTAACACCCCAGCATTGACAGTAGTGAAAGCCTGGGCCCTCAGGACCTCCGGGTCAAAGAGAGTCAGGTTAGGGCCTAGTCCTGCCATGTTCTGTGTGTATCAATGACTCTGGTGTACTAGAACTGTAGATACACCTAACATAAGCATGCTCAAGTGACAGCAAAAGGCAGGAGGTTTTGATGTGGTGCTGGGCTGGCAGCCTACTCCTAAATGGATGCTCCTTTGACAATATAACTGGACTGAGTTTTCTTCTCATGAGACGAGTTTGGACAATGTCCTCCATGTGTATCAAAAATGTGAATTACATATTATAAATTCAATAAATATGTTTTGAATAAATTCATGAAAGACATTCTGTTGAAGTTTGAGCTTTTGACAAGGGTGGTCCTCCTCTTACTCAATAGTGCTAGCCCTGTGAATAGAATCAGTTCAGTTCAGTTCAGTCGCTCAGTCGTGTCTGACTCTGCAACCCCATGAATCGCAGCACGCCAGGCCTCCCTGTCCGTCACCAACTCCCGGAGTTCACTCAAACTCATGTCCATGAGTCAATGATGCCATCCAGCCATCTTATCCTCTGTCATCCCCTTCTCCTCCTGCCCCCAATCCCTCCCAGCATCAGAGTCTTTTCCAATGAGTCAGCTCTTCGCATGAGGTGGCCAAAGTACTGGAGTTTCAGCTGCAGCATCATTCCTTCCAAAGAAATCCCAGGGCTGATCTCCCTCAGAATGGACTGGTTGGATCTCCTTGCAGTCCAAGGGATTCTCAAGAGCCTTCTCCAACACCACAGTTCAGAAGTATCAATTCTTTGGTGCTCAGCTTTCTTCACAGTCCAACTCTCACATCCATACATGACCACAGGAAAAACCATAGCCTTGACTAGACAGACCTTAGTTGGCAAAGTAATGTCTCTGCTTTTGAATATGCTGTCTAGGTTGGTCAGAACTTTTCTTCCAAGGAGTAAGTGTCTTTTAATTTCATGGCTGCAGTCACTATCTGCAGTGATTTTGGAGCCCCCCAAAATAAAGTCTGACACTGTTTCCACTGTTTCCCCATCCATTTCCCATGAAGTGATGGGACCAGATGCCATGATCTTCATTTTCTGAATGTTGAGCTTTAAGCCAGCTTTTTCACTCTCCTCTTTTACTTTCATCAAGAGGCTTTTTAGTTCCTCAAGAGCCAGAAATTCCAAACTCCAAAGGTCAAGGGATTCAGTTTCAGGTAAGAGGGAATAAGTATATTCTACCATTTCCCTCCCACTGAATGAAGTTATAAAACCTGGAATGTATATTTGGAGCAGCTATTTGAGGACTCTGAAAAGTAAATAGTTCCTAGGTGGTGCAGTGGTAAAGAATCCACCTGCCGGTGCAGATGCAAGAAACCGAGGCTCGATCCCTGGGTTGGGAAGATCCCGTGGAGTAGGAAATGGCAACCTGCTCCAGTATTCATGCCTAGAGAATCCCATGGACAGAGGAGAAGCCTGGCGGGCTACAGTTCACAGGGTCAGAGTCGGACACGACTGAACACGTGACACACACGGCATATGGCTTGGAGAAGACCTCAGGCCAAAGAGCTGTGAAGTAAGTATGTCAACTCTGGCACTACTGAGTTAAAGGTAAGTTCCTTCTCTGGACTTCATTTCTTCCCCTTCTCCCTGGATGGGAAGCAACAGCAACAGAAATGGATCCAGAATTGGAAACCGTAACTTGAGATTGGTCAATCAACCCTACAGCTTGGGTCTGACTCGCTATCTGGAATACAGCCATCTGCCCCCACCCCTACACCCCTACTACCCAGGTCTCTCTGAACTAGTAGGAAAGAAATGAACACCTTTCTTATCTGAACTACTGTATTCTGAGGTCTCTATTACAGCAGCTTAGCTGTACTCCCTACGGGCTTCCCTGATAACTCAGTTCATAAAGAATCCACTTGCAATGCAGGAGACCCTAGTTCAATTCCTGGGTTGGGAAGATCTGCTGGAGAAGGGATAAGCTACCCACTCCATTATCCTTGAGCTTCCCTTGTGGCTCAGCTGGTAAAGAATCTGCCTGCAATGCAGGAGACCTGGGTTCAGTCCCTGGGTTGGGAAGATCCCCTGGAGAAGGGAAAGACTACCCACTCCAGTATTCTGGCCTGAAGAATTCTATGGACTATAAAAGTTGGAAACAACTGAGCAACTTTCACTTTCTTTCACTTTAACCTGTACCCTAGCTTACACATTCCTAACATGATCAATGGATTCTTCAAGGAGTAGGTGCTTGTTATGTTTTGCTCTTCAACTCAGTTACCAAGATTAGTAAAATGCTGAGTTGGAAGGGACCTAAGAGAGTTTACTGTAAGCTACTTGTTCTTTTGAGGCTAGGCTTGAGGACTGAAAAGCACAGTCTTGTGGCAGTAAGCCATTTTAAGACCCTGGAAACAACTGCTTAGTGTTGGTTAAGATTCCTCCTTAACCTGCCCTTTTCTTCACCTATGCCAGTTCTCTGATCTGCTCTGGTTGTCACCATTTCAGTGTCCTCGTCCCTCGCATCCATTCATGTGGCCTCTTGATGCCTTCGTTCTTCACTTTTCTTTTATTTCTTTGGCTGTGCTGTAACCCTCCTCTTCTAATACAGCGTTTATGTGCATTGTCCTTTTATTAATTAATTTCTGGGCTCGATATTGAGAATCTTTTAATAGGAAACTATAAATACTCTTTCTAGTGACCAGTCCCAACCTGAAGCCATCCAGGAGCCCACAGAGTATTGCCTCATTAGAACAAAAGATGTGCCTATTGCCTAGGAAATCCCATAGGGTTGGGTGACTCTCTGTAAGAGGCTCGTATTGGTCTCACCACTCAGGAAGTTACAAGGAGTTTAAGAGCTCTGTGTCAGGAAATGTGGGTGGAGACCAAGCATGTATTTCTTGTTATGTTCACCTTCCCAAGTCTTTACTTTTACATGAGGAAACAGGTCAGAAAGACTAAGTGACTTGTCAGTAGTTATAGAGTCATTATGTAGCAAAGCCAGGACTAGAATTCAAGTATCTTCACAGGACAAGAGTTTGGCCACTCTGTAATTTTGCTTCCAGGTATATCCATACTAGTTTATCTCTATTTTAGATTCTCATATTACATTGATTAAAAAGTCACAATTAAGTTTACATTAAAAAAACAAACTCACCTCTAATATATTCTCTGTTGAAATACTTTGCTAGCTTATCTTTAGTTGGCTTTTCTTACTCTGAGTTATAACCATGGGCACCACAGTCATCATCTTATTATTCAGTCTGAATTTTAACTATTTATTTAGTATGACTTCAAGAAAATCTACTGCCTGCCTTGAATCGTGGTCCATCTATTCTGCCCCATGTTCAAATATCAGACATCTCACACAGCATTTTGAACTGAAAATATTATCAACATGAAATATCTAAGAAACTCTAGTCAGTGGTAAAAATGAACATAATGCAAGTATCTGCATAGCTCAGAACTCATATCCATTGAATCAGTATTCTCCAAAGTCAAATTCTCTTCCTTTCTGTCTTGTTGATGGTTAAAAGATGAAACTAGAAAATAACCAGAAGAGTCAGGACTTCCTTTCCCATTACCAGGAAAGGGTGAAATAAACTCTTCCAGTTCAGCTAAAGTGTGCACAGTGATGATGCTAATAGGAGTAAATGAGCCTATTAGGACAGCTGCATTCCGTTCTCAGCCCCCAGTCTTCTGACCCAGGGGAAACCACCTCAACCCTGTGAGGCTCTGACTCTTTAATTGTAAAGTGGGATTAATATTAGGTGTTCAGTTCACAGTGAAGATGTAAAGAGACTGGCTGTTATCAGTCAGGGTCCCAGCAAGAAACAATCCAGTTCATATGTCTCAAGACACTTATCATTAAGAGGGCTATTTACAGCATTGTGGTCAAGGGAGGGCAACCAGCAAAGGATAAACTCAGAGATGAACACAGTAGGAAGTCTTCCCCACTCGAGATCTAAAGGGGAAGAGGCAGGAAATAGTGCGACCAGAGCCCAGAGAGAGCAGGGGCCATGGTGGGAACCACATAGGCAGAACAAGTAACCCAGACATGGGAAGTCAGATGCTCTCCGTGGACTATGAGTCTGTTAGGAAAGCAGAAGCATCATTGGTAGGCTGCATTCTGTAGGACAGCACCCCAACCTCACCAGATATCATCAGGATATAGCGCCTGCTGGCACTACAATGGAGCCTGCATTAGGCCCTTCCAGTTTTATCAGCCCAGCTGCTTCTGGGTGATGGGCTATGGTGGCAACATGGGTGAAATCCAAGAGTGCACATGAGCACACCTTTTGTTGAAGAATGAATTCCTGGGTAGGAAGTGATATTGTGTGTGTTGTAACAGATATAGGGTCAAATGAGAATGAGATGGTTAGATAGTATCATCGACTATTCAATGGACATGAGTTTGAGCAAACTCCAGGAGATGATGATGGACAGGGAAGCCTGGCATGTTGCAGTCCACGCGGTTGCAAAGAGTCAGACATGACTGACTGAACAAGGGTCAAATGTGGAATTAAAACACAAGACCATCTTCCCAGTCTCAGCTATACTGTCCTGTGGGCCTTGAAACAGCACTGTTTGCATCAAATAACAAAGCCTCATCTGGCTCCTCCAGCTCTTGATCCCGACCTCTCTGGTCCTAAGGGCTGAAATCTCACCCAAGGGGCCAAAGGGGCAGGCCAGCTACCCACTCCTCAAACTCTCCCTCTCACGCATCTCTCCCAAGACCCCAGGTGTTAGTTGATTAGTCGTGTCCAACTCTTTGTGACTCCATGGACTGAAGGGTACCAGGATCCTCTGTCCATGGAATTCTCCAGGCCAGAATACTGGAGTGGGTTGCTGTTCCCTTCTCCAGGGGTTCTTTCCAACTCAGGGATCTCAAACTCAAGTCTTCTGCACTGCAGGCAGATTCTTTCACAATTGAGCCACCAAGGAAGCCCCCAAGTCCCCAGGACCTTATCAATACAACTAACAAAGGAACAATCTCCTCACTCACTGCAAACCAAAGTTCCTGTGCACAACAATGGAGGTAGGAAGATACCCGGAAGGTAGGGTGTTGTTCTGGAACCTCTGCTTAGCCAGGGGCCAATGGAGTTTATGGGGAGGGGAGGAGTGCTGTAGGACTCTTTCTCACCAGCAGCACCTGAATTGTAGCCACAAAGGCCTCTCATACTTGGGTAGGAGCACTCCTGGACAAGCTGTGACTCACAGTGCTCATGTTCCCACCTGTTCAGAGCATGTGAATTCTGTAAGCAGCATTTCTAAGTCTTCTCTTCTCTGATGCTGAGAGGAAAAGAAAAAGAAGCAGAAGAGGCAATGGTCCAAATTTGATCATTTTTTTCCCCTTGCTGACCTGGCCCCTTCTGAACCTGCTGCTGCCGTGGGAACGTTTGCAGACAGTACAGATTTAGGGCGCCCTCCCGTCACACTTCTAAGTCGTTTCATAATTACAATCCCCTCCTCCAAACTAGGCTTGCTCATAGGTCATCCCAAACTTCAAGTCTTAAAAATGTTCCCTATGACTATGAGCTTCCTTGGTAGTTCAGGCAGTGAAGACTCCGCCTGCAATACAGGAGACCGGTTAGATTCCTGGGTGGGAAGAATCCTCTGGAAAAGGGATAGGCTACCCACTCCAGTATTCTTGGGCTTCCCTGATATTTTCAGTTCAGTCGCTCAGTCGTGTCCGACTCTTCGCGACCCCGATGTTTAGACGATGTTAAAAAAAAAAAAAAAAAAATCCGCCTGCAATGCGGGAGACCTGGGTTCGATCCCTGGGTGGGGAAGATCCGCCGGAGGGAGGAGGGCATGGCAACCCACTCTAGTATTCTTGCCTGGAGAATCTCCACGGTCAGAGGAGCCTGGGGGGCTACAGTCCATGGGGTCGCAAAGAGTCGGACACGACTGAGCGACTAAGCACACAGCATACACGGTGGTCGGAACTAAAATTAAGATAATCGTGCCTTCACGCACAAGACTTCCCACTGCAGTGCAGCTGTTCTGAGCAGCTACTGAATAAAAGAGCACTATTCGCCCCTAACTCACACCTCTTCCAAGCACCAGGAAAGGACGGTTACGCTAACTTCAGGTAGGAGAAATACTCCGAAGAGTGCGTGAAACCTAATTCGGGCTCTCTTCCTCTGCGCTTGCGCAAGGGAAGACGGTCCCTCCCCGGAAGGAAGCCCGGACCTCCGGGTTTTACGCAGACGCAGAGCTCTACCTCCAGGCGGAACTGGGGCGTCCCGGGCCCCTGCGAAAGCTAAACACCCGGTGTGAAAGGAAGGTGGCCCCGGGCGGGGCGGGGCGCATGCGCGGCAGCTCGCCCCGGTAGGGGGGAAGGGCTGAGGAGCGGAAGGGGCGGCCAGCTGCTCGCGGTGCGGAGCAGGGTCAGGATGGACGAGGACGTGCTGACCACCCTGAAGATCCTCATCATCGGCGAGAGCGGCGTAGGCAAGTCCAGGTGAGAGGGGTCTGCGGTTCGTGACGACAGTGGCGGGGTCTTTCCTCCTCGGTGGCGGCTTGTTTCCTGGGGCCGCGGCGGGAACGGTAAACGGCGGCGGGCCGGGCCTGGACGGGGCGAACTCGGCTCGCGGCCCCGCGGCCTCGGCCCGGCCTGGTTCCCTGGATCGCGTCCCCTCCTGTCGCACCCGGAGAAGAGCGATTCCGAGGGCGCCGCTGGGCCGGCCGGGTCGCCGCCGCAGAGGCGCCTAGGGCGTGGCGGGCGGGTCGGGGCCCGAGTCCAGCGGAGGGAAGAGGCCTCCCGGCCCCGGGGATCGAGCTGCCTGTCACCCCGCGAGCGGAGAGCTTGTGACTTGACCATCGTGGGATTTCTGTCGGGCTTTCTCTAAATACCTGAAGTTCTGCACAGCAAGTTTCGTGACGCCATAGGTCACATTCCTGGCCTATTTGGGTGCACCCCGTAGCCAATTATTCTTTTTTTTTTTTTTAATGAGTCAGCTGTGAAAGAACTCATCAGTCTTCTGACTGCTTAAATAATCACTTTGGTCTAAGATGCAGGAGCTTAAGCTGTGGACCACTTTTGAGAATCCAGTGTAATTGTTTCTTGCTCTGCCACGTCATAGAGAGGTAACGAAACACGTTAGTATGTGTCTTTTATTTCTTGACGGTTTTTGCGGGAGAGAGGGGGAATGATGTTGGACAGTAGTTAAGGTTGAGTATTAGGGAAGACGTGGAGCCTGCTGGGTGTTGGGAGTGAGCTGTGATTTTATTCAGGTCTTAGAGCAAAGTTCTCCAGGTAAAGTTATCTTTGTCATCCGATTAGTAGTAGGGTGTGTCCCAGGCTGCCTTGATCTTTAAATAAGATTCAAATTCCAGAAGCTGTAAACAATTGCATATTTTAGCTATGCCTCCTTATAAGCTTACCTTTCAAATTACTTCGTGAGATCTTTTTTTTAAAGATATTTAAGCATTTGAAATCTGTAATGTGTTCTGTAGCTTTATGTACTTTTAAAGCATGATAGTATATTTTCATAGTTTCCCTCTTTTAATGTACTTTTTGTATTGGAATGAGAAATTTTTATGTTAACAAGGAATAAAGAAATGAAACACTGTGGGCTAAAAAAAAAATAGTATGATTGTGTGTGTGTGTGTGTGTGTTATTTAAAGGGCTAATATCATTTTCATCATCACTGTCTAGTATATGTGAGAGTTAAAAAGTTAAGTAATATGTGAACATTGTCTTAGGAATTCCCTGGCCACGTGACCCTTTTTTCTTCTTGAGATGTGACCCTCGTTTAGGTTAAGGCATATGAAATTGCTGAAGTCAAGACTGGTTGGATGTTGTTTTGTGTGGTTCAGCCCAAAACATGGTTGGTTGGTGGCTATTCTAAATGTATTGGATGGATAATTAAGTGAAGCTCGCTTTGTCATGCTCCACTCTTGCAACCCCATGGACTATACAGTCCAATGGAATTCTCCAGGCCAGAAGACTGGAATGAATAGCCGTTCACTTCTCCAGGTGATCTTCCCAACCCAGGGACTGAACCCATGTCTCCTGCATTGCAGGTGGATTCTTTACCATCTGAGCCACCAGGGAAGCCCAAAGTAAACACTCCTGTTGTTGTTATTGTTCTGTAGTTGCTAAACAGTGAAAGTTGATATTCTTTCTCTGGAGTAAAATCTGTTAAGTGGATTTATTGGTTTCCTTGGTTCCCTCCTGGCAAACAAATTTATTTGGAGCTTATCTGCTCCAAGCTTTTTCCTCACCTCAAAAGCTTACTGCAAAATTTTAACACCCTTACCTCTTTGAAGAAGGGATTGCATTTAGGGAGAAAGCTACCTTATCTTTACAGCTGGTTACACATTACTGGTGGACATATGCTCTGGAAAAAAACTTGGAACGCTTATCTTCCTAGATAAAATGACTCTTCAGAAGCCTGGGCTTCCCTCATAGATGAGTCAGTAAAAAAATCTGCGTGCAGCGCAGGAGACCTGGGTTCGATTCCTGGGTTGGGAAGATCCCCTCGAGAAGGAAATGGCAACCCACTCCAGTATTCTTGCCTGGAGAATCCTATGGACAGAGGAGCCTGGCAGGCTACAGTCCATGGAGTCGCCAAGAGTTGGACATGACTGAAGCGATTTAGTGTAGCATGCTTTTTAAGGTGAGTTAGTACAAAAACATTTGACATCGATATAATCCTACAGGATTGTTCTAACCAATAGTTTCTATTTCTCTGTAAATCTAGAGTTAATGAAAGTGAGGTATCACGTGTGTTGTTGAGAAATCATTGCACAACAAAGGAGATCTTAACACATTCAAACTAGTGGGTTATTTTTCCAGTTTATTTTATACTTAGAGTTAATTAACGTGTGAGAGCAGCCAGGAGATCAGAATGATGAAACTGGTGCTGCCATTTGTGTGACCTTGTGTGTGACACTCAGACACTCTAGGCCTTCATCTCTTTGTTTCAAAAGTGAGGTTGGAGTAGAAATCTCTCAAACCTATCCTAGTGTTAAATGTGTAATATTCTTGGATTCCGTGGCTAGCGCATGGTGAAGTAAAGAAGTAGCAAGGTGTTTCAGAACTGGAAGGGATTATAGAGACCTGTTGTTATTTACTTTGCTGTCCCTTCTGTGTCTCTTACATCCCTGTCCTTTTTGGCCAGTTTCATTTGTAAACTGAGAAATGCAGCTTAGTTATAATTGCACTTATTAATTATACATTTGGTCTCTTCCAAGTGGAAGAGCAGGAGTTACTCCTTCTATCTACAGCTCTGTATTTTGCTCCTTAACCGTTGAAAATGAAGGCTTGACCATACATGCTTTAGAACAGTGTTGCTTAATCATTTTCGGGTTGTGGATTCCTTTCAAAATCTAGTAGAGAAATAGACTCCCTACCTAGAAAATCCACATGTAGAATTTAGGATACATTTTCATCTGACAGTGTAGCCATAGCTAAAATCTGCTGCCTTATCCTCAGTGCCTGTATTAAAATGTGTTGTTTTACATTCTTGCCTTTCCTGGCGAAATACCGTTAATGACAAGTGATGTTTTAAGGATTAGTAATTATATAAGAAAACCCCCAGGCTCAGTATCTGGCTCGTTGTCCAAGTTCAATGAATAATAGCCCATACTGTTGCTATCATTTATGTTACTGTTATGGTATCATTACCACTAGTGCTAGGTAAGGGTCTACGTTTTTGTTATATTTTCTTTGGTGACATGAGTATAATGCACAACTTCTCTATTCTTAAATTATGAGTAACTGAAATTTTTTGGCTTCCCTAATTTGAAGTTTAATGTTGGGGAGAGAAGAAAATTTTTATGAGTAGTCTTTCAAGATTCTTATTAGTGCTGTCACCTAATTCATGTTGGAATTAAATAAAATTAGTTGTAGTTCAATGTTAAGTAGAAAAAGCTCCAATTTGATGCTTTTGTCTTACTTTGCTTTTGTCGTGCTGGTTTTGTGATCACCAGAAAGCAAAACTGGGAAAGGGAGAGTTAGTTCTTCAAACTGAATTAATGACGCTGGGTTAGGAAAGTGCCAAGAGGCCATTATGTTTTGCAGTATACCCTGTGGACCAAAAAAAATGTTTAGCAGCAGTAATTACAGTCTATAGAAATAGTCATACATTTTTTTGTCCCCCGCAATGGAGACATAAGATAGTTATTGTCTTGATCTTATTAATGCAATTAAGTTAATAGAATGGTCTCATCCTACTTAGGGATAATGTGAGGGGAGATTTATTAATTTTATAAATCTAAAAGCAAGGAGATCCAACCAGTCCATCCTAAAGGAGATCAGTCCTGGTTGTTCTTTGGAAGGACTGATGCTAAAGCTGAAACTCCAATACTTTGGCCACCTCATGCAAAGAGCTGACTCATTGAAAAGACTCTGATGCTGGGAGGGATTGGGGGCAGGAAGAGAAGGGGACGACAGAGGATGAGATGGCTGGATGGCATCACCGACTCGATGGACATGAGTTTGGGTGAACTCTGGGAGTTGGTGATGGACAGGGAGGCCTGGCGTGCTGCGGTTGATGGGGTTGCAAAAAGTCGGACACAACTGAGCGACTAAAATGAACTGAAAGGACTTTAACAAAAACTTAGGTTTTATTTTTGAAGAACTTCTAATAATTGACATTTCAGCCTTACATTAAATGAAATAATTCTGGAAGATAAAATCTCAGAGTACTTTTGTGACTATCGTTTCCTTTCACTTCATGCCTGCCTTCCTTTACCGTTTCCCAGGCGTAGTCCTTCATTGTCTCTTACTGTAATCATGGCAGTTGTCTTCTGTTGATTTTCTTAGTTTTTTTTCTTTTTTTGCTGGCATTAACTTTTCAAAATATAGAGCAGTTCCTGCCATTCCTTTCGTTGACAGCCTTTGGTAGCTGAATATTGCTACCAGATTTCATGCACCTTACCCAGCATTGCCAGAGGAAACCTACTCTGGCCAGCATGTGACCTTCAGCCCTTACTTTTATTGTATCTCTTCTTCCCACTTCAGTGAAAGTCAGACTACTTGTTTCAAATTGCTCGACTTCACACCTTTCCCTTTTTACCTGAGTGGATGACACATTAGATTTCTTAAAAATTTAATTTGTTGCATTCCAAGAGACTTCCTCTTCCTCTTTTGTCCGTCTCAGTTAAAGTGTTACATGTTTGCTAATACCATTTTCTCAGAAGGGCATACCAGTACAGTTATATAAAACAAAAACAAAAACCTCTTTTCACACTTAGGAAATGGAGCATGGGAAATAAGTTTTCTAGTAAACTACTTTGCTTTGGGGATTCTTTAATTGCCTTTCCAATAATTTAATTCCTCTGAATGTACCTGCAATGAGGCCATGTTTCTGGAAACTGACTACATTAGCTCTTTGAAATTGTGCCTAACTTGTGACAAAATACAGCAATCAGGAAGATTTATCAAGTGTTTAGAAAGAAAAGTTGAATTACTAATCTGTCTTTTTGACATCTCTTTTAGCCTGCTCTTGAGGTTCACAGATGATACTTTTGATCCAGAACTTGCAGCAACAATAGGTAAGCCCATGTTTAAAAATTTAATAGAAATGCCAAATACTTTCTTGCCTTCAGGATGTTTTATCTAACTACCCCTACCCATCCTCTCACTACCCCACTGCTTCCATGTCTGTCAAAATCTTAACTTGTCTTTCAATGTTACCTTTGGTAGTCATTCAGTTTCCAAAATCTTTTTAGATCTAATCAAGCAAAAATATAACTTCCTTTGCTGTTGTCTTATGGTTCTTTGTTAACACTGAGGATGTTATGATTATCTTTATACACATTCTTGTGCTGTGGGATGTCTTTTATTTAGCAGCATACAGTCATTTGAATGTTTATTGTATGCCAGGCACTCTCCTAAGAGGTGGGTTATGGTGATCAATGATACAAACGTGGTGTCTGTCATAATGGGCCTCGCTGTGTCATTCACAGTAGAGTGTGTTAGTTTTGTATTTCTAGCATTTCATATAGTATCCAACATGTTTCTGGCAACATATTTATTGATATTAGTTATTGAAGACTGTGCACATAAGTGCCTTTTAAAAATTGAAGTTTAGATCGCCTGAAAGTGGTTTGCCACAGCAGCTTATTAGAATATATCCGAAGACAGAGCTAGATGATTTGGTATCACATGTTTAGGGAGTAGATGACAGTGTAAAGGTACAAGAGACAAGGGGCAGTAGGAGGAAGAGCTGAGTCAGAGTAGTATGAGCGTCTCAGCTCTGCCTTGAACGTTGTCACCTGGAGCAAGTCATTAACTTCTTTGTCCTCATCTGTAAGTTGGGAGTAATTTGGGTGAGAATACATTTTTCTTCCAGCTCTAAAATTTCATGATCTGAGGAGGAGAGTGTAGTAAAGATCTGATCTTGTATTACAATTAGGGAAAGTGTCTTAATCAGATTCCCGAAATGTTCACATTTATCACATATGCTTTAGCATTCTCTCCACATACACATACACAGTATTCTTGCTTTTTTCGAATTGTTTGAGAGAAAATTGCGTTCAGTATCTTCAGTGTCTTTAACTCTAAGTACTTCAGTGTATATTTCCTTGATGAGCATGGATACAGTTCTCCTGTATACAGATAGATTTTTATCAGTTGCCCCGCTAATATCGTATATACCAAAGGAAAGAATTGTTTCTGGTCCAGAGTCCAGTCCAGGATCCTACATTGAATTTTGCTGTCATTTTTCCTTAGTCTCTTTTAATCTGAACAGTTCTTCATTCTTTCTCTGTCTCTTTGTGGCCTTGGCATTTTTGAAGGGCCTGTGCAGGCCAGTCGTCCTGTAGAATATGCTTCCACTGCAGTTGTCCATGTGTCCTCATGGTTAGACTCAGGTTGTGCGTTTTGGGCAGGAATTCCTCAGCGGTGCTTCTCAGAGCGTGGTGTGTGTTGGTGCCGTTAATGGTGATTGGACTCGGTTACTTAGATGGAGTGCACCATGTCTGTTCCTGTCCACTGTCATTCCAACTCCGGTGGTGGTTGAACCGTGGTTTTTCAAATTCCATCTTTCCATTTACATTTCTTAGAATTCTGCGAGAAAGAGCTTTGGACATGAGTCTGAGCAAACTCCGAGAGATGGTGGAGGACAGAGAGCCTGACGGGCCACAGTCCTTGAGGTCACAAAGAGTCGGACAGGACTTAGTGACTAAACAGCAACAGAGGAAAGGCTCTTCTTCGTTTCTGCCAACATGATCTCATGGTGCCTCCAAATTTAATACATTGTATCAGGCATTACTTCCCTTTTGAATGACATGTTAGCATTGACAGATTTACTGTTATGTATGAAAATGGAATCATTTAAAACACTACTAGTTCAAAATCTGTTTAATTTGGTTTTGATGTATTATTTGTTTCTTTAAAAAATGAGCTATTAGTAAAACTTGATTTTACTCAGAACATACCTGGTATTGGATAAGCAGAGAGTAGAAGAATAGTAACTGGCAGGAAAAAAAATGTGCCTAGAGTTAAATACTAAGGGAATGATCCTATATATAATATAAACTTGTTATTTAAGCTCTAAGTCATGTCTGACTCTGAGACCGCATGGACCCCATAGCCTGTCCT
Organism: Budorcas taxicolor; assembly: GCF_023091745.1. Classification (NCBI taxonomy): domain Eukaryota; kingdom Metazoa; phylum Chordata; class Mammalia; order Artiodactyla; family Bovidae; genus Budorcas; species Budorcas taxicolor. The sequence goes on along the minus strand of NC_068922.1, from coordinate 36,757,319 downwards.
CTGCTTGGGATTTCCCAGGCAAGAATACTGGAGTGGGTTGCCATTCTTTCTCCAGAGATTCTTCCTATTCCAGGGATCAAATCCTCATTTCCTGAATTGGCAGGCAGATTTTTTACCACTGCCAGGGGAGCCCATAGTATAAATTGTCTTCCTTTCAAACCCAAATGTCGTTGGGGTCTTACAGATTGACAGATGATTTGTTGTCTTTATTACTAAAAAGGTTCTGCTTTAAAAACAAATACTAAGATTGTAGCATACTGAGAGAACATTCATAATTTGTTCCCCCAGCTGACCCTGGGTCTTGAAAAGAATCTTTTACATTTTGGCATCAGATAATTTTCTGCCCTAGGTTATAACCAATATACACATGAGGTTTTGAAATAAAAATAATTATCTCAGTTGTTAATGGCCATGTGAAAAATAGTATTTTGTGGAAAGTCAGTATTTTACCTCACAGTGTAATAGTAAGTAAAGCACACTTTTATCTTTCAGTAATGTAGTGAGACATTCAAGTTTCTATCATGTATGAAATACTAAGGTTAATTGTTGGATTTTGGGTTTGAAGATGGTACTGTTAAGTTGGCATTTTCTTCTGCTTTCTGGGAATTGGGTATTAACAACAAAGAGGGAAAAACTAAAATACAGACCCCATGGTCTACTAAGCCACAAAACAGGAGAATGGCTGCCTGAAGCAGCGGAGACGAGGCAGGCCTCCTGTGGGAGAAAGTGGCCGGTGCCATGGCTGCAGAGCTTGGGGCCAGCAGGAGATGCTTCATGAGTTTGAGAGGCCCACCATGAGGTGCAAAACCTGTTAGCCTTTGTAAAAGCAGGATGGCTTCTCAAGCCAATGGCAGGAGTTTCCCTGCCGCTGGTTTGATTTTGAGAAGTTGGGAAATGAAACCAAACAAGGAGTCACGCAGACAAGGGGAGGTGATGCCTTTGACTAATGTTAAGGCCTTCTATCTCCTCTGGATGCTGAGAAGTAAATAGCTAACTGATTCTCATGTAAAACCCTGAATCAAAACAGAATTTTGCTCATGCAGAACTCATCCCACTATGGCCTTGTGCATTAGCTTCCTGTAGACAGCTCATCCAGGAAAACATCATCACTTTCAGTGATGACTTGGCAGAAAGAATCCAGCTCAAGGCTGCTACTGCCATTAAAGGAATGGAAAAACAAAGGACAGGTGAAGAATATTCATCAGAGAAAAATATTGCTGTAAAGAAGATGAAAATAATGACCCAACATCTTGCCATGAATTTAAGACCCTTAATGAAAATATTTATCAGTGAGAGCACAAAACAGTGGTATGAGGTCAGGGAAGAGACAGTGTGACTACATGAGAAAGTGCAGTGTAAGCTGGCTGAGGGGAAAGAAAAATAAGATAAAACTATTGCTGAAGTGAAGATGAAATTGGAGGGCTCACAAGGGACAGTAGAGACTGTGGAAAACACAGTAAAGAACAGTAAGCTTGGATGAGTGGGTAGAATTTACCCAAATGAGTAAGAATGTTAAATTCGAGTGAGAAAATATGGAAATCACAAAAGAAGATTGTTACATAGTCTGTTTTCATCTTAAAGAAGAAACGTAATGAAACAGCCAGTATTTAATGATATAATCCAAGGTAACATTTCTAACAAAAAATAAACACACACACAGACAAAACTGTAAGAATATTTTGACCAGGCTTTTGTTACATGGGAATGTTTTGTGGCAGGGGGATGGGGGGTACGTTAGATTTTTCTTTTTTCCATAGCCAGGCCAAAAGATGATGCTTAATCATGTCTCTATCTGAAGTACTTAATCAGCTCCATTAGATAGAGTTGGTTGAATTTAAGCGTGGATGTTAGATCTAGTCTGAGTAAAACGCCAATTTTCTTCATGTATTTTGTTTGTTTGTTTAATTTACCCTTCCTAAAGAAACCTTTGAATACAAAAAGTGCTTTAAGTAAAACCTTTCAAATAAAGATAAAATTTAGAACTGGTTCTCTACTTAAGACAGGTTCACCATCTACTTCTTAATTTGTAAGACTTAAAATTGTTACAAATGCTAAATTATTTTGCGAGGGTTGATGCATTTCAGCTAAAGTTAGACGAATTCTGGTTGTTGTTTGACTTAGGTCAGTGATTCTTATTACCTCCTTAGTAGGTTTTTAAAGATACCCATTTTGGCTTCCCAGTAAAGCATCTGCCTACAATGCGGGAGACCCAAGTTCAATCCCTAGGTCAGGAAGATCCCCTGGAGAAGGAAATGGCAACCCACTCCAGTATTCTTGCCTGGAAAATCCCGTGGACGAAGGAGCCTGGTAGGCTACAGTCCACGGGGTCGCAAAGAGTCCAACACGACAGAGCGACTTCCCTTTCACATTTTGGCTTCTAAGGGCAGATATAAGATCTCCATCCACATGTTACTTTATCGTTTGAGCTTACATGACAGAAAGATGACTTAATGAAAATAGAAAGCAGCTAATACATCTTGTTTAATGCCATAACATAAACTTGTTAAAATACTTGGAAATGTGATATAACCTAAAGAAAAAAAGAACTATTCTATTTCATATAATTTCATTTAGGTAAACATTTTAAATGGAGTAAAGCAGTAAATATGGCTCTGACATCTCGTTATTTCGAATAATGTCAAATGGTCTTCATCATATATAAATTGTTTCTTTTTTTCCAGTCTGCTTAGAGGCTTTATTAGGAAAGGTTGTGATTCTTTTTTCCCCCATGTGCTTTTCAGCTCTGACTTACGGTTGACCGACCTTTTTATACTGAAATGTCCTTGCTTTCCTAGTTAAGTCTTTACTTACTTTGTTTGATATATTTCTGGATTTGGTATATTGCAACATTGATTCTTCCAGTCCATGAACATGGTATGTCTACACTTGCGTCACCTTTGATTTCTTTCATCTAGTTTCTTACAGTTTTCTGTGTGCAGCTCTTTTGCCTCCTTGGGGAGGTTTCAGTTCAGTTCAGTCGCTCAGTCGTGTCCAACTCTTTGCGACCCCATGAACTGCAGCACGCCAGGCCTCCCTGTCCATCACCAACTCCTGGAGTTTACCCAAACTCATGTCCATTGAGTTGGTGATGCCATCTAACCATCTCATCCTCTGTCGTCCCCTTCTCCTCCTGCCCTCAATCTTTGCTAGCATCAGGGTCTTCTCAAATGAGTCAACTCTTTGCATGAAGTGGCCAAAGTATTGGAGTTTCAACTTTAGCATCAGTCCTTCCAAAGAACACCCAGGACTGATCTCCTTTCAGATGAACTAGTTGGATCTCCTTGCAGTCCAAGGGACTCTCAAGAGTCTTCTCCAGCACCACAGTTCAAAAGCATCAATTCTTCCACACTCAACTCTCTTTATAGTCCAACTCTCACATCCGTACATGACCACTGGAAAAACCATAGCCTTGACTAGAAGGACCTTTGTTGGGGAGGTTTATTCCTAGGTTATTTTCTTTTTGTTTTGATGGTAAATGGGATTGTTTCTTCAATCTGTCCTTATCTTTCATTGTTAGTGTATAGGAATGCTAGCAATTTTTGTGTATGTATCCTGCAACTTTACTAAATTCACTGATGATCTCTAGTAGTTTTCTGGTAGCATCTTTATAAGGTTGAGGAAATGTCCTTCTATTTCTAGTTTGCTGAGAGGTTTCATTAGGAACGGGCTTCTCTGGTGGCTTAGACAGTAAAGAATCCACCTGCAATGCAGGAAACCTAGATTTGATCCCTGGGTCAGGAAGATCCCATGGAGAAGGCAGTGGTTACCCATTCCAGTATTCTTGGCCTGGAGAATTCCATGGACAGAGGAGCCTGGCAGCCTCAGTCCATGGGGTTGCTAAGAGTCGGACACAACTGAATGACTAACACTTTTACTTTTCATTAGGAATGGTGTTGCATTTTGTTAGATGTATTTTCCACATCTCTTGAGATGATCATATGAAGTTTCTTTTTTAGTTTAGTAAAGTCCACAATGATTTTTTTCTTTTTTTCAGTGTTGAATGAACCTTTCATTTCTGAGGTAACATCTCTTTGTTGTGGTGTATTGTTTTTTTACACATGTTTGGATTACTTACGAAATTTTGTTTAGGGCTTTATATTCATGAGGGATATTAATCTTTAGTTTCCTTTAATTGTAGTGTCTTTGTCTGGTTTTGGTATTAGGTATTTAGAATTCATAGATTAAGGAAATACTCATTCCTCTTCAGTTTTCTGGAAGAGTTTGTTTATAATGGATTATTATTTAAATGTTTGTGAAAGCCATTTGGGGCTTGAAGTTTTCTCACGGAAAGGTTTTATCCACAGATTCAGTTTCTTTCATAGTTTAGGCTTCTCTAGTTAATCTATTTTTTATTGTGGTAAAATTATGCATAACATTTCAATTTACTTTTTTACCCATTTTTAAGTGTATAGTTCAGTGGCAGTGAGTATGTTCATGTTGTTTTGCAGCCATCAGTACTATCTACTTCTAGAACTTTTTCCTCACCTCAAGTAGAAGCTCCGCCAGTTAAGCAGTAACTCCCACTCGACGTTTCCCCTCAGTCCCTGGTAACCTTTTCTACCTTCTGTCTCTGTGAACTTGCCTAGTCTATAGAAACCTTATATTAGACTCATAATATTTGTAGACTCATACAGTATTTGTCTTTTTGTAATTGGCTTATTTCGCTTAGCATAATATGTTTAAGGTTCATCTGTGTTGTAGCATATATCAGAATTTCATTCCATTTTATGACTAATAATGTTACATTGCATGTACATACCACATTTTGTTTATCCTTTCATCTCTCCGTGGACACTTGAATTGCTTCCACTTTTTGCCTTTTGTGAATAACAGCTGCTGTGAACATTGTGCAAGTATCTGTTTGAGTTCCTGTTGTCAGTTCTTTGGGTCTATACCTAAGAGTAGAATTGCTGTGTTATATGTTAGTTCTATTTTTAGCTTTCTGCGGACCCACCAGGCTATTTTTTACAGTGGCTGAACCATTTTACATTCCTACCAGCAATGCACAAGCATTCTAATTATGTCCTTGTCAATGCTTGTTATTTTTTGTTTTTTCTTTTATAATAGTTTTTAATCCATTATGATAGTGTCTCAGTGTGGTTCTAATTTGCATTTCCTTAATGGATAATGATGTTAAGCATCTTTTAATGTGCTTGTTGGCCATTTGTGTTTATTATTTGAAGGATTGTCTGTTCAGATCCTTTACCCGTTTTTGAATCAGGTTTTCTGTTGTTGAGTTATATAGTCATTCTTCATATTAGAATACTAATCCCTTATCAGACAGTTCAGTTCAGTCGCTCAGTTGTATCTGACTCTTTGCAACCCCATGAATGGCAGCACGCCAGGCCTCCCTGTCCATCACCAACTCCCAGAGTTCACCCAAATTCACGTCCATCGAGTCAGTGATGCCATCTCCTGCCGCCAGTCCCTCCCAGCATCAGAGTCTTCACCAATGAGTCAACTCTTTGGCTTTCAAATATTTTTTCTCTCTCTCTTTTTAGAATTTTGGGCTGCACTGGGTCTTCTTTGCTGCACTGCATGGGCCTCTCTCGTGGGGCATGGGCTCTGGAGGAAGCGGGCTCAGTGTCGCGGTGCACTGGCTTCTCTAGTTGCAGCACAGGCTCTCCAGTTGGGGCCGCTCCCATTTTGTGAGATTTTTTTTTTCATACCCCCTTGATGTTGTCCTTCGATGCACATAAGTTTTTAATTTTGATGAAATCCAGATTATCTACTTTTCTTTTGTTGCCTGTCTTCCTGGTGTGATAGCCAAAAAAATCATCACCAAATCCCATGTCGTGAAAATATTTTTCCTATGTTTTCTAAGCGTTTTTAAGATCTAGGTTTTACATTTAGGTCTTTGATACATTTTGTGCTAATTGTTTATGGTGTAAGGTAAGGGTCCAACTTCATTCTTCTGTTTGTGAACATCTAATTTTCTGAGCACCATTTATAGAAAAAACTGTGCTTTCCCTACTGAATGTTCTTGGGTTCCTTGTTTACAGTCATTTGGCTGTATATGTGATGGTTTATTTCTGGCCTCTCTGTTCCACTGGTTTAAATGTCCTTTATGCTGGCACTGTTTATTTTAGTTGTTGTAGTTTTGAGTCAGTTTGAAGTTGTAAAGTTCGAGTCCTCAATTTTTTTCAGTGTTGTTTTGTTATTTAATGCCTCTTGTAATTCTGTATGAATTTGAATATCAGCTTTTCCATTCTGCAAAAATGCTGTTCGAATTTTTATTGGATTGCATTGGATCTGTAGATTACTTTGGGTAATATTGTTATCTTAACAATATTAGGCCTTCCAACTCATGAACGCAACATGTCTTTCACTTACTTGTGTCTTCTTTAATTTCTTTCATCAGTGTTTTGAAGTTTTCAGTGTATAAATATTTAAGCTCCTTGGTTAGGTTTATTCCTGAATAGTAGTATCGTCGTCATCTATTTTTAAAATATTTTATTTTTTGATGCTATTGTAAATGAAATGACTTTTTGAATTTTATTTTTGGATTGTTTATTATAGGATGTGGAAATGCAGTAGATTTTTGCATGTTGGTGTTATATCCTGTAACTTTGCTGAATTCACTTAATAGCTATAACAATATTTTTGTATGTGTGTGGAATAGAGTCATTAGAATTTTCTACATATAAGAAATGTTGTCTACATGTGGTCTGTGAACAGAGATGATTTTACTTCTTCGTTCCCAGTTTGGATACCTTTTATTTCCTTTTCTTGCCTAATTGCTCTGGCTAGGACTTCCAGTACTCTGAGAATAGAAGTGGTTAAGAGTAGACATTCTTAATCTTGTTCTGATCTGAGAGGGAAAGCTTTCAGTTCTTTATCAATGAGTATGATGTTAGCTCTGGGGTTTTCTTATGTATTCAATTGTGTTTTTTTCTGCATTGTCTTAATCTGCTGTTAATCTCATCCTGTGTATTCTTTTTTTAACCTCAGATGTTGTCATTTTCCTCTCTGGATGTTTGTTTTAGATTTTTTAAATCTAGCTCATATCTGCTTAACTTTCTAAATGTGTGGTATATGGTTATAATTGTTTTTAATATTCTTTGCTAGTTTTCACATCTTTACTAGTTCTGAGTCAGCTTCTCTTGATTGCTTTTTCATCTTTGGTAAGGCAGATGATTCCATTGTTGTGTTTTGGTTTCCCATTCATTGGTATTTCTTTGTGGTGCAGTTAATATGCCTTTGGTAAATTTTCATGTCTCACTTATTGCTTATTTCAAAGGCTTTGTTGATTATATTACCTAATTTTAGCCAATTTAACCTTCATAAAATAGGCTTGTGCCTAAGGAAAGATTCCTGCAAAGGAACAGAATTGAATATTGTATTAAAAATGCAAGCCCAAATGAACAATTAGAGAAAAGCTGAAGCAACAGTTCTGTGATTTTATAGTTTATATTAAGAAATATATGTTTGATTCTTGCCACAGAACTCCTAAACTACTGGATTTTCTTTTTTATTATCATTTTTTACAATTTAAATCTATTTTTAATTGCAGAATAATTACTTCACAATGTTGTGTTGCTTTCTGCTATACCCTTGGATTTTCTTAAGTGATAAGAATCATTAAAGATGTCTTTTGTTTATCTATTCTTTCTTTCCTTTTTTTTCTTTTTTTGGCTGCACCACACAGCTTATAGGATCTTAGTTCCCCAACCAGGAAGTGAACCCAGGCCCCAGTAGTGAAAGCACCAAATCCTAATCTCTGCACTGCTAGGGAATTCCCAGGATGTGTTTTGTATTTTCATAACAGGCCTTTTTCAACTACACCTGAATTTATAATACTGATGTGACTTCTAGAAAGCCTCTAAGCCTAGAAGAAAACCAACCATGTGATTAAAGGGTTGGAACTTTAGCTCTAGTTTACCTTCCTTACTCCCAGGATGGGGCAAGGAGCTGGAAATTTTGTTTGTTTAATCATCAAAGGCAAAAGATTTAACCAGCCAAGCCTCCATAAGAAAGCCCATGGATTCAGAGAGCGCTGTGTTGGAGAACACATGGAGATACTGGGAGGATGACATGCGTGGAGAGGGCGTGAGAGCTCTGCCAGTTCCCCACACTGTGCCCTGTGCATCTCTGCCATCTGGCTGTTCCTGGGTCGTGTCCTTTTCTAATAGAATGATAATCTAGTAAATCAGTAGACTGTGTTCTACGTTCTTTGAGCCACTATCTCAAATTAATCTAACTACTATCTAAATTAATCTAAGTGGAAACCTCTAGTTTATAGCCAGTTGGTCCGAAGCACAGGTAATAACCTGGACATGAGACTGGCCTCTGATGTGGGGTGTGGCAGTCTTGTGGGACTGCACTTTTATCCTGTGGGATCTGCCTTTTAACGTCAGGAAGATGATGTCAGAACTGAATTGAATCGTGGGACACACATCTGGTGTCCCCGGAAAGTCAAAGAATTGGCTATTGTTGGGGGAACCCTGCATATTGGCTCACAGAAGTGTTCAGTGCTGTAGAGGAGGAGAGACAGGAAGGAGTCTTTTTCCTAAATAGTGTGCTTCTTTTATGACCTCCTTGCTTGTCATCCACATGCGGTTGAAAAGATAGTTTAATCAAATACAGTGAGAAGTTGGCAAAATCAAATTTAACAGAAAGATTCCCACTGCTGCCACCAATAAAGGCAAATTAATAGCCACTTGCAAAATACAAGATCCAGACGTGGTGAAAAAGCAGATTGAGCGTGTAAGAGCTAAAGGGGTCAATGTCTGCACACGAGATTCAGCAGAGGAACCAAGGGAGGATAAATGGAAACTGAAGGTCCTGGGTATAGATGAAGTACCCTTTCAGGCTGCTTGTCTCTTAACTTGGATGGTGGGACTCCAGAGGGAGTGTTTCCTGAGGGTGTTATCTGTAGGTTTCAAATCTGTCAGAAGAGTAATTTAGAGACAGTTATTCAGAGATAGTCATTAGACTGCCAAGAAATGTATGCAAGAAAGTATAAAAGAGAAAGAGGAAGGGGGAAGGGAGGAGAGCACAAGCACACTGGAACATGCAGTTTCTTTTCCTGGGTAGAATACATAGCTGGAGGCTAGCAGGAAGGCCAATCTGCCCTTGGGCATTTTGTCTTAGGTGTTTAAGGGAAAATACGTTCTTTGTATTTTCTTTGAAGAACCTTGAGAATTTAACTATAGAGTATATATGACAGGCTGTCTCTATGAAATGTCTTCCAATTGCCTTCATTTAGTACCTTGACCAAGTCAAAACCATTTTCCTAATCTGCATTTTCTCAAGTTTTTTTTTTTTAAGCAAATATAAGTAGAATGTAAAAATTCCATATTTTTAATATAGATGGTGTGGCATATTTCTTTATATAGCCCTGGTGGACACAAGATTTTTTAACATACAAATTTTTTTTTGTTCGGCTACAAAGAAACTACATTTAGGCTACATCCTTGGACTTTTGCAGTCAGCACTGTCCTTTAACTCATGGTCGCCTGACATTCTAAACATGCCTTTATCAACTTCCTTATCACCTTAGCCCAAAACACCACAAACTGTTGTTTTAAAATCCTTGGCAAACAGAAGGACCTGGTGTAATGCATGTTTTGAAATGCATTTTTTACCTCATTTGTGTATATAATGGATTACCAGAAGTCATCCAAGAATTACTAATATATTTCCATATTGATGATGGATGTTCTAGGAAGCATTTAGTATATGAGCATGTATATATATCATGTTAGTTGTGGCTGTCCTGAATTAATTGTGACAAGCTAAAATCTTTTGAAAGTTTCTTTCCAAGTGTCTGGAGTTAATGTTTTCTCTGGCCATTGGGAGAGACCATTATTTCTGATACTGTTAAGACACTGGGCAGTCACTGCTCGTTTAAGCCAGATGGCATGTGTCAAGTCCTTTTTCTGGAAAGGAAGAGGTTTTGCAGGGCTGCTGTAGTAAACCCTTATGACTTCTTATGGAATTCGTCTTCTGTTTACATAAATCAGTGCTTATAGATTCTCATTGCTCCTTGAGCCCTCCTCTTCACTTATGAATATTCTTAAAGGATTGGGCATAAATGTTTTTGTATGTAAATTCTCTTTTTGCAGTCATACAGTAGCAAGTGATTATTGATAAAGTTACATAAAGCGAATACTTTTCTTTAGGACAAAAAGAAAGACAACGAATTCATAAGGCAAGGAGAGAGTGGCTCTTTTATAATTTTACCAATCTTCCAGGTTGCCCACAGTCAGAATCTGATTTAGGGTATTGGCCAGCTATGGACAACACTCTTTAATGATAGCTTAGAGCACCTCTGGTAAAGTGCCCTCATCCACCCCTCAGCCAGAGATCTCTGCATTAGCACTGTGAATTCTAGCTCTTGACTTTTAATACGCAGTCAGTCACCACCTTACACTGAATTTCTTTTTTTCTTTTAAGTGTTTTTCGAGAAGTACTGGTGGATGAATGAATTCTACAGGCATTTGGTTTTCATTTCCCTGATTAAATCCTAAGCTGCTAAACCTTAGTGACACTTTTCCTTTCATTTTCACATCCATAACTAAGAATTTGGATGTGAATTTGGGCATTTAATAAACTGGCTCTTTTCTTTCTTGGTTTTCTTGATAATTGATTTTTAAAGTTTATTGGAATTCTTATAAAATTTTTCGTTTTTTCAAGGTGTTGATTTTAAGGTGAAAACAATTTCAGTGGACGGAAATAAGGCAAAACTTGCAATATGGGTAAGAATTTTTTTGATGTATTTTGTATAAATATTAAACTTGTACTTTTTGAAGACGCAAAGATTGATGTGTATAATGTTCTACAGGAGAATGAGCAATTTGTATTAAATAACTTGGGAGATTTGATGCTGATTACTGGATAGACAATAAGTAGTTATGTTTTATAATTCTGTAATTAGGCAGAGACATGTTTCACCTGCTCAGACTTTTAAAATATGTAGCCTCTTCAGAATATTTGAAAGCAGTATTTTTTTAAAAAGTCATCTGCCGCAGAGAATAATTTTTATTGAATGTGTTTCTTTGAAGCTTTAAAAAAGACAAGCCACACTGAACTAGTGCTGAAGGCTGCTGTTGCAGAGAAGGGAATGAAGTAATACTTAGAAAACGTGATTTTTCATGTTTGTTAGTGTAAATATCTATAGCACTTGAGTTTGCCAACTTTGGATTTTTTGAATACTGATGCCCAGTGTGTACTTACTGGCTTCTTTTCATTTGCCTGTGAACCCAGCTGTTCTGGTCCACATTCTCTGTAAGTCGACCTCTCCCTGGCAGTGCTGAGTATGGCTGCACTCTCTGTCAGAACCACCAGGACGCCCAGTCTCTATCTGTCTGCTCCTTCCTCTCTCCCGCCTTCCCGTCTCTCAGTCTAAATGTGATTGCTTATATAGTAAATGCGTTACATATAAAATGTATAAAAATATACTCATCAGATCCCCACATCTGCTATAGTTAAATACCTCAGTATATTTTTATAACATGATAATCACATTAGAACTGGTCTGCAGTCAAGTTGAGTTATACTTCATCATGGTGGTTAAAGAGTAAATGCTGGCTTGGTGTCAGTTACAGATTGAACCAGCAAGTGTTTATGCATTGTGTGATGTCATTCATATTAATGACATTCTCTGAATGGCACACTATTTCTAACACGCATTTTATTCCAAATGACTGTGTGTCTTATGGCTTTTTTTCCCCCCATTAATTTCTTTCTAAGATACAATATTTTACATGATTGTAGCTTGTTTGACCATTCCCCTAAGTAAATACTTACTATCAATCAGTACAGTAATGCCTAACAGAAAATAATTTGGAAAATGTTGGACTAGACCACAGTAAAATATATGTTGAAGAATGCTGTCCTGAAGTGGAACCTGATTTTCCATGTTTTTCTTGCTTGATTTATAAACTCTTCTGCCCTTGCTCCTGCTTTGAGAAATAGTTTAGAGTGGGATCTGAGGTTTGATGGTTGCTGTGAGATCTTACTTTCATACAGGAGGTTTTTTGTTTGTTTTTAATTTACTTTCTAGTTCTGCTCAATAAAAATACTAGCTGGCAAGTATTATTGAGGTGACATCTTTATCATAAGCTTATCCCTATTTTTTAAATAAGAGAGGCTTCTCCTGATTGTGAGGATAATATAGTCTCATTCTATTGATAAAAAAGGATAACCAAAGAAAATTAATAATAGAGAAGAAAGTTCATCTTTAGCCAACGTGTGTATTTTAGTGAACATTCTATAAAATACGTTAGACGCATGCACATTGTCACACATGTGTTCATAGCAATTTTCCAAAAGAAAGGATTGTAGTTTAATCCTTTCACCTGCTTGTCCCTCCCACCGCCCCCCACCCCCCCCACCCCCGCCAATGCACACATTGTATTCATTGTTCTGTGTCAGTACAGAAGTCCATCAGTTTAAATGACCATTTGTATCCATCTTATGACTATAATTTAGTCAACCCTCAGTGAAAGACATTTACAGTGTTAATAGTTTTTCACAAAGATCATCAGTGCCTTGGTGAGCCTCCTAATTTTTACATCTTTGTGCACTTGTCCAGTTACTTTACGATGTATACTTAGAAAGTGAATTATTGGCTGAAAGAATGTGAAGATTTAACATTAAGATTTAGGAAGAAGGTCTTCTGTACTATATATTGTTAATCTTTCTCATTTTTGCCTCTCTGAGTAATAGTTTTTCACTTATATGTGCATTTCTTTTGATTAGTGAGATTTTTTCTTATATATGATTATATTTTAATGAATTTTCTTTAATATGCTTTGCCTTTTTAATATTGTGCTTATTTTCTTCATGATTAAAGTCTTTATGCAAAGACTTTAATGTCTTAGGCCACATTTTTTCCACTCTTGTCATTTGTCTTCAAAATCTTAAGATGAGTATTTCTTAATGTTCTCGTATGTGTAATACTAACTCTGTTATATGCTGCAGATTTTTTTCCCCTAGTTTGTGATTTACCTTCAAATCTTGTTGAGGATGAGTGTTGGAGGCAAAAGGGGGGTGAGTGTGGTGTTGGGGAGATATTCTTAGGTCATACCAAGGTTTTAATCTTTCCATGATTGAATCAGTCATTTTCTTCATGCTTCTGGGAGTCCTGTCATATATAGGAGGGCCTTCTCAGTCAGTGTTAGAAATACATGAATCTGTTGTTTCCTCTCATTTTTCTGTGATTTTATTCATATATAAATAAAATCAATTCCTCTCCCCATTGGATGCACCTCCTGGGATTACTCAAGTAGAATAGCTGGGCCTCACCCTGCCCCTCTTCCCCTGATGGTGCGGCATGTTCATCAGGACCTGCGTGGTACACATCTTCTCTGCATCCTCCTGCTCTTCTACTCCCCAGTTTCTGTTATTTAGCCTTTCCAGCTTTGTCCATTTCCTCTGTCCATTTCTGTCTCTAATATCCCTTCTGTCTTCTCCCATCAGAAAATAAAACCACAGATAATAAACTTTGCTTCTTTTATCTTACAAAGATGTTATTACTCTTACTACGAATTCCTGTTTTGAAGGCAAGCAATGATCTACTTCTGACTATTTATTGTATGGTTATCGTTAAGTCCTGACCCAGCTGAGCCTATGCTTGCCCCATAGCTAAACCCACACTCACAGTCAGAGGACTGGTAGTTGTTGATGTTTGATGTGTCTTTATTTTTCTTCAGGTCACTTTACATTAGCAGACTGCAGATTTTTTCTTTGAAGGCAAGATAGTAAATGTTTAGTCCAGCCCCAAGGTGGACCATACCGCAGTCCATGTGGCAGTACACAAGTGAATGGGCCTGGCCCTGTTCCAGTCAGACTTTATTTAATAAAAGCTTATGTAATGAAACAGGTGATGGGCTGAGGCAGCAGTTTGCAGACTGCATATTTGCATAATCTTAGGTAGACTTGAAGCCACAGTCCAAGGATGGTAGAAGGAAGACAGAAGGAACCAGGCTCAGAAGAGGCTTGTTAGTAGTTTTCTTTTTTTTCCAACAAAATTTGAGCAACTGTCCTATGGCAAGAATTTCTCAGGCTCTGGGTTTAAACTGGTCATTGAGCAGAAAAATTCCCTTCCATATGAAATTTACATTTCCTAGCTAGTGTACATCTTATCTTATACCCCAGGTATGACTCAGAAACATAATAAGGAGTGGTTTGGTTTTCATGCGTTTTTCTGGAAGAAGAGACCTAGAAAATATTTTTTAAAGTACAACCTAAACACTGCTTACCTAAAATAAAACACCCCTGTAATTCTTTAACAGTAGTTCTCAACCTTTGACTCTATGTTAGAATCACCTGAGAAGCTTATTAAAGCTTCTCTCATGCCCGTATTAAATCAGAATCTTTGTGAGTTGAACCTCAGTATCTGTATTTTTCATTTCCCAGGAAATTTTATTGTGCCAGATTTGAGAACAATGGCTTTCAGCGAATGGTTTTCATATGTGATAAAAATCTTTGAGTCCAAGTGGTAGAAAATCTGAACTTTGTTACATTTTTTCCTAGAGATGAGGCCATACTTGTTAATTTAATTTTTATGTAGCATTTGTCAGTAAAAGAACACATCTTATTTAAATTTTAAGTTTTAAATAAGCTTGATGTTTTAACCATGCTGTTAACTTTCTACTCTTAAATTAATATTTTGAAGATCTGTTATTTATCCAGTGTTTTGTTTAATAATAATTGATTGTCACTTTTAGGATACTGCTGGTCAAGAAAGGTTCAGAACATTAACTCCCAGCTATTATAGAGGTGCACAGGGTGTTATATTAGGTAAGGTTTTACTTTACTGTTTAAAATATATTGTTGTATTACTGGAATTTCTGATTTTCCTGTTTGTGAAGGTCAGTAATTTTTTGCTTTATTTTTCTTTATGGCTGCTTTTATGTGACTTTAATTTATGTTAACTTTATGTAATATTAGGAAATATTTAAACTTTTAAAATTTTGTTTCAGCCCTTTGTCTAGCAACTAAAAAATAAAGATCAGAAACATGTAATAAGAAGTGGTTTGGTTTTAATGCATTATCCCAAAAGAAAATACATAGAAAACATTTTTAAAAGTACAGCCTAAAAATTGCTTACCTATATTAAAACACCTCTATTATTTATTTGGTTTAAAAGCAGGTGTTGATGAGTACATAACTGAGGACCTGTCCTTGTGTCATTGATCTGTCTTAGAGTATTACCAGAAACTGATCTTCAGTTAGCAGCTTACTGATATTTACTGCTAGACTATAATGGAAGGAGTGTTGGTTGCTTAGTGGAATCTGTTTTATTAGTCTTGAAAAATAGCACAAAGCACTTAATGCTATTGATTTATAATCCCACAGAACTTAAAAACCAAGTGTGGATTTTCAGTATAATTTGTTAAAAAGTGCTTGTTCTTAATATTGCTGGGAAACTGTCTAAAATGAACACTGTTCAACTGTAGGGAGAGACCTCGTTTTATATCACAACTTGTGAGGCTTTGGTTTCATTTCTGTTAATTTGACAAGTGACTCTTGGTTTTGGTTCAGTACCTCCTAAGTTTAGAAAACGCTTTAACAAATTATTTCATATAATGCAGAATGATGAACATGTAAACAGAGGAAGACAATCAGGGTTCCACCCACTAACTTTTTTTTTTTTGTATTTTGTATTGAGGTATAGTCAGTTAACAGCGATGTGATAGTTTCAGGTGATCAAAAGGCTCGGCCATACATACACATGTACCCATTCTCCCCCATACTTGCCTCCTATCCAAGGCTGCCACATAACATTGAGCGGAGTTCCCTGTGCTATACAGTAGGTCCTCGTTGCCCACCCTCTAACTTTACATATGTTTTCAAATTTGCAAATTCTGGTCCTTGTGAGAAATAAGTTAACGGGCTCATAGATGCTTAAATTTATGTAAAACTTTTTTGTATTTTGCCACAGATTTGGGTCTAAACACCTTTTAGCTTTTAGACAAACCTTTTTTCATATTGGGCTTCCCTTGTGGCTCAGCTGGTAAAGAATCCACCTGCAATGTGAGAGTGCAGACCTCGGTTTGATCCCTGGGTTGGGAAGATCCCCTGGAACAGGGAAAAGGTACCCAGTCCGGTATTCTGGCCTGGAAAATTCCATGGACTATGGGTCTCAGAGTCGGACAGGACTGAGCAACTTTCACTTTCACTTTTTTTATTGTTATGAAGACAGCTATTTCATTTCTCTAACAGCATATGTTAATTAAATTGAAGTGTGTATATAAATGCATGTTTTAAAAAATAGACTTGTTTCTTCCATCTGGATCAGTGGACATTGATTTTTAGAGCATTAACAGCTTAAAAAAACAGACTTGCCTGTATAATAATGTCAGTTCCTAGTACATATCAGCAATATAATGTCATTGCTTCTGGCTTTTGATATTTATTTAATAAATGATTCTTTTTATTTCAGTATATGATGTCACAAGAAGAGACACCTTTGTTAAACTGGATAATTGGTTAAATGAGTTGGAAACATACTGCACGAGAAATGACATAGTGAACATGCTAGTTGGAAATAAAATTGATAAGGTGAGAAGTCAGACACTTGGCAGTTTGGCTGTATATTTTGATAGCTTTTCTTAATCTTTGCATTTATCTTTTAGGAAAATCGTGAAGTTGATAGAAATGAAGGCCTGAAATTTGCACGAAAGCATTCCATGTTATTTATAGGTAGGTGTGTGACTATTTATCTTTTCATTATTAATGGAAGAGTTTTTAAATGGAGTTTCTGTTACATTCTTCTCTTTATGAGCCATAAAAAATATGTATTTAGTTCATAGCTGTGCTCTAAAACTAGCTAACTGTAGAACTAGGTTCCTTATTTTTCCCTCTGTAAAAAAAGAACAGGATCAATGTGAGGGCATATGGAACACAGCACATGATTCTCTCCTCCCGTGACCCAATGCTGCAGGCGTGTGTACCTGCTGGGCCATGTCCTGCCAGCACCACCATTGTCAGAAATGCTTCATTTGAGGCCCTAGCCCATCGGTTCTGAATTAGAATCTGCATTCCAACAAGATGGATTTGTATCATGCTAATATTTGAGAAGCACTGAAGAGCAAGGGTTGGCAAGCTACAGCCTGGACCAGATCTGGCCCCACCATTTGTAAGGAAGCACACCATGCCCATGCCCCACCATCTGCATTATTGTCTGTGGCTGCCGTTGTGCTTCGTGGCAGAATTCAGTCATTACATGGAAACAATATGGCATCACCACCCAAAATATTTACTCTCTAGCCACTTACAGAAAAAGTTGATTGACCCCTTGTCTGGCAAAGTGGACTGGCAGTATCACTTGGGGAGCTTTTAAAAATTACAACTCTCTGGGCCTTACTTACGACAGGTCTGAAACAGAGCCTTGAAGGCAGTTTATAAGAAACACCCTAGCTGGTTGTGATGTGAAGCCAGCTTTAGGAATCACTGTTTTCACTGTTCCCACTATATGAACCTGGTAGGAATTAGGAAATGGAAATGGGAGAACATCATATATGGATAGAAGTGAGGTGGTACAAATGGAAAGTATAGGAAATTTTAGAATGGGCTTGAGTACCACTGCTGCTGCTTACTTGCTAGGTGTCTTCCATGTCCATATATTAGTTTGTTCAATATTTATTGAACACAGAATAGAACAATGAACAAAATGGTCCAACTCTCTGCCCTCAGGGAGCTTACTTACATTCCACTGTGGGAAGCAGACTCGAATTCATAACTAGTGCTCTGCATGAAATGAAATGTTGCAAGGGGAAAGAGAATGATGAGGGTGGGAGGAAATAAGGAAAAGTTCTTTGAGAGAGCACCATTTGAGCAAGAATTCATCTAGGTAGAGAGCATCTTATTCCTGAGGCAGGAACCAGTGTAGTGTGTCCAAGAAACAGAAAGCTTGTGGACTGGAACAGAGTGTGTTTAAGGAAAGGTTGGTGATGATGGAAGTTAGTGTTGGACTTCCTGGGATATGGTAAAGAAATGAATTGTCTTTCAAGTGTGGTAGAAAGCATGGGAGTAGTGCTGTGGTTTGATATTCTTTTAAGATTCATTTGACCATAAGAAGCAGAAGCAAAAGGCTAAGTACTTACAGTGACCTCGATGGGCAGTGCTGGGGGCTCTGACTGCAGTGGGCAGTAGTAGTGGTGGAAAGTTGGCAGATCCAGGAGACACTTTGAGGGTAAAGCTGTCAGGTGGGTAGGTTGGGTGTGCGGGGTAAGGAAAGAGCAATCAAAGATGGGTTCAAGTCTGTGGCCTGAGCAGCTAGGTAAATGGTGGTGCCGTCAGTAAGATGTGGAAGGTCGAGACAAGAGCAGGTTTATGCAGAGGAGCAGGGACCCAAGATTTCTGCTTAGTCATAAGAATGAACTGTCTTTGAGAAAGTGAGTGGATATCAGGGTCATTGGCATTTAGGTGGCATTGACAGTCATGAGATTAGAGCAGTCACTATAAGAAAAGCTGGATAGAAAAGGGCTGAAGATTGAACCGTGGGGTACTCTGACAGTTAGAAGTCAGCAGAAAGAGGAGGTGCCAGGGAGTAAGGTTGTGAACAGTGTGCCAGTGAGAGAGGAGCAGCAGGAGTGTTCAGCTGTCTTGGAAGTCAAGTGGACAAAGTATTTAACGGAGGAAGGTGACCAGCTGTATCAAATGCCACAAGATGTCAGATAAGAAAAGGACATTGGATTTGACAAGCTAGTGGGTGTTGGTCACCTTTAAAAGAACAGTTTCCATGGAATGGTGGAATCAAAGGCTAATTAGATTAGTTTGAAGAAAAATTGGAGATAAAATGGTAACAACTTACATAGATAACTCTTTATCACCATTTTGTTTCGGAAGAGAGTAGGGAAAGTAGGTGGCTACTAGAGGATAAGTGGGCTGGAGGGCAGGTTGGTTAGCCAGGGGGTGAGTGATTAATAAGATGGACAGTAATTTTGGTGGGCTTTCAAGCTGGTTGGTGTATAATCCAGTAGAGCGGGTACACAGTCCTTCAGTGAATGAGGAGGGTTGGGATCCCGGGAAGTAGACAGAAGGATGGCCCCAGCTGGCAGCCAGGAGGGTTCACCCATTGTAACAGGAGTGAAGGCAAAGCCTAAAGACAATGTGGGTGGGTTGGTCAGTCTATTAGTGGGGTGATCAGTAGTTCTTGTCTGATTGTTTCTGCTTTTCCCAGGGTAAAGCTGGATCATCAGCTGAGGTAGAGGAGCTTTAAGATGAAGACATTAAAATAGTCATCAGACTAGGAAAAAGTCAGTGGGAAAACACAAGATGAGAGAGCAGTCCTGCGTATCCACATGGGTCTCCTGAGCATAAATTGAAAATGGAACTAGTGTTCACAGTTTGTACATCACTTATGCAACCACCTGTGGCTGTTCGTTGCAGGCACAGAACAACCAGATTTATTGTTTAACTTGGAGCTTAAATTTCCTTATTCTAAAATGGGAATGATATCTGCTTCAGAGGCTAATTTAAGAACTAACCAAAAAATTAAGAACTTGGGCACACTTACGGATATTTGAGTAGGGCGTTAAAATGTACAATTCTACCACAAAATGTTGAGCTTATATACCACTAGTCTTATGGATAGAATTTAAATAGCTCAACTTTGAGAGTTGCAGGAGATTCACTAATATTAAACCTGTGGGGAGAAATCATATATATAAAAATATATTGTCCACTGATATTTCTGCTATAATAGTTTTCCAGAAAAACATAGAAATATGACTAGAAGAGAATATACTTCTTGACGTTTTTCCTTGAATTTCAGAGGCAAGTGCAAAAACCTGTGATGGTGTACAGTGTGCTTTTGAGGAACTTGTTGAAAAGATCATTCAGACCCCTGGACTGTGGGAGAGTGAGAACCAGAATAAAGGAGTCAAGCTGACACACAGGGAAGAAGGCCAAGGAGGCGGAGCGTGTGGTGGCTACTGTTCTGTGTTATAAACTCGGGGAAACGCCATCTCTTGCGTATTTGATCAGACAATGTCATCTTTCTGCATATAAACTCTCTAACTGCTATTTTAGGGACCTTGCAGTTTGCACATATTTGTTTTGTATCATGGCAGTAAATATTTGTGAGAAAGCCCACTCATTGACTTTTCCAGGTAAAACGTAAGCATGCAGTTTGCAATCTGCAGTTTTTTATGTAACATAAAATAGGTGTACCTTTATAAGTACATTTGATTTTATGATTTACATTCATCATGTGATTTTTTTAAAAATCCACCTCTCTAGTATATGTCGATACAAGGTCTAGTTTTGGTCTCCTTTTCGCTTAAATATTAATCAATTACTGGATTAATTGGTATCATAGAACTCCCAGGACCACTGGGAGATACACAGATGTCATCAAACCTGGCAGATTTCCCTTCAGGAATAACAAAGAGCATGATTCCACAGCTTTCCTAGGATGTTCACTGACAGATTCTCTTTAGTACTAAGCAAAATCCTCTTTGCAGGATGTGGTCGAGGCCAATTTATAATTAAACGCCCGTTTGTTCTGACGATACTTCTGAATTAGCATTAATATGTTAAAGAAGTTTGGTCTTCCTTGACTTGAGGAGTAGCTCATTGCTTAGCTGGAGTTTTAATTCTGTGATGTGTACATGGCTTCATGAGCCTCTGTGCAGCATTTTGGGTTGTGTGGTATTTGACAGAATGGCAATAAGATTCCCCCATTTGGGTTTCAGAAGGATGGGAGTAGTATGTTTGTATAACTCATGTAGCACTTATCACCTTTAAAACCAACACCTTTTCCCATAAATGTTGGTGGTGTTTGTTCCGGTACTTCAATTATAGCTTGTGTAATGTTAATGAATATCTGTATCTTATGACTTCCATAAATGACTAGTTGATATTCAGAAACATATTTCCATGTTTTGAGGGTTGGGGAAAAAACACTAAACTATAATTTGAAAAAGGCATATTGCTTCCAGATTTCAATATGTATGGAAAAATACTGTTGCAGTGAAAATCTTGGTACAAACTTGTACAGACTAATAAATCTTTTACACAGTATTCAGTTTTGTAACCTCCTCCTATTGTACATTGTATATTTTTTTCACTCATGTATTATTTAATATACATTGATCTCTGCTATTTTAAGCTTGCAGATAAGTAATTTGCCCTTTCAGGCAGGCCACTTTAATACAACTCAGTAAGGTTAATAAGAAATATTAATTTCTGGGCGGTTTGTTCTCTATATACAGTTGCAAACGATAAACATTTTTGTGGGTCACCTTTACAATGCCTGTGGTAATAGACTGAAATGTATATCTTCACATAAGAAAACATTCTACGTGGTTCACACTTCTTAGACTATATTACATGGGATTAAAGGTTTTATGCGTTACATATGTTTTTACAAAAAATGAAACATATACTACTACTTTAATGTTAGAGAAAGATAGCTAACACATGTACTTATGATATGTTGTTACATTAAAACTGTAGATTTGTATATGTGGTTTCTGTATTGACATTTCTGTTTATTGCTATTTGCTCCTTGAGCCATAGAAAATTCTTCTATGCATTGGATTATCTTTATTTGGTCAGAATTTGGATACATATGGGTCACTTAACTTTTAACAACTAATTTTGTTTGATTTATATTGTAATCTTTTATAGTTTTTTAATAAATCTAGCCTGCTTTCCCTAGATGCATTTGTGCAGGAAGTATTATACATTTCCTTGTTACTCTCATCAGCTGAGGAAGTCCTGAATGTTATACTACTTCCTATATTCTG
Organism: Budorcas taxicolor; assembly: GCF_023091745.1. Taxonomy (NCBI): domain Eukaryota; kingdom Metazoa; phylum Chordata; class Mammalia; order Artiodactyla; family Bovidae; genus Budorcas; species Budorcas taxicolor. The sequence goes on along the minus strand of NC_068922.1, from coordinate 36,735,612 downwards.
TAGGAATAGAGAATATATATATATTATATATATATATAAAACTCTTGTTGCAAGAGTTATTCTTGCTGCAAGCTTCTTGTTTCATAGTGTAGGTTTTCTAAATGAAGTAGTTGTAATAGCTAAAAATTGTCACTTAAATAACAGGATTTTGTCGGTTCTTCATTTCTCAGTCGTTTGAGGTTGAGTGCCTTTTGCAGATGGAGCAAATCAGAACGATTAGAAGTTAGGCTAGCCACTCCAGTGTTCTTGTGGTTCAGCTGGTAAAGAATCCGCCTGTAATATGGGAGACCGGGGTTCAGTCCCTGGGTTGGGAAGATCCCCTGGAGAAGGGAAAGACTACCCACTCCAGTATTCTGGCCTTGAGAATTCCATGGACTGTATATAGTCCATGGGGTGGCAAAATGTCGAACACGACTGCGCAGCTTTCACTTCACTTCATTCTGAATTCTGGGAATACTCATATAGAGCTAAACAAACAAATTCGGTTTATATTAAGAGGGATAGTTAACATTGAAGCTTCCTTGATGTCGAGCCCTGTTCTAAATGCTGGTTTATCTTATTAAACCTCACAGCAGCCTTGAGAGATTGGTTGGTACTGCCCATTTTAAAGATGAAAATAATAAAATACAAATATTTTAAGGAACTTCCCAAAGATCACAAAGCTAATCAGTGAGAACTGGATTCCAGTCAAGGCGTCTTCACTCCTGAGTCCATGCTCTTAGCCACTGCTCCCTTTGCTGTCACTAGTCACTAGCTTTCTGTTTTAAAATAGCAGGTTTATCATTCTTTTGTTATGTGTAGTAGGTATATTTCAGATTTTTTGGTTATAGAGTAAATCCCATTGATATAAACCAACTCTGTAAGTCATTTTACTTACAAGTTAAGGTAGTAGGGTAGGTGGTCTCCTAATTCTTTACCTCCTCATGGTGGAATGAAAATCTTTGACCTAGAAAAGTCAGAACTTATGGCACCTTAATTTCCTGTTTATAATTGGACATGAGAAAAGTTATTAAATCTGGGAATGGCCTTTTGCTCAAAATTAAAATCTAGGGGATGTTTTCATTTCAGGTACTCAGCTGCCATGTACAAATTCACACTTGATTTTCTAATTGAACACAGTGAAATTGGTCTTGATTTTGATTCATTGTGATTCATGTACTCAAATACACATAATTACATGATTCTGTTCCAAGTGTGGAATAGCACAGACCTACCTCATATCTATAATATATTTAAATACAATTTAATGTGTCTTTTCTGATTTTCAAATGAAGTGGGATAATCCTCTTGATCCTATAGGTTGTAGATCTTTACAGTATTCAATCCTTATGATTCTATATTTTGAGGTTCGTTTCACCAGTCATACTTAGGAGATTTTTGTGTCCTTCATTTATTTTCCCTAGTTAGAGATAGGAATAAGATAACTTAATCAGTTTTAGATAATTTTATACTAGTTCTGACCCCAGCTATGCTGAGGGTAATCAACTATAGATTTCATCTTGGATTTTGTCTAGAAATGTTGAAGAAGAGAACGGAAAGAATAAGCCAAGTCAAGATCTGGAAATAAGGTATATAGATTTACCCAGAAATCTCTGGGTATTTTTTATTGTTGTTTGTTTGTTTTTAATAGGAACATCTGTCAGGTTGGAGGAAAGGAAACATGACTCAAGTTCTGTTACATTATGGCCTTTAAGTTTTACTATTTGTTGCTGGCCTTTTGTTTCATATTTATGAATCAGTAGTGTTTCTAGGGGTGGTATAAGCTTGTTTCATTGCCTCCTAGAGTTACAGCTGTTTTGTCACAGACGTTTCCAGTAGTGGTTGAGCTTTTAGTTTTCATGGGACCTGCTTCCTCACCATCTCTCTCACACACAAGCAGTGTCTTTTTCTTTCATTAACCTGATAAATAACAAAAGTATGCAATTTTATTGTATTTCTTTGATTACTCGTGTGGTTGAGCACTTCTCGTATTTCATCGGATGTTTGTATTATTTTCTTTTAATCCTTTTTCATGTTATGTTGTGGTCGCCCATCCACCTCCTTCTCAAAATACCATCCCCTTTTTCTTTGGATAACGGCCCTCCATCACACATGCAGTTTGAATGCGATTGTCACACCGTCAGTTCCAGAGCTGACCTGGTTCTCTTAAATCAGTGCCACTTGCCCCACTCCCCCCAGTACGTGGTTCAGGGATGGGTGACAGACCCAGATCAGGCCACTTAGTTACAGCATGTTTGCTAAGCCTCCCTCGGGAACTGCAGAAGGCGACACTTCATTGGAGATAATGTGGTGTGATAACTCTGAACTTGCTGTAGCCAGTTTTTCTGATTTAAAGGAGCCAGCTTGAGGGCTGTACTAAGAAAAGGGAGTTGGAGTTCGAGCCTTGATGAAGTCTGGAGCGTCTGGATCAAACTGCACCTGAAGTTAGCCTTATTTCTGGACTTCTCACTTATGTGAGCCAATAAATTCTCTTTTTGTTTAAGCCAGTTTGAGTTGGATTTTTTTTTTCTTGTAATCAAAGCTTTGCTGTGGTGTATGTGGTCTTTGTGGGGACTCTTCCTACATGGAGTTCAGTGTGTTGATCACTATCACTTGAAAAGCCATTATTCTTAAATAATTTAATATTTTAGTGGGGTTACTTTCATATATTTTTTGTGGATATATACAAGTATCTAATTTTAAAGCAAAGGAGAAGAGGGTGGCAGAGGATGAGATGATTAGAGAGCATGACCGACTCAATGGATATGAACTTGAACAAACTCCGGCAGATACTGGAGGGCAGGAAAGCCTGGCTTGCTGCAGTCTGTCGGATCACAAAGAGTTGGACATGACTCAGCAACTGAACAACAGCAATATAATTTTGAGGGCTTGCTTTATAGGGTCTTGTGGGGTTTTTTTGTTTTGTTTAATTTCCTGTGTCATCCTAACACTCACTGTCCCACTTTCGTCCCTGAGATAATCATTGTTACAATCTGGCGTGCGTATCCTTTCTGCTATATGCATTATTTTACTCTTGCTATTTTACAAAAATGAGATTATCTGTATATTCGTCTCTGCATATTGCTGTTCTTACCTAACAGTAAATTCTGAAAATCCCTTCAAGCCAATTTGGATGCATCTAGCGTCTATTTCCAGAGAAGGCCATGGCACCCCACTCCAGTACTCTTGCCTGGAAAATCCCATGGATGGAGGAGCCTGGTAGGCTGCAATCCATGGGGTCGCGAAGAGTCGGATGCGACTGAGTGACTTCAATTTCACTTTTCACTTTCATGCACTGGAAAAGGAAATGGCAACCCATTCTAGTGTTCTTGCCTGGAGAATCCCAGGGACAGCGGAGCCTGGTGGGCTGCTGTCTGTGGGGTTGCACAGAGTCAGACATGACTGAAGCGACTTAGCAGCAGCAGCATCTCTTTTGGCTCCCCAGGTAGCGCTAGTGGTAGAGAATCTGCCAGGGCAGGAGACACAAGAGATTCATGGTTTGATCCCTGGGTTGGGAAAATACTCTGGAGGAGGGCATGACAATCCACTCCAATATTCTTGCCTGAGAAATTCCATGGACAGAGGAGCCTGGTGGACTACAATCCATGGGGCTGCAAAGAGGCATGATTGAACATACACAGCATCTATTTCAATGATTTTATAATATTCAATGCTGTGGATTATCACAGTTAACCATTCCTGTAGTATTGGGCATTTATGGTGTTTCCATTTTTGCCTTTGCAGATGGTGCTACAATAAATACCCTTGTATGTATACCTTTTTGTTTCTATGGGATCCAACTTCTAAGAGTTGGGTCTATCGGCCAAAGAAAATTTATTTTTTTATTTTGATGTGTCTTGTAAATTGCCTTCCAAAAATCTGTAACCATTTACATTTCTACTAGCAGTATGTAAAGATATCCCCCCCTGCATTCACCATCAGGAGCAGGAGGTGTCCTCAAGTTTTAAATTTTGCCACTTCAATATTTGTAAGATGTTAGCTTACGTTAGTTTGCATTTTCTGTAGAGCATTTTTTCATGTTTGTAGGCTATTTGGAGTTGCTCTTTTTTGGAATGGTTATTCATATCCTTTGCCAATTTTCTATTTCAGTTTTTTTTTTTCCTGATTTTATGATGTTATATGAGCTCTTTATATAGTACAGATGGGATTCTCCAGACAATACTGGAGTGGGTTACCATTTCCTTCTCCAGGGGATCTTCCTGACCCAGGGATCGAATCCGGGTCTTCCACATTGGAGGCAGATGCTTTAACCTCTGAGCCATAGGGAGATACTAACTAGTACAGATACTAACCCATATATTTTAAGTTTTAAGCATTTGTTTCTAACCTAGTGTTTGCTTTTCAGTTTGTTTATGCTGTGTTTTCTTACAACTTTTAAAAGTATTTTATTATACCTTTTGGGTTCCTCAGCTCTTGGACTACATGCAAATCTCCTTAACCTCTTCTGAGACTTTTGTTTTAGTTTTTTCTTTTTAAACCCTTAATAACTTAGAATTCACTTTTGCTTATGACACAAGGTAGGGAACCATCTTGTTTTTCATATGGGAGCCAGCACTTCCCCACTGAGCTGAAATAATCATTTTGCCCTTGGTAAAATTCCCATAAGTAGTGGAGTCTACTCTGGCCTTCTATTTTAGTTTCTCTTCACCATGGAAGGTTATGGATTTTAGTGTGTCTGGATCTCTTTAATCCTGTGTTTTGATTTATGCTCTAAAAGCATTCTAAGAAGGGCTTTGCAGGTTTCTTTAGACAACTCCAGAGGCCCAACAAAACCAGTTTTCATGGTAGTGGCTCTATAATATGTTCATGACTGATAAGGCAAGTTCTCTCTCATTCTTTTTCAATTTGTTTTTTGACATAGGATTCCTTCATTTTATCCTATGCCCATTTTTCCTTTTCGTGGTCTCTTTTTTTTAAACAGAGGAGTTCTTTATAAAATGTGGTAAGAGTACTAGTCTTTTGTCACTAGTATATATTGCTGAAGTCTCAAAATTATTTGAATTTGTTTGAAATGTGCAAAGTTAAAAAAAATTAAGTAAAACTTTAATTATAAAACTAGAATTCTTATTGGAATCACTTGATAAATATTTCTGTGTTAATTATGAGAAAACTGATCATCTAATGGTAAGACTTGCCATTAGGAAACGAGATACCTTTCTATTCAGAGTTTATGCTATTTTTATATTTATACTTTTAGTTACATAGGTTCTGAACCTTCTTTTTAAAAACTATTCCTAAAAACTTTTTTTTAAGTGTGAATAAAGTTGGTCTTCTAATTTTGGAATCTATGTAGATGATGCTAATAAGGAAAAGCTATTAACTTCTGTCTGTCCAGCTGACTAAATCAATTTGGTACTTTGTTCTAAAATAAGATTTCGTTCATTTTCTAGGTAAAATAGAGAAAATATAATTTGTAATTTTGTCATCTTTCAGTCACTAAGCCATGTCTGACTCTTTGCAACCCCATGGACTGCAGCACACCAGGCTTCCCTGCCCTCCACTATCTCGCGGAGTTTGCTCAAGTTCATGTCCATTGAGTTGGTGATGCTCTCTAACATTCTCACCTCATCCTCTGCCATTCTCTTCTCCTTTTGCCTTCAAAATTACCTTAAAATGGTAATTTTAATACACATATATATTTAGAGGAAATTACAGCCATCTGTTTCGTTTCTAATACCATTTTGAATTTGTTTTCTGACAAAGTGGAGGAAACCTCCCGTTTCACAACCACTGCTAAGGTCTGCAACCTTCCATTCAGTTCCTGGGTAAGCCCTCCCAGCCCCCTCCCAGGCCAGGGCTCTCAGGCAGGCCAAGCTCTCCCTCAGGGCCACCATTTTCTGCTTTTTTCATACGCAATCATAGACTGGTCTGTCGTTTCTATTGATGCTAGCTTCATGTCTTACAGGATTCATAAACTTGAGGATTCTTTTTCTACATGCTGGAATACTTAATTGTAAAAATGGATATTTCCTGTTTTTTTTTTTAATTATTTTAATTGGAGGCTAATTACAATACTGTAGTCGGTTTTGCCATACATTGACACGAATCAGCCATGGGTGTACATGTGTTCCCCATCCTGAACCCCCCTCCCACCTCCCTCCCCATCCCATCCCTCAGTGTCATCCCAGTGCCAGCCCTGAGCACCCTGTCTCATGCATCAAACCTGGACTAGCAATCTGTTTAACACATGATAATATACATGTTTCAATGCTATTCTCTCAAATCATCCCCCCCTTGCCTTCTCCCACAGAGTCCAAAAGACTGTTCTATATATCTGTGTCTCTTTTGCTGTCTTGCATATAGGGTCATCGTTTATTGCACGTTTCCTAGACTTGAGTCTCAGTTTGTTCAAATTGACAATGAGATAATAATAGTCTAAACACTTTCTAGGGTTGTTCTGAGCACTAAATGAATTAAGACAGTATAAAGCTTGACAGCACACTTAAGTACGTTCGTGAAGGTGAAAGTCGCTCAGTCGTGTCTGACTCTTTGCGACCCATCACAATACATGGAATACAGTCCATGGAATTCTCCAGGCCAGAATATTGGAGTGGGTAGCCTTTCCCTGCTCCAGGGGATCTTCCCAACCCAAGGATTGAACCCAGGTCTCCCACATTGCAGGCAGATTCTTTACCAGCTGAGCAACAGTATGTTTAGCTGTTATTAATAATAGCATAGTTGGTGAACAGGGAAGCCTGGCATGCTACAGTCCTTGGGGTCACAGTCAGACACAACTGAGTGACTGAACTGAATGATAGTATATGTGGTTATTGGTCTTCTCAGTTTTTCTATTCCTAAGTCCTTTTTTATAATTAATGTAGAGAAAACAAAGTTGTTTGGTTTTATTTTTCCTTTGGAGGTTTAAAATTTTTCTGGAACAAAAGTGGATATACTCATTTGAAAATTAGTTTTGTAAGGTTATAGTTTCTCATTCCACGTGTGTATATGTATATTTTCCTTTTTTCTTCAGCAAGTACTTTTCAACAAGCAGAAAGGTAGTGTGGAACAGTGAACTGGAAATGAATGCTAAAGTGATTTCCAAGGAGAGCCATTAAGTGCAAATGAGGTATCTGTTGAGAACGCTGCCAGGTTCCCTGCATTGTGAAGTCCCAGATGTTGTCAGCCAACCTCACATCAGGCTCTAAGGCATCTCATATGTCCCAGCCTCTGAAGTCCAAACCTGCCACCACATCAGGAAATGGTCCAGACTCCTGGACATGAGGCAGTTGTCCTTTTGAGATTCATGCACCTTCAGCCATATTTTCTTCACAAGGAATTTTAAGCTACTTAAATATTCCTGTGTGTCACACTCATACCACCTTTTTTTTAGGTTAGAAAACACAAGCAACATCTAAGTTTTCTCTAAAACCACACTAATAAATCTTGCAGTGCTGGGTAGAGATGATAACCATGTACATTAATAAACATGCCTGCTAACATGTACCTCTTGCACAGTTCACTGTTCATTAATAGAAGTACAAATAAACGATTCTTACAGAATGACTTCAGAGTTGTAATACCAAGGGAACTACCAAGCATGAACCTGCTAAGAAAATGTCAAAATTCACTTGCATTCTTTTTTGACCTTAAGATGTTTATCTCACCATGGATATACCGTCAAGTTGTTCAAATTACTTAGTTCATTTGCTCCTGCTTATTTTCAATTTTGGCTGTGGTAAAGAATCTGCTTGCCAATCAGGAGACGCAGTTTCAATCCCTGGGTGGGGAAGATCCCCTTAAGAAGGAAATGGCAATTCACTCCAGTATTCTTGCCTGGGAAATCCTATTTACAGAGAAGCCTGGCAGTCTACAGTCCCTGGGGTCACAAACAGTTGGACATGACTTAATGACTAAGAGCAGCAACATAGTTGCAAGAATCTGCATGCCAGTTCAGGAAAAGGAGACCTGGGTTCAATCCCAGGGTCAGAAAGATCCCCTGGAATAGGAAATGGCAATCCACTCCAGTGTTCTTGCCAGGGAAATCCACTGGACAGAACAGCCTGGTGGGCTATGGTTCATGGGGCTGCAGAAGAGACACCACTGAGCATGCATGTGTTATTCACACTATAGTTGCTGTACAATTTTTACATACGTTACTGTTGTCTTGAGAGTCCTCTGGACAGGAAGGCGATCAAACCAGTCAATCCTAAAAGGAAATCAACCCTGGATATTCATTGGAAGGACTGATACTTTGACCACCTAATAAAAAGAGATGACTCATTGGAAAAGATGTTGATGCTGGGAAAGATCGAAGGCCAAAGGAGAAGGGGACAACAGAGGATGAAATGGTTGGAGGGCATCACTGACTCAATGGACATGAGTTTGAGCAAGCTCTGGGAGATAGTGAAGGACAGTAAAGCCTGGCATCTTGCAGTTCATGGGGTTTCAAAGAGTTGGACACAACTTAGTGACTGAACAACAGTTATACAATACAATAAATCACAATTTTAAAAAGCTTTACTCCACTCATTATAAAATAATGGCTATATTCCCTGTATTGTCAAGTACATCTTTGCAGCTTGTGCACGCATTCTCAGTCACTCAGTCATATAGCATGCATTTTGTAATCCCCTACCACTGTACTGCTCCTCTCCCCTTTTCTTGCCCCAAGGGTAACCACCGGTTTCTTCCATGTATCTGTGAGTCTGCTTCTTTTTTGTTATATTCACTAGTTATATTATTTAGGTTCCACATATAAGTGAACAGGCAACAATGGGGTCAATAGGAAATTGATTGGGGGAAAATGGTAGAATCGAAGAATGAGTGTTCCCCTTAGGCCAAATATTTCAGAATCTATATGTTAAAGCCAGTGAGCTGGAAAGACAGGCAATAGTGGAGGGATGCTTGATAATGAGATTCTGGGAGTAAATCATGATTATAAACGTGTGATTCCTGACATATGGGTGAAATTTGGAAGTGAAGGGACCAAAGTACTTGACTGATCCTGGATGTTTTTTCAGTCAATAGATAGGCAATTAAATAAGTTCTCGATTCTGTCCTGTTCAGCAAATGTATCCTGTGCCGAACCATAATGATTTGTAGTATGTTTATAAAGCAAGCTTCCCCCCCACACTACTTTTTTTTTTAACAACTTATCATCTTGGCAATCATTTTATCCGATTAGAAAATAAAGTTCTTTGAAATTCTGATGGGAGCCTCATTACATTTGTGTATTAATTTATAAGCTGACATTTTAAGAAATCTTCCCATCCAGAAACATGGCATATCTCTCCGTTTATTGAGTTCTTATTTTAAGTCTTTCAATAAAATTTCAGAATCTCCTTCATACACACCCCCTATAATGTATTCCTGGGCTTCCCTGGTGGCTCAGACAGTAAAGAATCCACCTGCAATGCAGGAGACCCCAACTCAGTTCCTGGGTTGGGAAGATCCCCTGGAGGAGGGCAGGGCAACCCACTCCACTATTCTTGCCTGGAGAGTCCCATAGACAGAGAAGCCTGGCGGGCTATAGTCCATGAGATTGCAAAGAGTCAGACATGACAGAGCAACTAAGCTCAGCGCAGCATAATGTATTCCTAGGCATTTTATTGTTACTATCATGTACCACTGTTTTTTCTTATTTTTCTCTGTAATAAAATTTAGTTTATATGTTTCTTATAAACATAATCCTACTGAAATTTGTTAATACTAATCCATTGTTTTTTACTTTCTAGGTTCATAATATTCTCTTTTTTTAAGGTTTATTTATTAATTTTTGGCTGCGCTGGGTCTTCATCACTGTGTTTGGGCTTTCTCTGGTTATGGCCAGCAAGGGCTACTTTTCGTTTCCATGTGTGGGCTTCTCATTGCAGTGCCTTCTCTTTTTATGGAGCCTCAACTCCAGGGCCTGTGGGCTCAGCAGTTGTGGCTCACTGGCTTAGTTGCCCTGTGGCATGTGAGATCTTCCTAGATGAGGGACCAAACCTGTGTCCCCTGCACTGGCAGGTCAATTCTTTACCACTGGACCACCAGGGAACTGCAGGTGTGACAATTTTTATTTTACAGAAAAGGAAATAGAAACTCAGAAAAATTAAGTAACTTTTCCAAGGTCACACAGCCAATAGAGTTGAAATTCTGATTCATTTTAAAAGATGTTTCGTGGATATCAGAAGTTTAATATATATCATTTATAGAGAACAAAGTTTTATACATTGTTATTTTGTATATCTGAGCCATCAAATTCTGAAAGAGTTGTATTAAAGGGTATTATCATGATAGATGATTTTATCAAGTTCCTATAGAGCTGTAAGATTTAGCTTTATGTTATTTAGTCCATAAACAGAACATATATATTCTTTATGATTGTATCTTTTATCATTACATAAACTCCCTCTTGTTAAATCTATTTGCATTTTGAATTTGTTTAACCTGATAATATAACAACCATGTATTCTTTTGTTTTTATTTCATTAATTTTTTCATCTTTATATTATAAGAGAATGTGGATAATGTATATATGTTATTAAGAATAATATGATGAACACCCATTGAGGTCCTACTGTGAATGTGCCTGTGTGTGTATAAAATTTATTTTGGGAGATTTACTCAATTTCTATACAAATCAGACTTGGTCATAAAATTAAAAATAGACTTTTACCATTAGATTTTCTCTTCCAACTTTGGAAAAATTTGGAGAGTGTGCAAAATACAGGAATTCAGATTTGTTCTCAAATCATGTTAATATCTAGGTGGGGTCAAAAGTAGGTGAACACAGTTATTAAAGCCTTAGTTTTTACACAGATTTGATGGAGAAGGGGTCCTTATTGGAGCATTCAAAGAAGATGTGGAAATACCAAAATTCACTTAGTTTCTAAGGATTAAGATGCAACTATTGGGAACCCCATTTCAAGCAGTGATGAATATAAGTTGTATAAATTGCATCTTAGATGCATCAATTAACTAGATGGGGGGAATGCTTTCACAATCCATACTTATATCAAATCATCATGATATGCACTTTAAATATCTTACAGTATTTGCTATGCTTCCAGTAAAGCTGGATACAGGAGATTTTCTTTTTTTCAAGAATGAGTCTTGACTTACAAAGCATAAGCATTAGGTTAGTATTTGAAAATAGAGATCGACGTAAATTCAGTAGTTTCTCAAAGTTCATCCTTTTTGAATTTTGTTTTTCCCTAGAAAGTTGTTTATTCTCATTCCACTATCAACCAGCCGGCAGCTCCCGGCCATGGGACTTAGAGCCCTAGCAAGGGCCCGAGGGGCAGCCCCACTCTGAAGGAAGTCACTCAGCCATAGACACAGAGCAAGTCCAGGCGGGCAGCCAGTGCCCCCTGGTGGCCAATGGGGGTTGCTGCATCTGCCCATGCTGGTCCTCTCTTCTTCCAGGTGGCTTGGGGCTGGGGTCACTTATACTGCAGGAGGGAGAAGAAGGGCGCAGCCCCCCAGCTTCTCCCTGCCCTTCAGTGAGCTCAGCTCCACCAGGCTCACACACTCCAGCAACCTCAGCCTGCAAGTGGCCCTGAAGCTCACAGGCAGCGCGCATTGTTCCACCAGTGGCGAGCAGAACAGCCCACAACCACCACCTTCAGCTGGTCCCAGGGCATCTCTCTGGATTTCCAGTTCAGCCTTACGTACTCCAGCGCGTATGAGGCGTGCACGATGTGGGGCGAGAGCTTCCCTTGCTTTCGGATGAGAACGTAGTCCAAGCCCAGCTCCTGGGCCAGGGACGGACCAAAGAAGGAAATTGTGGGAGTCTAGGCCTGGCGATGTAGTCGATCCTGCCCCTGTGGGCCTTTTTCAGGTGATTCACCAGGAGGCTGATGGAGGCGTGGAAGGAGTTGGGGGCTTTCAGGACGAACGAGATGGCCCTGAACAGGACCCGCCTTTGCCACTTCCGCGCGTGTCGTGGGCTCCTCTTTGAATTTTAATTTAAGAGAAAACTAGTTTTGTGGATAGATTTCTGTCCATATGACATCAGGTGCTTTGAAAAAACTTAGAAATGCAGCCAAGATACAGGTGCTAGTGGGGGGAAAAAATAATGATTGTCATTGTGTAAACACCAACGTTAATTTTTGCATTGACACGGAAGTGTTTTAAATTCCCTATGACCTAGAACGAGATAGACAAGTTCCCTATTTTCCTGGAATTTATATTCTAGTAGGATGTGAGAGTTGGACTGTGACAAAAGCTGAGCGCTGAAGAATTAATGCTTTTGAGCTGTGGTGTTGGAGAAGACTCTTGAGAGTTCCTTGGACTGCAAGGGGATCCAACCAGTCCATTCTGAAGGAGATCAGTCCTGGGTATTCTTTTGAAGGACTGATGCTGAAGCTGAAACTCCAATACTTTGGCCACCTCATGAGAAGAGTTGACTCATTGGAAAAGACTCTGATGCTGAGTGAACTCCAGGAGTTGGTGATGACAAGGAGGCCTGGCGTGCTGCAGTTCATGGGGTCGCAAAGAGTCGGACACGACAGAGCGCCTGAACTGAACTGAGGATGAGACAGGCAATTAAAAGATTAGATTTTGAGGTCATTTTTTGCCTGGATCAAAATTCACACTACAGATATTATTCTTCCCTGAAGAAGAAAAAGGCATGCGGCTTTGCTTTGCTATGAAGTTTAACAGGTTTATGAAGACCTACAAGACCTTTTAGAACTAACACCCAAAAAAGATGTCCTTTTCATTAAATGGGACTGGAATGCAAAAGTAGGAAGTCAAGAAACACCTGGAGTAACAGGCAAATTTGGCCTTGGAATATGGAATGAAGCAGGGCAAAGACTAATAGAGTTTTGCCAAGAAAATGCACTGGTCATAGCAAACACCCTCTTCCAACAACACAAGAGAAGACTCTACACATGGACATCACCAGATGGTCAACACCAAAATCAGATTGATTATATTCTCTGCAGCCAAAGATGGAGAAGCTCTATACCATCAACAAAAACAAGACCAGGAGATAACTGTGGCTCAGATCATGAACTCCTTATTACCAAATTCAGACTCAAATTGAAGAAAATAGGGAAAACCGCTAGACCATTCAGGTATGACCTAAATCAAATCCCTTATGATTATACAGTGGAAGTGAGAAATAGATTTAAGGGCCTAGATCTAATAGATAGAGTCCCTGATGAACTGTGGAATGAGGTTCGTGACATTGTACAGGAGACAGGGATCAAGACCATCCCCATGGAAAAGAAATGCAAAAAAGCAAAATGGCTGTCTGGGGAGGCCTTACAAATAGCTGTGAAAAGAAGAGAGGTGAAAAGCAAAGGAGAAAAGGAAAGATATAAGCATCTGAATGCAGAGTTCCAAAGACGAGCAAGAAAAGATAAGAAAGCCTTCTTCAGTGATCAATGCAAAGAAATAGAGGAAAAGAACAAAAGAATGGGAACAAAGAATAGGAAAGACTAGAGATCTCTTTAAGAAAATTAGAGATACCAAGGGAACATTTCATGCAAAGATGGGCTCGATAAAGGACAGAAATGGTATGGACCTAACAGAAGCAGAAGATATTAAGAAGAGGTGGCAAGAATACACAGAAGATCTGTACAAAAAAGATCTTCACGACCCAGATAGTCATGATGATGTGATCACTAATCTAGAGCCAGACATCTTGGAAAGTGAAGTCCAGTGGGCCTTAGAAAGCATCACTACAAACAAAGCTAGTGGAGGTGATGGAATTCCAGTTGAGCTATTTCAAATCCCGAAAGATGATGCTGTGAAAGTGCTGCACTCAATATGCCAGCAAATTTGGAAAACTCAGCAGTGGCCACAGGACTCAAAAAGGTCAGTTTTCATTCCAATCCCAAAGAAAGGCAATGCCAAAGAATGCTCAAACTACCGCACAATTGCACTCATCTCACATGCTAGTAGTAAAGTAATGCTCAAAATTCTCCAAGCCAGGCTTCAGCAATATGTGAACCGTGAACTCCCTGATGTTCAAGGTGGTTTTAGAAAAGGCAGAGGAACCAGAGGTCAAATTGCCAACATCCGCTCAATCATGGAAAAAGTAAGAGAGTTCCAGAAAAACATCTATTTCTGCTTTATTGACTATGCCAAAGCCTTTGTGTGGATCACAATAAACTGTGGAAAATTCTGAAAGAGATGGGAATACCAGACCACCTGACCTGCCTCTTGAGAAATCTATATGCAGGTCAGGAAGCAACAGTTAGAACTAGACATGGAACAACAGACTGGTTCCAAATAGGAAAAGGAGTACGTCAAGGCTGTATATTGTCACCCTGCTAATTTAACTTCTATGCAGAGTACATCATGAGAAACACTGGACTGGAAGAAACACAAGCTGGAATCAAGATTGCCAGGAGAAATTTCAATAACCTCAGATATGCAGATGACACCACCCTTATGGCAGAAAGTGAAGAGGAGCTAAAAAGCCTCTTGATGAAAGTGAAAGGAGAGCAAAAAAGTTGGCTTAAAGCTCAACATTCAGAAAATGAAGATCCAGTCCCATCACTTCATGGCAAATAGATGGGGAAACAGTGGAAACAGTGTCAGACTTCATTTTGGGGGGCTCCAAAATCACTGCAAATGGTGACTGCAGCCATGAAATTAAAAGATGCTTACTCCTTGGAAGAGAAGTTATCACCAACCTAAATAGTATATTAAAAAGCAGAGACATTACTTTGCCAACTAAGGTCCGTCTAGTCAAGGCTATGGTTTTTCCTGTGGTCATGTATGGATGTGAGAGTTGGACTGTGAAGAAGGCTGAGCGCTGAAAAATTGATGCTTCTGAACTGTGGTGTTGGAGAAGACTCTTGAGAGTCCCTTGGACTGCAAGGAGATCCAACCAGTCCATTCTGAAGGAGATCAACCCCGGAGATTTCTTTGGAAGGAATGATGCTAAAGCTGAAACTCCAGTACTTTGTCCACCTCATGCAATGAGTTGACTCATTGGAAAAGACTCTGATGCTGGGAGGGATAGGGGGCAGGAGGAGAAGGGGACGACCGAGGATGAGATGGCTGGATGGTATCACGGACTCAATGGACGTGAGTCTGAGTGAACTCCGGGAGTTGGTGATGGACAGGGAGGCCTGGCGTGCTGCGATTCACGGGGTCGCAAAGAGTCGGACACGACTGAGCGACTGAACTGAACTGATGAAAGTTTTTTGCAAGTGAATTTATTGAGCTTGCCCGTTTCTGTTGCTAGGATCACATGGCTTGACATAGACATGAAATTGGAAAGACAATACACACGACTAGAAGGAAAGATTCTTGATTTTCAGTCAGGTTGTTTCAGGGAAGGTACTATTCTCTAAACTTTGCAATTTCACTGTTAGATTTGTAGAGTGTGTGTTCAGGGAAGAATTGTAACATGGAACATCAGGCTGTTTCTCCCCATAGTCATATTTGGGAAAAAAGAGTTTGACATCTAAATCCAAGTAAAAGCTTACTGTGAATTTCTATGTTTTATTCCTTTCCTATGCAGGTGCTATATAATACCACAGTCATCAAAAATTAAATCAGTTATTTTTAATTATAGGTCAAGAATAGTGGGTGTCTTCTATAGAAAATGTTTGTGGCTTTTTAATTAAAAAAAAAAAGTCCCCAAAAAGAGAAGTCAGAATATATTAATAAATGTGTGATTGTAGAATCAGCGCTTCTAAACGAGATCTTTCAGTTTACCATGAGGGGGCAGCAGCTCTTCAGTTATTTGAGAATTCCCGCAGTGAAGGTCACAATCAGACACTGTCCAATATTTTTGAGAATTTTTACAGCCTGTGGGGTTGTTTTTGCTGCCTGTGTTGTGTTTTGTTTTATCTTGCCATCTTCCTCCTCCCTCTCTCCTGCCTTCTCTCTCTTTCTCTCTGTCACTCTCTCTTGTTTACATTTCTTTTCTTTTTCCTTTTTGGCAAAGTTCAGGCACAGATCACCTTTTTATTAGACGTGAGACTTTCTGTTCTGAAATGACCTACTTATACCAAAGTCAACATATAGACTTTATAACAGTCCTTACGGTCATCTTGGCTGGAGGTGGAGAAAATGGAAGCATAATTGACTAGCGTTTTGGAAGAGGACTGCTTCCTTCCTCTCGTGTGCCTTTATATCTTTTTAAAGAGAAGTTTTGGGGGATTGAATAGAGACTTTCCAGATAAGATGAGGATGCCACAGATATTCTGTGAAACTGCATTAATTTAAGGCTTTAAAATTATTGACTTTTTTTTATTTTAAGTCATTTTAGAGCTCAAAGAAGAGATTATATTAGGCTTCTTTTTGTGGGACTGAGAACTTTTCTGGAAACACTCAGTTAAAGGATTTAAAATTGCACTTCATTTTCCACCAAACTTTTAAAACTAAATTGTTCGATGATTTTTGACTCCAGTATACTGAAGGCACTTAATTCTCATAGGCTATTTTTCTACAAATGTTTTGAATTATAAGACAATTCTGTCATTGTATTCTTCATCAGAATCTGGCAGGACCTCTCTTTCTCTGCTTACTTTGCTTAAATGGCACTGTTTCTGGACTGAGTAATGGCAGACATGCTTGGTATAAATATATGTTTATAATGTTAGTCATTTTTAGAAGGTTCAGGAGTCTTTTTTCAGTTAGTGTTCTTGATCACCCTTGCCACTTTTAAACTGTTGGTTTTATTGATAATGTCTATACTTTTACTGGTAATGTTTCAGTTTTGATTAATTCTTCCCTCTACTTAAGGAAACAGACTTTTTTTTTTTTAATAGTAGTTCACAGTAAAAGCTGAGCAAAAAGCAGAGTTTCCATATACCCCTTGTCCTACATATGCACGTGTGTGCATGCTAAGTCACTTCAGTCATGTCTGACTCTCTGCAATGCTATGGACTCTAACCCACCAGCCTCCTCTGTCCATGGGACTCTCCAGGCAAGAATACTGGGCTGGGTTGCTGTGCCCTCTTCCAGGGGATCTGCCTACCCAGGGATCGAACCCACATCTCTTGTATCTCCTGGATTGGCAGGTGGGTTCTTTACCACTAGCACCACCTGGAAAGCCCCTACTAGCAATAAATTCCCTCAATTTTTGTTTGCCTGAAAAAGTCTTTATCCCTCACTTTTGAAGGATAATTTTGCACGATACAGAATTCTGAAGTATTGACTTTTTTTTTCCCTCTCAATATTTAAAATATTTCACTCCACTTTCTTCTTGCTTGCATAGTTTCTGAGGAGATTTTTGATATAATTCATATCTTTCTTTCTTAACAGATAAGGTTGTGGTTTTTTTTTTCCTGAAGACTTCCTTAATATTTTTTCTTTATCTTTGACTTTGTGCACTTTGAAAATGATATGCCTAGGTCTTTGGGGTTGCACAGAGTCGGACACAACTGAAGCGACTTAGCAGCAGCAGCAGCAGCAGGTGTAGAGTTTGGGGGGCTTTGTTTTACTGCATTTATTCTGCTTGGTGTTTCTGAGCTTCCTGGTCTGTGGTTTGGTGTTGGACTTTAATTTGGGGAGAATTCTCCGTCATTTTTTTAAGTTTATTTATGATTTATTTGGCTGCATTGGGTCTTAATTGCAACATGGGGGATCTTTACTGAGCATCACCTGGGATCTTTTGTTGAAGCGCTTGGAGCTGGTTGCAGAGCATGGGCTTCGGTAGTTGTGACTCACAGGCTCTAGAGTGTGGGCTCAGTAGCTGCGGTGTGTGGGCCCAGTTGCCCTGCCACACGTGGGACCCTAGTTCTCCCACAAGCATCCTCTGCATTGTAAGGCAGATTCTTAAACACTGCACCCGCAGGGAAGTCCCCTAAGTCATTACTGATTCAAATATTTTGTACTTTTTCTATCTCTCTTTTCCTTCTGGTATTTCTGTTATGTGTATGTTACACCTTTTGTATTTGTTTCACAGTTTTTGGATAGTCTGTTACTTTTTTTTATTCTTTTTTCTCTTGAAAGTTTCTGTTGACCTCTCCTCAAGTTCAGTGATTCCTCTCTCAGCCATACACAGTCTGCTAATTAGCACATTCAAGACATTATTCGTTTCTGTTGCAGTGGTTTTGGTCTCTACCTTTAATTATAAAGGAAGTTCAGCATCTCTTGTTTTCTAATTTTTTTCATTGTGGCAAAATAGACAAAACATAGAATTCACCATCTTAATCATTTTAAAGTATACAACTTAGTGATATTATATATATATATATATTCTTAATGTTTTGTAACTGCCACCACTGTCCATCTCCATAACTCTTCTCATCTTGTAAGACTGGAATCCTCTACCCACTAAGCAATGACTCCCCATTTATTTCCTGCCAGTTCCTGGCAACCATAATTTTAACTTCTGTCTCTATGATTTTGACGATCTTCAGTATTTCATGTAAACGGAATCATACCAAATTTGTTTTTTGCGACTGGGTTATTTCACTTAGCATAATGTCCATGGGGTTCATCCATATTACAGCATACTGCAGAATTTCCTCCCTTTCTAAGGCAGCATAATATTTCATGGTTATACCACATTATACATACCCATTCATTCATTGATGGATACTTGGGTTGTAACCAAGTTTCAGTTGTTGTGAATAATGTGGCTATTGACATGTGCAAATATCTCTTCAAGACCATGCTTTCAGTTATTTTGTGTGTATACCAAGAACAAATTGCTGAAAATGTGGCATATTATTTTTAATTTTTTTGAGGAGCTGCCATAATGCTTTTCACAGTAGCTTTGTGACTTGGCATTCCCACCAACAGTGCGCAAGTGTTCCCTTGGCAACACTTGTTACTTTCTGGACTTCTTGATTTGAAATGGGTGTGAAATGGTATCTCATTTTAGTATTGATTTTTCATTTTCCTAATGATGAGTGATATTGATCATATTTTCATGTTTTTATTGACCATTTGTATATCTTTGGAGAAATGTCTCTTCTAAGTCCTTTGCCCAGTTTTGAAAGAGATTGTTTTTATACTGTTTAAATTTATGTTGTTGTTCTCTATATTTTGGGTTTTACTCCCTTATCAGAGATATGATTTGCAAATACTTCCTTTCTGTGGGTTACCTTTCTACTCTGTTGAGATTGTCTTCTGATGTACAAAATTTTTAATTTCTCATAAAATCCAATTAAAAAATTTTATTCTACTGCCTGTGCTTTTGATGTCATGTCCAAGAAATCATATTGATGTCATATTCCATAGAAATCAATGCCAAAATCCAGTTTTTGAAATTTTTGTTCTATGCTTTTTCTAAGAGTTTTATAGTATTATGTCTTACATTTAGGTTTTATTTTTGTATATGTTATTAGGTAAGGATCCATCTTCATTCTTTTGCATGTGGATATCTAGTCTTCCCAGCACAATTTATTGGTAAGACTATCCTTTCCCCATCTATTGAAGCCTTTGACTGTGTGGATCACAATAAACTGTGGAAAATTCTGAAAGAGATGGGAATACCAGACCACCTGACCTGCCACTTGGGAAACCATTATGCAGGTCAGGAAGCAACAGTTAGAACTGGACATGAAAGAACAGACTGGTTGCAAATAGGGAAAGGAGTACGTCAAGGCTGTATATTGTCACTTATTTAACTTCTATGCAGCGTACATCATGAGAAATGCTGGACTGGAGGAAGCACAAGCTGGAATCAAGATTACCAGGAGAAATATCAATAACCTCAGATATGAAAATGACACCACCCTTATGGCAGAAAGTGAAGAGGAACTAAAAAGCCTCTTGATGAAAGTGAAAGAGGAGAGTGAAAAAGTTGACTTAAAGCTCAACATTCAGAAAACGAAGATCATGGCATCTGTCCCATCACTTCATGGGAAATAGATGCGGAAATGGGAAACAGTGTCAGACTTTATTTTGGGGGGCTCCAAAATCGCTGCAGATGGTGATTGCAGCCATGAAATTAAAAGACGCTTACTCCTTGGAAGGAAAGTTATCACCAACCTAGATAGCACTTTCAAAAGCAGAGACATTACTTTGTCAACAAAGGTCCGTCTAGTCAAGGCTATGGTTTTTCCAGTGGTCATGTATGGATGTGAGAGTTGGACTGTGAAGAAGGCTGAGCGCCGAAGAATTGATGCTTTTGAACTGTGGTGTTGGAGAAGACTCTTGAGAGTTCCTTGGACTGCAAGGCGATCCAACCAGTCCATCCTAAAGGAGATCAGTCCTGGATGTTCTTTGGAAGGACTCATGCTGAAGCTGAAACTCCAATACTTTGGCCACCTCATCTGAAGAGTTGACTCATTGGAAAAGACTCTGATGCTAGGAGGGATTGGGGGCAGGAGGAGAAGGGGGCGACAGAGGATGAGATGGCTGGATGGCATCACCGACTTGATGGACATGAGTTTGAGTGAACTCTGGGAGTTGGTGATGGACAGGGAGGCCTGGCGTGCTGCAATTCATGGGGTCGCAAAGAGTCAGACATGACTGAGCAACTGAACTGAGCTGAACTGAACTGATCCTTTCCCCGTTGAATGGTCTAGGCAGCCATGTCAAAAATAATTTGATCATTTATACAAGGGTTTATTTCTGTGCTCTCTGTTCTATTCCCTTGGTCTATGTCTGTGCCAGTAACACTGTTTTGAGTTTTGATTACTGTAACTTTGTAGTTAGTTTTGAAATCAGGATTGTTCTTCCTTTAAAAAATTGTTTTGGCTATACAGGGTTACTTGAGATTCCATAGAAATGTTCAGTTCAGTTCAGTTTAGTCGCTCAGTTATGACTCTTTGCAACCCCATGGACTGCAGCACGCCAGGCCTCCCTGTCCATCACCAACTCTCAGAGTCCACCAAAACCCATGTCCATTGAGTCAGTGATGCCATCCAACCATCTCATCCTCTGTCATCCCCTTCTCCTCCTACCTTCAATCTTTTCCAGCATCAGGGTCTTTTCCAATGAATCAGTTTTTTGCATCAGGTGGCCAAGGTATTGGAGTTTCAGCTTCAGCATCCAGTCCTTCCAATGAATATTCAGGATTGATTTCCTTTAGGGTGGACTGATTGGATCTGCTTGCTGTCCAACGGACTCTCAAAGTCTTCTCCAACAAAACAGTTCAAAAGCATCAATTCTTTGGTGCTCAGCTTTCTTTATAGTCCAACTCTCACATCCATACATGACCACTGGAAAAACCATAGCCTTGACTAGAAAGACCTTTGTTAGCAACGTAACGTCTCTGCTTTTTAATACGCTGTCTAGGTTGCTCATAACTTTTCTTTCAAGGAGCAAGCATCTTTTAATTTCATGGCTGCAGTCACCATCCGCAGTGATTTTGGATCCCCCCAAAATAAAATCTGTCACTGTTTCCACTGGTTCCCCATGAAGTGATGGACTAGATACCATGATCTTAGTTTTCGAATGTTGAGTTTTAAAACAACTTTTTCACTCTCCTCTTTCACTTTCATCAAGAAGCTTTTTAGTTCCTCTTCACTTTCTGCCATAAGGGTGGTCATCTGCATATGTGAGGTTATTGATATTTCTCCCGGCAATCTTGATTCCAGCTTGTGCTTCATCCAGCCCAGCATTTCTTATGATGTACTCTGCATATAAGTTAAATAAGCAGGGTGACAATATACAGCCTTGACGTACTCCTTTTCCTATTTGGAACCAGTCTGTTGTTCCATGTCCAGTTCTAACTGTTGCTTCCTGGTCTGCATATAGATTTCTAACAAAGCAGATCAGGTGGTCTGGTATTCCCACCTCTGGAAGAATTTTCTACAGTTTGTTGTGATTCACACAGTCAAAGGCTTTGGTATAGTCAATAAAGCAGAAATAGATGTTTTTCTGGAACTCTCTTACTTTTTCAGTGATTCAACGGATGTTGGCAATTTGATCTCAGGTTCCTCTGCCTTTTCTAAATCCAGCTTGAACATCTGGAAGTTCATGGTTCACATATTGCTGAAGGCTGGCTTGGAGAATTTTGAGTATTACTTTACTAGCATGTGAGATGAGTGCAATTGTGCGGTAGTTTGAGCATTCTTTGGCATTGCCTTTCTTTGGGATTGGAATGAAACTTGACCTTTTCCAGTCCTGTGGCCACTGCTGAGTTTTCCAAATTTGCTGGCATATTGAACGCAGCACTTTCACATCATCATCTTTTAAGATTTGAAATAGCTCAGCTGGAATTCCGTCACCTCCACTAGCTTTGTTTGTTTGTAGTGATGCTTCCTAAGGCCCACTTGACTTCGCATTCCAGGATGTCTGGCTCTAGGTGAGTGATCACACCATTGTGATTATCTTAGTTGTAAAGATCTTTTTTGTATATATCTTTCTTTTTTTTTTGTATAGAAATTTTAGAGTGAATTTTTCTATTTCACAAATAATGATGTTGGGATTTTGATAAGGATTGCATTAAAACTGTAGATCACTTTGAGTAGTACTGTCATCTTATATTGAGTTTTCAGTCAATAAATATGGGATGTGTTTCCATTTACTATATCTTGTTTAATTTCTTTCACTAATTTTTTTTTTTAGTTTTCATTGTACAAGTCTTTTACCTTTTAACTTAATTTCCAAGTATTTTATTTTTTTGATGCTGTTGTAAATGGAATAGTTTTTGTAATTTTCTTTTCAGATTGTTTATTGCTAGTGTATTGAAATGCAGCCGATTTTTGTGTTGACTTTATATCCTGCTGCTTGCTGAATTCATTGATTAGTTCTAGCAGTGTGTGTGTGTGTGTGTGGATGTGTGTGTGTGATCTTTATGTTTTTCTACATAGAAAATCGTATCATAGGCAGACAGAGATAATTTTACTTCTTCTTTTCCAGTTTGGATGCATTTTATTTGTTTATTTTTGCCTAATTGCTCTGGTTAGAACTTACTACTATGTAGAATAGAAATGATGAAAATGGGCATTTTTGTCTTGTTGCTGATTGTAGAGGAAGAGCTTTCAGTCTTATCACTGAGTAAAATGTTCACTCTGAGTTTTTCACATATGGCTTTTATTATGTTGAGATAGTTTCCTTCTATTCCTACTTTGTTGAGTGTTGTGTTTTGATTTTTTTTATCATGAAAGGGTGTTGAATTTTATCAAATACTTTTTCAGCATCAGTTGAGATAATGTGCTGGTTTCATCCTTCATCCTGTGACTGTGCTATATTATACTGATCAAATTTTGCTTTTTTAACCATTCTTACCTTCCTCTTTCTTCCTGTTCCACAAAAGGTACTCCTCTTATTTGTGTCTTCTTAACGAAATATGTTTTCTGCATTGATTATGTTTTGGCTGACATTAATAGTGCCAAAGTGCTAACATTTACTTAGTTTATCGATTTCTATCCCATTTTTTCCCCATTTTTGTAGCATTTTGATTTATGTGTGTATTCTGTAGACAGTGATTTATGTGTGTGTTCTTAAGTTGTTTATGCTTTCTATTTTGGGTTCAGTCTAAGAATCCCCCTGCCCTCTCAGAGACACTGGATTTAACCCATTTGTTTTTGCCACATTAATTGAAATATTTAGCATTATACTTCCTACCTTGGTTTATATTACCCATTTATTTTACTTTCATTTTAAACTAATGTGTTCTTATTTCTTTTCCTGTTTCCTTTCCTCCTTCTCCCTCATCCCTTCCTCCCTTCTGTCCTTCCTTTTTCAATATTTTTGTGGTTTGAAAGTTATACATCTTATTATTATTCTCCAAATTGGTAACCTTATGTTTTTCTATAAAAAATATCTTCTTTACCATCTTCTCTCAACAGCTGAACAGTCAGCAATTTGGCACTTCAATCCCTCTTTTTGTCCACCCATTGGACTGACTTTCTTAAAAGCATGTGGAATTGATATTTGCAGATTTTTATTATTTTAAGACCTTGATTCCTCTACTTTTCAAGTAATGGTTTCCTAAGTTGTATTGTGCGTCAAAGCCATATAGAATAAAAATGTCATGATTTTACTGGTTTCATTACTTTGCATTATTTGTTGAACTCCATAATGGCTTTTCCCCAACTTTATTGTTATTTAGTGAAGTACGCCATCTAGAAATTCCACAGGAATGGGTTCCAGGAGAGGTCAACTTTCTATAGAATCTTCCTATTTGAAAATATCTTTTCTTTTTCTGCCTTCAAAATTATATGAAGTTTTGGTTCTGTATTTGAGTCCCAAGCTTAAAATTATTTTTGCTATGGATATAATATATTGCTCTATGGATTTCTTGCAGATGTGGAGTCATATGCTAGTCTACTTAAAAATGTGTAGGTAACCTGTTTTGCACTTTGCCCTTTTCCCTCCCTCCCCACCTTCCTTTGTTTCTTCCCTCTCTCCATTTCTTCCTTATTTCATTCCTCATTTCTTCCCTCCTTCTCCTCCTTTCTTCCTTTATTTCTTCTTTGCCACTTATATAACTCTATCCTTACCAAGAATTTCAGTTAGATGTATCTGATATGACTTTCCTCCCACAAGTCATGCTAGACTTTCAGTGGACTGTTTACTTGTTTTTCCTTGCCTCTTTTTCCTTATAATTCATTACTCTTTATTTTTCACTCTATTCCTGAAGAATCCTTCAGCCCTTGTTTTCAGGTTCAATTTAATCTTTACATTTCCATTATGTAATTCAGCTTCAGTTCAGTTCAGTCGCTCAGTCGTGTCCGATTCTTTGCGACCCCATGAACCACAGCATGCCAGGCCTCCCTGTCCATCACCAACTCTCAGCGTCCACCGAAACCCATGTCCATTGTGTCAGTGATGCCATCCAACCATCTCGACCTCTGTCGTCCCCTTCTCCTCCTGCCCTCAATCTTTCCCAGCATCAGGGTCTTTTCAAATGAGTCTTCTGTAGTGAAATTTGTTTGTGGAGTTGAGGAATAATGATTGTTTCTATTTTCCAGCTACTCTGATCACCTTTGTAATACCCTTATTATTCTTGTTGGGATAACCTCTCATCTCTGTAAGGATACTAATGATTATTCTCCTCCAGTCTACTATGAAAATTATGTTTCCTTACGTGTCAGCTCTTTTTTCATGTTTTCTCAGGCATCTGTGGTTCTTGGAAATATGCTTATGTTTATGAGGAGAGATTTTTGTTTCAGTGCTTTTAGCTGAAAAGTATTCCTTCAGCAAATTGAGAACTTTTGTTTTCCTGGAAGTTAATATTCCCAAGATTATGTAAGAAAGACAAGGAGGATGTTCTTGCTGGGGGGGGTTTTCTTACTGTCAGTAGCTACCTTGTCTGGTGGGTGTGGGGCTCCCATGTTTCTTGTCAGTTGACGTATAAGTGGAATAGTACCCGTTTCTGTGGCCCCAGTGAGCGTCTTTCACATTAAGTTCATAATTTGTTTAGAGGAAAGTATGTGCAGCATATTAAAACACAACAGGTTTTCCTCACAGTCAGTAATGACACAAACTCTGAAGCCTGGAGAGGCCATCAAGGTTTGGAAGAGTGGAGCTATGCAGCAGTAACTCTTCAGTGAGTGGAGAGACATACTAGTTTTCTATTGTTGCCTCAACAACTTGTCACAGATTTGGTGGCTCAAACAACAGTTGCATTATCTCACAGCACCAAAGGTCAGAAGTCTTAAAATCCATGTCAAGAGGGCCCGTTTCCTTCTGGTGGTTGTAGGGGAGAATCCATTCCCTGGCTTTACTCCTGGCCTTTTAGAGGCGCCTCCACTCCTCGACTCATGGCCCCTCCTCCATCTTCAGAACCAGGATATTTGATCTGCCTGTTGGTCTCTGACTCTTCCTCTGATCTCTGTTTTCCTCACCACATCTCCTGCAGTGAGTTGGATCCTTCTCCCTTTCTCGTATAAGGACCCATGTGATTACACTGGGCCCCTTCAGGTGATAGGCTAACCTCCTGATCCCAACAGCCTTAAGTAAGTCAGTTCTGCAAAGTCTCTTTTGCCATAGAAGAGAACATATTCACTGGTTCTGGGAGTTGGAATGTGAACATCTTTAGGGGACTGCTACTCTGTATCCTTGGAGCCTATTGATGCAGAGCAGGGGGTGCTCTCTGACGCAGGTGAGGAAGAGGCCTCCTAGGTTTGGGTGGGTCCTCTGATTGTGCCTCTGCCCTTTCCCTGTCAGTTTCCCCACTCCCCGCTCACCCACCCCACTATCGCTTCACTGCCCCCGTGGAGCCCACTTGTTCCTTTCCTCTCCCCTTCTTGCTCCTCAACACTAAAATCTCAAAGTCATCCTACAAGGACACAGAAGCCATACCACCCAATTAACACAAGCCGAAGGATAAATGTCAACGATTTACACAGAGTATTGTCAGAATATAAAATGTAGGAGGGTTCTTTATGGATTCTGTAAGGGCCTGTAAAAATCCAATTTATGTACCAGAAATGACTACATATGTTATACCATCGGAATACCTCTACCAGGCCCTGAAATGTATGTGTGTCGGGCCTGCATTTAATCTAGGGTCGTCTCTTTAGATTATGATGTGAAATGCACTTTTGAGGGCTTTGATGAGAACCACATGGCAGAGCTCGGCGGCTCGGCTGTAGAGTGGGGCAGGCCCGCCGCAGCACACTGCATCCTGTGTAGCCTTCTTGTGTGATGGATGGCTTGCTTTTCTGTGCAGGGAGCCCATGCATCTCCCTGACCCAGTGAAATCCGATGATGGAGCCTATAGTTAATATATTTTAACCTGAGCTGTTGATAGAGTTAAACACTTACTAGTTGGGGTGCCATTCTTCCTTTGCATTGGAAACAGACTGTTATTTGTTATTCAGTTTTCTTTGTTACTGTGTTTTCTCTGTTGACCTGGCCAGTGTTCTTTCCACAGCACTGTGCTCCCTAGGAAGGGCAGAGTAGCCAAAGACCAATAAAGAACAGAGAGGTAGGAAGTAGTGTCAAGTGCCAGCGAGCTCATTTGCCACCTATTTTGGATGGCAGCCAGCTAAATTTTAATTTTGTCATATTGAAGAAGACAGTGTATGATAAACAATTTAATAAAATAATTTCACAATCATATTTGGGTAAAATGCAATGTTTTCTTTTATAAAATAATATTTTTTTACAAAATACTTCTGACAGAGAATCGACAGCAAAACATCGATTTGTTTAAGAACCAGATTTAGCAAATGTTAATGTGTGCTTTGCTGGGGCTTCCCAGGTGGCGCAGTGGTGAAGAACCCACCTACAAAGCTGCAGACACAAGAGTCGAAGGTTCAATAGATAAGGAACTGGCAATCCATTCTGGTATTCTTGCCTGGGAAATCCCATGGACAGAGGAGCCTGACAGGCTGTAGTCCATGGGGTCATAAAAGAGTCGGCCATGACGGAGCACTCTTGTTTGCAGAGCTTGTTGACTTTAGATTTTTTTTTTTAAATAGAAGGTACATTGTGTGTGCTGTGCTCAGTCATATCCGACTCTTTGCAATCCTATGGACTAAAGCCTGCCAGGCTCCTCCGTCCATGGGATTCTCCAGGCTAGAATACTGGAGTAGGTTGCCATGCTCTCCTCCAGGGGATCTTCCCAACCCAGGAACTGAACCCAGGTCTCCTGCATTGGAGGCAAATTCTTTACCATCTGAGCCAACAGGGAAGCCCCAGTGTCCTAACGTTCCTTCCAAAAAACGCTAACCGTTGATTACAGTCGTTTTGATTACAGTCGTTTTGATTCCAGTAGTAAAAGACACTCCACAGTTATTTCCTTTGAGATCAAACTGAGCACTATTTTACACACCCAGGAGTGGTAATGGCTCCATTTGTTGACAGAATATTTCTCTAGGTATGAGTATGGCATCCCAGAAACAGGAGCAAGACTGGAACCTTGCTCTCAATTTTTCATCCCATTAGTGATGAAGGCTGAGTTTAATTAGGGATTTTCTTCACAAGCTAAAAGGGAACATTAGTTTAAAAGATATGCACATCTGGTTGCATTGCCAAGGGATTAACTATCCTGGGCTTTCAGGCAGAAACACAGAGTTTATGCTCAAATTCAGTGGTAGAAGCAGAATGGGTACCATGTCTAAAGATGAGGATCTTGGGCTGAAAGGTCCATGTCCTCCCTTATCCCTGTATTAACTCACATCAGAGGAACAGCTCTGAGTCACTCTGCAAAGATGAAGTGGCTAGGAGTATCTGCTGGTAGAATTTTTAGATATAAGTTTATTTCACACACTGATTGTTCTTGTTCACTTACTCCATCACCTGGGTTCCAAAGAAGAATTTTGAGACGTTCTTACTTTGATGCTCTTCCAGGAGTCCACATATTTTAAAAGAGAGTTCTATACACTCACATATCCTACAGTAGAGTTGCTGTACCATATTATATGTTACAGGTGTATTACAGTGACTCATAATTTTTAAAGGTTATATTCCATTTATAGTTATTATAAAGTGTTGGTTATGTCCCCTGTTATACAATATGTTCTTGTAGCTTCTTTGTGTCTCTTAATCCCTCAATCCTGTATTGACCTTCCGTCCTTCTCTCGCCTCACTGGTAACCACTAGTTTTGATACTGACCAGAATTCTTGGTCTTCCCCAAGCAACAGAAACTGACGAGAGGCCAGACAAGAAATTCAGAGAAGGCTTCACTGGGGCTCCTATGCCTGCAGCAGGAGGGAGCAAGAACAAGTGCCAAGCTCCCTTGCTTGCTCTCTGAGGGAACAGGAGCTCATTCATTAAATGCGAGGTGTAGGGATGTGTCCAGGGGTCAGGCTGGAGGGGTGGCTTAGGTGGTTTGCTCACCCCTTTGTGGTGATGAGTGCAGGGGGAGTGTGCAGTGCCCTGCTTTTGCTTCCAGCTCTTCAGAAATCCAGCAGTTGGGTGGTGTTTTTTTTGGCTTTGTATCCTTTGGTCCAGAATTTGCCCCAATTGTGCATATACACAGTTAGTTTTATTCTCATACAGTTTCTTTGTATTTTGTAGCTTGAGGAGAGGTGTGTCTAGGTGCAAGCTTTGCTCATTTCAGCAAAAGTTCCCAGGTCCCAGACCTGTCTCATTTTGTTCCCTATAAATCTGTGAGTCTCTTTAAATAAAATATAGTTCAACCATGCATTGTAACAAATAAGACATCTTTAAATATACAAATTATAGAAAGATATCTTTAAATATACTAATTTTAGGAAGACTTCATTTGTTAAATGAAGGAAACATGTTGCAACACAGTGTATGCTGGCTGTCATTTGTATAATGAAGAATATATATATATATTTGAAAATATATAAACTATCTCCAGAAGAATATGTGAGAAATTGGCAACAGTGCTTATCTCATAAAAGAAGAACCATGTGACAATCAGACAGAGGAGAAAAGGGTGCTTATACATTCCATATATTATTCAGATGTTTATTAATTTTCAAATACCTGGAGACATTATAGATATATTTTTGTAATTAATTTCTAATTTAATTCTATTGCAGACAGAATATTTTGTGTAAAATTTCAATCCTTTGGAATTTACTGAACATTTTTATGTACCAGCACATATGATCTATTCTAGCAAACATTCCATGTATTGGAAATTGAACTCTGTAAATATCCATTGAGGTAAAAGTGATTAATAGCATAGTTTAGTTATCTTCTGTACCTCTACTGATTTTTTTGTTTAGTTGTTCTATCAGTCACTGAGACTGCAGTTAAATTCTCCAATTTCAATTGTGAGTTTCTCTATTTCGCCATTCAGTTCTCTCAACTTTTGCTTTGATTAATTAGGGAGATAAAATTATAAACGTTTATTTTGAAATTAAGTCCATGCACACTTAGAATTTTGCCTTCCTAATTAATCAGCCCTTCTATCACTGTAAAATGATAAAATTCTCTTTTTCTTGAAGTCTACATTGATACCATAGACACACCAGCTTTTTACAGCATGAAACACAGTTTTGATCCTTTTACTTTCAATCTATCAGTGTCTTCAGATTTAAGTGTGTCTCTTGTAGGCAGCATATAATTGGATTTGGCCTTTTAAAAAAATTCGACGATCTCTTTTTTTTAGTTAGAATATTTTGGTATAGGGCTTCCCTTGTGGCTCAGATGGTAAAGAATCTGCCTGCAATGCAGGTGACCCAGGTTCGATCCTCGATCCCTAGGTTGGGAAGATCACCTGGAGAAGGGAATAGCTACTCACTCCAGGGTTCTTGCCTGGAGAATTCCATGAACAGAGAAGCCTGGCGGGCTACAGTCAATGGGTTCTCCAAGAGTCAGACACAGCTGAGCAACTTTCATTCACTTATTTATTGAACAGTTATTGAGACAGTTGTACACGTATCTACCATTTGCTGATTTGTTTTCTACTTGCACCATTGCTGCTTTTCGTTTTGTGTTTTTGATGTTGTTGTTCCTGTCTTCTTTCCACCTCCGAAATCTAAGATCATCTCAGTTCCAGAACACTTTCTGAGGAATGTCTCTATTACTTTGCTGTAGAACCACCTCTTTGCAATATTTGCATATTGCAAATATGACTGTCTCAACTTTCCAGGATGCCCAGTTTTAGCACATAGTGACTAGCTCCTTGTTTCTACTTCCTTTTCTTCATTTATATTATGTGAGTATAATTGTTGGTATCATATCTTGATACTCTGGTTTATTTCTCTTGCCATTGCTGCTATTATTTTTAATAACAGGACTAATTCCACAATATTTTTTGCGTCTCTAAGAGTTAAGGTTTTTGGTCTGAGTCATGTGTGGGGTGTTAAAATAAAAATTGATCGTTTTTGAAATGATAAAGCTTCATCTTGGCTTCCTATGGTGACAGGTGGGCTGTGCCTCCAGTCTCTCAAAAAGCAGAAAAGTGAGAAAAAACTAGCATCTTGGGTTCATGTAGCTCTTAGGTGACTCCAGTCTTTCTACATTTCAAGGGAAAGTAAACACCCTAGCAGTATTTACTTGTTTTTATCTTTTGAAACTTTTCCTCCAAGAGTCACTGACCTTCCTCTAGTTTTGTGAACTTCTATTTCTTCATGATTCACAGAGATTTAAATTTTTTGAAGACCTATTCCTAAAAGATAACTATTGCTTGAGTACAGATTTTTAATAAAGCAAAATGAAAAGTCTTTCAGAATAACTGCCACCATATTTTTCAGCTCTGAATCCCAAAACACAAAATCATCATTTAAGAAACACAAGTAAGGGATTTTCTCTGGAAACCAATAACAATAACAAGAAAAAATCCCTTAAACAGCAAAAAGAAAAAAATTAAATACATTATAATTAAGGAAATGTTTTAAACAATCCTGTTATTAATCTAAATGCTGATGTTTTTATCCTGTTTATAACAGTTTAGGATTGAAACTCAAAAAGCATGCTTCAGAAGAAAATTAAAATATTAATTGTATCATTTTTGCCTATATTCTCCTGAGTAGAGGTGCACTCTGATTTTCTCATATAATTGTCATACTAATAAAATGGCTCTATTTAAACAATTTCAACTTAGCCGATGTCATCGTAAAACATTTTGTAAGCTCAAATATTTGTTGCAACATTTAATTGATTGGTTAGAGAACACTAGGATAAAACTTAATGACATTCATTTGAAATGAATCTACATGAAATTTATTTTTTAATTATGCAAACAATATAAGGTCATTTTAGGAAAATTAGAAAATCTAGATAGCCCAGGAATATGAACATATAAGAATGAGTTTCCATATTACTGATTCCCATTCTTGACCCAAAAACCACTCTCAGAAAAAGACTAAAGAAACAAAATTTGGGGCGGGGGAGGTAAGAGAAGATAAATATTGAATTTAGGAATATGCCAACTACCTGTACAAAAATCATGGAATTCCTGCTGCATAAATTTCAGTTTGGACCAGTGAAGGGAGTGTCACTTGGAAGGGAGTGTCACAGAAAAGGTCTCTTCCTTTTCTGAGAAAGCAGTATTGTGTTTCTGGGAGTGAAAAGGACATTCTGGAAGCAGTGGTGTGGTCGGGATGGGAGGAACAATACTGTAAGGGCTGGATCTGAAGCAATGGTGATATCCTAGTCTTTAGGGGCTGAGTTGTCAAGATAAAAAAAAAGAACAAAGAAGAAACTGAGTCAAATTTATCTGGGGTTATTTCCGCAGCTTTGTACCCAGGGAACAGGGAAGAGAAGCTATGAATACCCTCATCACACAGAAAGCTGATGCTCACTAAGTTCTGTTGGGTTTTTTTGTTTGTTTTTTGTCATCATTAAAGTTCTTGGCAATATGGCTGGTTAACACTGCTGCAGAAAGACACACTGAAATCCCAGCCCTGTCTCCCTGATAAGCCATTTATGCACCTCTCAGATGCTATACTTCTACCAGGAACATGGTTCAAGGAAACCAAACTAATAAACTAACAATAACATTTAAAAAAAAAACAGAAATGAAGTTGCCAAAGACAAAGTTCCTGGGCCCATGACACCACATTCCTCCATAGTAAATGTCAGGCTGCTATGTAGTGCATGGATAACAACATAAAGCTGCATCCTTCTACTTATTTTTAATGTAAATATTTTATTTTTGAACATGTAATACATATACATGTTAATTCACAGGAGGAAAAGTTCATTTTAGTAATTAGAAATAATCCCTTTCTGTTTTTATTATTTTATAATTGCAAAAATTGATGTCTGCTTCTCGTAACAAGTGTACAGGAATAACTGACATGAAAAGGGAAAGCTGAGCTGTTTCCTATTGCTGCTATAACAAACTGCCATAAACTAGGTGACTGAAGCTGAAACTCCAATCCTTTGGCCACCTGATGTGAAGAGCTGACTCATTTGAAAAGACGCTGATGCTGGGAAAGACTGAAGGTGGGAGGAGAAGGGGACGACAGAGGATGAGATGGTTGGATGGCATCACTGACTCAATGGATATGAGTTTGAGCAAGCTCCAGGAGTTGGTGATGGACAAGGAAACCTGGCGTGCTGCAGTCCATGGGGTCGCAATGAGTCGGACATGACTGCTACTAAACTGAACTGAACTGAACTGAAGATGGCTTAAAAAAACACCGAGTTATTCTTTTACTGTTTAGTGCTAGAAGTCTAAAATGAATTCATTTCCTAATCTCCATTTGTGGTGTCAGAGCTTAGTGAAACAATCTCAGACATACAAGGCTTCAAAAGGATCATTACACAGTGATCCACAAACAATCTTCAGGAAAGTCTTCAAGTATGAGGAATGAATCTAGGAGATGCTACAAATAATATGGAAAGTCAGAAGGATCAAATAACTATGCAGATAATACAATATGTTAAAACAGAATAAAAGTGAACTTAAATGAAATGAGGGAGAAATTGTGTATATCACAACAGAGAATTTAAATTTTAGGAAATATCACAAGACCCAGGTGACAGGGCATGTAGGGAAAGGAAGGAACTTGAAAATGTGTGTATTTATTTATTATTTTTTTAGTTTTAAAACTTTGTATTTTGTATCAGGGTATAGCCAATTAACAATTTGAGATCGTTTCAGGTGAACAGTGAAGGGACTCAGCAATACATATACAAAGTTCTAACCTTAGAAGGAGAACGTTGTGGGCTGAGTTTGTCCCCAGAAAGGTGATTCAAGTCCTCATTCGCATTACCTGTGAATGTGACCTTATTCAGAAATAGGGTCTTTGCAGGTGTACTCCAGTTAAGATGAGAATCACACTAGATTAGGAAGGGCCCCAGTATCTGGTGTCCTTATTATGAAGAAAACATTTGGGGAATTTCCCAGTGGTCCAGTGGTTAGGATTCTGCACTTTCCTGGCCGAAAGCCCGCGGGTTCAATGCCTGGTCCAGGAAATAAGATCCTCCAAGCCCTGCAGTATGACCAAATTAGAAAAACAACAACAAAAATAAAATAAACAGAGAGAAAGGAAACATTTGGATGCAGAGAGACACAAACACGCAGTGGGGAAGGCCACGTGAAAATGAGACACAGATTGGAGTGTTGTAGTTGCAAAAGGAACTTCAAGGCTTATTGGCAATCGCCAGAGGCAGGAGAGAGGCAACTGATTTTCCCCCACAGAGTCCCAGGAGAGAGCAGGGCCCTGCCAGCACCTTGCTTTCAGACTTCTAGCCTCTGGAAGGGCTCCCCTGCTGGCACATGACTGAAGTGACTGAGAATGCACACACATACGTTATATGTCACATTTTGCTGGTTCATTCCCGTCAGTGGACACTTGGACAGCTTTCACCTCTTGGCTCACAGCTCTCAAGTTGTACATCTTTTTTTAGTCGACAGTTATGGTGACTGACAAAGCCACCCAGAGTAAACTTCCTTCCTTCCACTGGACTCCACGAGGAACTGGAGCTTTGGTACCAGCAGCGGCCCCTTGCGCCCATCTGCCTCCTGGAGGAGTGCAGATGAATTTGGATAAGTCTCTCCTGGTTCTTGGGCTTCCCTGGTGGCTCAGCTGGTAAAGAATCTGCCTGCAATGTGGGAGACCTGGGTTTGATCCCTGGTTGGGAAGATCTCCTGCAGAAGGAAAAGGCTACGCACACCAGTATTCTGGCCTGGAGAATTCTATGAACTGTATAGTCCATGGAGTCGCAAAGAGTTGGACACGACTGAGTGACTTTTTCTTCACTTCACTTCTTGGCTATTGTGAATAGTACTGCTATAAGCATAATACTCTTTCTTTTTTAAAGTTCAAAAATACACTTAGAATAAACATCTTTTTTTAAAGTCATGTTAGATAAAAATATTCTAAGATATCAAGAGGATGCTAAATAGAAAGTTCAGAGTGGTTGGTAATTTGAGGCAGGGTTGAAAGGCCAGGGGAAGAAATGGGTAGAAAGATGATCAGAGTTATAGTCCTGCAGCTGACCAGACACTTGTGACTCCTCATAACATTATGATAAATGCATAAGAAAAGAAATGAAATAAACAAAAGACAATGCATGAATCTTTTTATTTATTCAGTTGTGTTCACCTGAGTTTCCCTAGCAAAACCATTGAGACAACTCCCCTCTGCGGCATGCATCCATTTGCAGGTGCTGAGGCAGCTGGTAAATAATTTGATATGTTTTAATTCATAAAATTCAGAGTAAATTGCTTTCTATTGTTTTTTGAATGGCTTTACTAAGGTATAATTGTTATACAATTTTTGGAAGCAATGCACTAAGGTATAATGGTTATACAATTAACTGCACATGTATAAAATAAACAATTTGATGTGTTTTAATATATTTATACATCCATGAAACCATCACCACAATCAAGCTAACTAACACAGCTATAATCTACAAAAGTTTTCTCCTGCTTCATTGTGACCATTCCCTTCTGATTCTAACCATCGCCCTAAGCAACCATTCTGCTTCCTATTCCAAGAGATGTGTTTCTGTTTTCTAGAGTTCTGTATGCATGGAATCATACCATGGACTTCTGCTGGCTGGCTTCTTTCATTCAGAATAATTGTTTAGAGAATCATGCATAATTTCTTTTTATTGGCAGATAGCATTCAACTGTATAGTTCTACCACAGTTTCTTTACCCATTCATCTTTTTAATTTTAGTCATTTTTGTAGGTGAATAGAGTTGTCTTGTAGTTTTAATTGGCAGTTCCCTAACAACTAATGAGAGTGAGCATCTTTCCATGTATCTTTGCCATCTGTAAGTTGTTTTTGTTGAAGGGTCTGTTGAAACCTTATGTCATGTTTTTTAGTCAAGGTTTTTTTTTTTTTTTTAATTATTGAGTTCTGATAGTTCTTTAAGTATTCTAGGTATAAGTTTTTCATCAGATATATAAACTGCAAATATTTTCTCCCAGTCTGTAGTATGTGTTTTTTTGCTAACAGTGTATTTTGAAGAGCAGGTATTTTCAATTTTTGTGAAGTCCCATTTATCATTTTGTACTTATGCAGACTGTGTTTTGGGTGTCATATTTAAGAAATGTCTGCCTATCCTAAGGCCACATACATTTCCCCCATGTAGTTTTTCTAAAAGTTTGATCATTTTAGGCCTTAAATTTAGATCTTTGATCCATTTTGAGTTAATTTTTGTATATTGTTCAAGGTATGGCTGAAAATTGATTTGATTTTTTGCATGTGGTACCCAATTATTCTAGCACCATTTGTTGAAAACTGTCCTTTACCACTAAATTGCATCTGTATCTTTTTTTTATTTTTTGG
Organism: Budorcas taxicolor; assembly: GCF_023091745.1. NCBI lineage: Eukaryota > Metazoa > Chordata > Mammalia > Artiodactyla > Bovidae > Budorcas > Budorcas taxicolor. Next base: position 36,699,744 of record NC_068922.1, on the reverse strand, counting down.
CCACGCTGCATAGCATATGGTATCTTAGTTCCTTGACGAGGGATTGAACCCAGGTCCCTTGCAGTGGAAGCATGGAGTCTTAACAACTGGACTGCCAGGAAAGTCTCTGTGCCTGCCTCTTTATTGAAAATTGGTTGTTGGTATTTCTGTGGATTTATTTCTGGACACTTTAATCTGTTCTAGTGATGTGTTTATTTTTTTCCAGTACCACTGTCTTGGTCAATATACACAGAGAGAAATAACATACTAAACACCAATAAATACAACTTAATTGTCAGTTGACTTCCTACTTCCTAATGGCTACATTGAAAGCCAAAGGCAGTGGTAAGATATATTTAATGCAATAAGAAAAAAAAAAAAAAACTAAGAGTTGTATACCTACAAAAATTATCTTTGAAGAATAAGGGTCAAAAAAGCATTTTCAGTCAAACCAACATAAAACTGTTGGGTAACAGTAGAGGGGCCCCCACTATAAGAAATTCTAATGGCTGTTTTTCAGTAAAAAGGAAAATGATCCCAGGTGGGTAATCTAAAATATAGGAAAAAATAAAGAGAAAAATCGATGGTTAAGAAGCAAACATCAGTCAATGTGAACATTAATAATAATATCTAAGTTGAGTGTTAAAAATAAAGTAGTATCAAAATTGAAAGAAAAAGATGATCAAAGTAATGTTTCAGTGTTCTTATATTACTCAGGAAGAGGGGAAGGATATTAATGAGTTGTTAAATATGCTTATTAAAATATCTAGAGAAGCCTATAAAGATTGATTTTTAAAAAAAAACGTTAACTGAGTGGAGAAGAGAACTGTTTCATTCCGAAAGACAAGACTAGAGGTAGAAAATCATTATAAAGGCTGGAGAAGTGAATGTATAAAATAATACAGGAGGAATAACTATAAATGCTATATATTTAAACAATAAATGTAAAGATACTATATACTATCTAGAAAAAAGAAAGATTAGACTTTTTTAAAAATTCAGCTGCATTCAATTTTTAAAGATACACCTAAAGCATAAGAACTCAGAAAAATTAGAAGTTCAAGATAAAAAATGGTATACTCAGTAAGATAAAAACTGGTGTTGCTTTATTTATACCAGATACCAAAACATTTTAGTATTCATTACTGATAATAAAGAGGGTTCCTGCATAACATTAAAAGACTCAGTTAACTAAGAGACAGAGCACTCTCTATGCTTCTATGCCCTTATTACCATAGCCTCAAAATAAGTGAAGCATATATTGAGACGTATGAAGAAAAATTAACAACCCAGCAGGATAGCGGAAGATTAGAGCACTTATTTCTCAATATTTCACAATAAATGTCTTTATTCCTTCAGCAAATATTTATTGAGCACCTACTATGTGCCAGCCCTGGAGGATGAAATGGCAACCCACTCCAGTGTTCTGGCCTGAATATTCTGGCAGAGGAGCCTGGGAGGCTGCAGTCCATTGGGTTGCAAAGCGTCGGACGTGACCGAGCGGCTGAGCAGGCACTGTGTACTAGCACTGAGAGTACAATAGTGGATAAAATAAGCAAAAATCCTTACCTTCAGGAAACTTTGATTCTAAGGTTAGATAGAGAAACAAAAAAGTTAGTAAGGACAGAGAACATTTGAATAGCACAATAAAAAAATCTTTATCTGATGGACATGAGTGGAACATGCAAAACACTTAATGAATACTGATTTTTTGCTAGGTTATAAAGTCAACACACACACAGAAGCTAAGAATATTATACAGACCATGTTTTCTGACCACCATATATTAAGCTAGAAATCAAAACTAAAACTTGCAGTAAAGATTTTTCTGCCATTCTGTAAAACTAGAGGTGTGCATATTCATTGACCCCATAATTACATTGTTAGGATTTGAGAAACTCTGACACATGTGAGCCAGGACATATGCACAAAAACGCCAAGGAAGTTTTTATTGTCGTTGTTGTATAGCCACTAAGTCATGTCTGACTCTTTTGTGACCCCATGGACTAAAACCCGCCATGGGATGTCCCAGGCAAGAATTTGGAGTGGGTTGCATTTCTTTCTCCAGGGGATCTTCCCAACCCAGGAACTGAACCTTCATCTCCTGCATTAGCAGGCAGATTTTTTTTTTACCTCTGAGCCACCAGAGAAGCCCCCCCCCCCCCCCCATAGATGCTACACCTGTTTTTAAAAAAGATGATTGGCGATAGTTTGTCCGGAAACAAATGTTTACCTGCAAAAGAGAGATTAAAAATAACTGTGATCTATTCTTCTAATCAGTAATAGACATTTATGAATGACACCTGCTTGGATCCATATAGGTGCAAAACTCAAAAGGTTATTTTCATGTTATTTCAGCTAGACTAGTTTGAAGTTATGTACTTACTATGGAATGGCATGACTTCATGTTGTGTGCAAATGTGATGAGGGGGAAAGAAAAGTAAGGGCAGGCGAAACCCAGAATTCAAGATTGTAGGAAGGGGTAAGATCAGGGAGGTACTCACAGATGATGAACAAGGTTTCCATCTTTCTGCCTAGGTACTGGCTACAGAGTGTGGCATGAATGATGGCCTCAATGGTCTCTGTCCCCTGGTGTTACACCTGTGATCATGTCACTTAATATTGCAAAAGGATTTTATAGTTGTAATTAAGGTGACTAGTCAGTTGATTCCGAGTTAATCAAAAGGGAGATTGTCTGGGTGGTCTAACCTGATCACTTAAACTCTTTAAAAGCAAAGCATTTTCTCGAGCTAGTTGCACAACAAGAAGTCAGAGATTCAACACATGAGAAGAGTTTGATTGACATGTCATTGCTCTCTTGATGACAGAGGGGGCCACACGTCAAAGAAGTAAGGACTTTAATCTTACAGTTGCAGGGAACTGAATTCTGCTAAGAATAAGCTTGGAAAATGACTCTTCCCCAGAGCCTCCAATGAGAATTCAACTTGGCCATAACCCTGATTGCATCGTTGTGATAACTTCAGCAGGGAGCCTTGTCCAGCCATGCTGGACCTCCATACAGAACTGTGAACTGATAAAAGGGTGCTGCCTGTGGTAATGATCAATAGGAGACCAATATACATAGATATTTATATTGTTGGACTTGTACCTTTTACTTATGCTATAATCTTTTATTTATAGCATAAAAGTGTGATTTCATTCTTTAATTATGTTTTTAATTTCTAGAATTAAAAAATTCATTTTTTTGAGACAATTGAAAGATAGCACTGTGTGAGTGTAAGGTGTTCAGAGTGTTAATTTGATACCTTTATATATTAAAGAGAAAGCTAACAATTGACTTCATATATTATACAATATTTTATACATTATTTATGTATAATTATTTTAAATATAAGATAATACATATTATATTATATATTATATAATAATTTATATATTAAAGAGAAAACTGCCTCTTGACTTTACAGGAGCTTCTGAACAATGCAGGTGATGGGGCTAGTTGTGCATGAAAAGAATTTAAAGTTTTGACCTACCCAATAATGACAAAGTGTCTTCAAGACAAATCATGAATTATGAGCCATGCCCAAGACCATTTTTATGATAAGTCTTTTATTACATTGCATAGTTACAATGCAAAGATTATAACACTAAGCCAAGAATGCAGACTGCTATTTATGGAGGCCCAGAATTTGGGAAATTGTTCAGTCCTGTGGATTCTATGTAATGATGGTATTGTTGCACTAAACATAGGGGTTGTAAAGCGATTCTGTATGTTAGTCTAAGTGTGTAAATATTTCTGTTATGGCATCCTTATGTGACACTGATCATGAATATTTTATTTTATAGTGTGCTTGAATTAAATCCATTATAACCAAAGAAGGCATTAGAACATGGAGTAAAGTTGGCATGACTGCCTGTATCCTGACCCCATCAAGCATGGAATCGCTGCTAACAACATACGTGAAACATGATCAAAACCCTGGAGGCTTAAGGCAGCAACTCCATTGACTCCAACAGGCACTTCAACAGATTTTAACAGACGTGAGATGAATGACACAAAATAAATAAAACCTAATGTGAATAAGCAGCCACAAGATGGCATTTGAATACTAATGTATTTAAAGTTTGGGGCAGTAACTTAAACACATGGCTACTTTATTCTTTTCCCTTCCCAGGTGACTTTTTCTCATATTGCCATGTAAGAAGATCACAACTTTATTTTCTCTGTAGCCTAAGTCATAAACATTTATTTATCAGCTTACTTTTTATCTCTTGTGATGGTTGATTTTATGTGTCAATTTCACTGGGTCATGAGGTGCTCAGATATTTGATCATTTTCTGTGTGTTTCTGTGGGGGTATTTTTGGATAAAATTAACATTAAATTGGTAGACTGAATAAAGCAGATTGCTCTTTATAACATGGATGGGCCTCATCTAATCAGTTGAAGACTCTAACAAGGTTGATCCTTCATTACTTAAGAGAGAATTCTCCTCTTTGATGACCTCAAAACTGGAACAGAAGTTCTTCCTGGTTCTAGAGCTGCCTATTGGTCTTGAGATTCAAACCAGCACATTGGCTCTGCAGATTTTGGACTTGCAGTCTCCATAATTCCATAAGCCAATACTTAATTATCTATCTATCAGCTACCATATTGATTCTGCTTTTCTGGAGAGTACTACTATGTCTCTCAATTTATTGTTAATTAACTGCCCACTATAGCAGAAGTTCCATAAAGGCAACAAGTTTGCCTTGTGCTTTTACATTTCTAATGTCCAGACAAGCTCATAAAAATTATGCAGACAATCATTTGTTGAGTGAAAGCATCGTGGCAGGGGAGCAATGATGCATGTAGGTGTTTTGAGGGTGGCACTGAAGGGGGACAAATACGTCAGCTTTAGAAAGTGGTATCTTTGGGTGGATGTTGAAATCATGCCACACTGATATGAAAAATAAAATGGAGGAAAATTTTAAGAGTCAAGGCATGTTGCTACTAAATGGGGAAGTTTATGTAAACATTGCTCAAAGGGAGGGATCATCTATTCCTGAGTCTTAAACATTGTTTATAGGCATTTGGAAATTATACACGTTGGTAACAAAATTTGAGACTGTTCTACTGAAATTTTGGCTAGCACCAAAGTCTGCAATTGCACGTTTCTGTTGCCCTAGAGACCCTTAGTCTCACCCACATCATTCAGCTGAAAGCAAATCATAGAGAAATCAGTGTCAATTATGATTACAAATTTTGGTTGCCATTCTTAGGAAAAGATGGAGGGGATGGGAATCAAGGGAGTGAATAAAAGGGAACTTTGTAAATGTTTTGTTCATGGTGATCAAGACCATGAATGTGAGTTGAGGGGATCACATGTCTTGCTTGGGAGTTGCAAATTCTATTGCAAACCACCATGTCTTAGTGCAGTGTTACCATGATAAAGTAGGTAAATTCTCCATCGTAACCAGTCTTACAAAGATTTTTTTTAATTGAATGAGAACTCTATCCTGTGTAACTGACTGCCTTAGTGGGCTGAACAGAGTGAGGGTACAGTCGGGAAACAGCACTGTTTCTTTTCTCACCACTGCCTTTAAACAAAGTCTCCATCACCTCCCTTTTCTCTGCTCGTCGATGACAACTCAATCCCATGCTTTTCAGTTCACTTGCAGCTGTGAGAACTGTCACATTTCCAGACGCTAGAAGTCCAGTCCAGTATAACACAAATCTCAACCTCGCCTCCAGTTCCAGCCTCCTCTCTCCTTGCTTTCCAGCCCCCAAGGCTTGGTTCAGGAATGCACAGCAGGGTGGGGGTGGAGGGCTGTGCTTTCATTAATGCTCCACCTCGATCTGGCACTCTCTTCCCCTCACTAACATTTTCCTAAGTGGAGGTGGGACAAGGAACGAGGAGAAGGAGTTAGAGGAAAAGGGGCAGAGTTGTCTTCACATAGAGGGTACTGTTTATAGCTACAGTTCTCTGCAGTCTCCAGCTGCCCTCTCATGTGCTTAGTCGCTCGGTTGTGTCCGGCTCTTTGTTACCCCATGGACTGTAGCCCACCAGGCTCCTCTGTCCATGGGATTCTCCAGGCAAGAATACTGGAGTGGGTTGCCATGCCGTCCTCAGGGGATCTTCCCGACCTGGGGATCAAACCTGTGTCTCCTGCATTGGCAGGCGAATTCTTTACCACTGAGCCACCAGGGAAGGCCATAAATCTTTTAACTTTTGCCAAGTATATAGGCCTCAAACTGTATCTCCTTCCTCTAGTTCAAAAAAAATTATAAATGAAATTGAGCATTTTTTATGGCTAGTTCAGTCGGTAGAACATGAGACTCTTAATCTCAGCTTCATGGGTTTGAGCCTCACGTTGGGCGATGTTTTTGGCTTCCCTGGTGGCTCAAATGGTAAAGAATCTGCCTGCAGTGCAGGAAACCTGGGTTTGATTCCTCGGTTTGGAAGATTCCCTGGAGAAGGGCATGGCTACCCACTCCAGTATTCTTGTCTGGAGAATTCCATGGAAAGAAGAGCCTGGCGGGGTCGCAAAGAGTCAGACACAACTGAGCAAATTTCACTTTCTATATTGCATTCGAACTTCTATTTCTTCTAGAGTGAAGGGATAGCTTTTCCTTTCTTACCTTTCTCTTCTGACTCTGGAAGTCCCACTAGGTCAGGGTTAGTACAGACTGACTGAGATGTTTAACACTCAAGTTTTTCAAGTGCCTGTCAAATGGCATTACCTCATGGCAGGTTACTGCACTTAGCGTGGTTTTATCCACACACAGGGGACGCTTTTTGTGCAGACAAGCAATTGTACACTGTCAGTCAGGCTAAGATTACCTAGTGCAGTTGGTGTGTGGGCTGGTGGGCCTGAGCCAGGCAGAGGTGTGGAGGCTGCTGTGTGGGGAGGGGTTTCAGGCTGAGGCTGGTACAGCATATCCTTGGTTCTCACTGGAATAGAGTCTTCAGGAAAGACTGAGGTGGGGTTAAATCTCCTCAAGCATTGGCGATGAAAATAATGTTTGCATGCGTGCATACTGTTGCTTATTACATCTGATACTTTTGCAACCCTGTGGACAGTTGCCTGCCAGGCTCCTCTGTCCACGGGATTCTCCAGGCAAGAAAACTGGAGTGGGTTGCCATGCCTTCCTCCAGGGGATCTTCTCAACCCACGGATCAAACCTGCATCTCATTGTGTTTCCTGCATTGGCAGGCGAGTTTTTTTTACCATTAGCACCACCTGGGAACAATGTTCAGTGCTATTAAACTGCAAAGGAGCTGCATTCTACCTATGCCATAGGGCACTAGGCAGACTCCAGGCTGACGGGGTTACTGGGCCCAGGTAAGAAGCACCGGCCCAGTTTGCTCCAAAAGGCAACTCCCATTAAGGCCAAGGGAGGGAGTGTCTGTCCTCAGGCTGAAGAGTCACCCCACCACGTGATGTCCATTTAGCTCTGGATTGGAGTTGCCAGATTGAGCAAATGGAGATACAGAATGCCCAATTAAATCTGAATTTCAAATAAACAAAAACAAAAATTGAGTTTCTAAGTATATCCCACACAGCATGTGGCATATGCTAGAAAGTATCTGTTGTTTATCTGAAATTCATATTTAACTGAGGATACTATCATATTCGACTACTCTGTATTAGATCTATCAATTATACATACTTTTAACATAGCTGTAGATGCCCAGGACCAAAACTGCACAGCTTGTTGTATGAAGGAGCAGACTAAATAGAAGCGTGATTTTCACTAGGGCTCTAAGAATCCAAACACAGTTAGCAACAGCAGTCTTGATCTTCTAGCTGAAACAGAAATGGGGAATGAAACCCATTTCATAGAGAAACCACCCCTGGAAGCGAGTTTGGAGGGCTTCCACCCAAGAGTCCCTGTAGCACAGCACTGAAGATGCCTCTTCATGCCGACAGACAAATGTTTCTTGTACTTATTCTCCAACGCATCCTTTTCTCAGAGCACATTCTAGGAAATGGGTTTATGTAAATGTTGTACAAGTCTTCCTAGCAAAATTCTTGTTAGCTTACCTTCCAGTTACCTTCCTGAAAGAATAAATTCTGGAGTCTGGAAAAAAGAAAGAAAGGAAGGATGAGAGGAAGAAAGAAAAGATGCTCAATATCAGTCATTATTAGAGGAACGCAAATCAGAACTACAGTGAGGTATTATGTCAAGTTGGTCAGAATGACCATCATCAAAATATCTACAAACAATAAATGCTAAAGAAGGTGTAGAGAAAAGTAAACCCTCTCACTGCTGGTGGGAATGCAAATTGGCACAGCCACTCTGGAGGTTTCTCAAAAAAATTAAAATAGAGCTATCATATGATCCAGCAATCCCACTCCTAGGCATAAATCCAGAGAAAACCAGAATTCAAAAGGATGCGTGCACTCTATGTTCACCGCAGCACGATTAATAATATCCAGGGCATGGGAGCAACGTGAATGTCCATCGACAGAGGCATGGATAAAGATGTGATACGTATATACAACTACTCCTCAGCCATGAAAAGGAATGAAACAGTGCCATTCACAGAGGCGTGGATGGACCTAGATGTTGTTATGCAGAGTGCAGTATGTCAGAAAGAGGAAAACAAATATTGTATAATACCTCTTATATGTGGAATATGGGAAAACGGTACAAATGGACTTATTTGCAAAGCAAAAATAGAGTTACGGATATAAAGAACAAACTTATGGTTACCAAGGCTGGAAGGGTGGGGTAGGATCAATTGGGAGATGGGGGTTGACATATATACGTTACTATGTATAAAGTATAATTAATGAGAACCTACTGTATAGCTCAAGGAATTCTACTCAGTGCCCTGTGATGACCTAAATGGGAAGGAAATCTAAAGGAGAGGGGGTACATGTATAAGCATAGCTGATTCACTTCGCTGTACAGTAGAAACTAACACAACATTGTAAAGCAACTATACTGGAATAAAAATTAATTTAAAAATAAAACGAATGTTGAGATAGTTTTACCTTTCTTTGAACACACTGGATTTTTCAAAGAGAGGCGAGTTTAACCTGTGGTTCAAGATGAACCACATATTTCAGAGGACCCCCAGGCTGCAGGTGCTGACCGATGCTCACTCTCCCCAAGCACTGAGGACCGTCTAGTGATGGCAAAACCAGATATTAGCGAGAAGGAAGAATTTGTTTGGATATTTAACACAAAAGGGCAAATGCTTTGGATATTATCTTTTTGGACTGTAAGTTGAGAATTTTGGATTTTTATCTCTTTAGGATTTAATCTTCAAATTTTAATATCTCAGGATGAAATTCATAATAGGGTAAGGTTCCTATTCAAATTTGAAGTAGCACTATATTATTGGGAATTTACCATTTAACTTAAATAATAAGCGATTTAATACAAACACATAATGGATTATCTCCATTTCATTGCAGAACCTCCAACAGCATGGGTGGATATAATTGGGTTGGAAAATATAGAAGAGGAAATGAGTATTCAGCTTTGAATACAGAGTGCCACAAAGAAAAGAATTTATATATTTAAACTGTTCTAGACCATATTAATGGCTTCCATGGTGGCTGAGCAGTAAAGAATCCTCCTGTAATGCAGGAAACAGGAGAAGCAGTTCAACCCCTGGGTCAGAAAGATCCCCTGGAGGAGGACGCGGCGATCCACACCAGCATTCTTCCCTGGAGAATCCCATGGACAGAGGAGCCTGGCAGGTTACAGTCCATAGGGTCGCAAAGAGTCAAACATGACTGAAGCAACTGAGCACACACACAGACCATATTAAAGGGTGCAAAGCTTGCTAATTAATTTTATGATGCTGGCATAATCTTAATATCAAACTTTGATATAAAAATAACAGATAAAGCTATACAGCCAGTTCTTGTTATTTGCAGTAATTATGTTCTATAAAGTTGTCATTAACACTGAATTAGTGAATACTGAACCACCGCTTCAGGGAGAAATATATGGTTAGGCTCCTGTGAGCCTCTGGTCATAAAATTTTCTCAACTTATAGGTGCATAACCTTGTTTTATGTGTGTTTCTGTTTAGAGAAACCTTGTTTAATATATACTATTGGCTCATTGGGCTTCCCAGCTGGTTCAGTGGTAAAGAATCTGTCTGCAATGCAAGAATTGTAGGAGACCTGGGTTCAATCCCTGGGTCGGGAAGATCCCCTGGAAGAGGAAATGGCAACCCTCTCCAGTATTCTTGCCTGGGAAATCTCACAGACAGAGGGGCCTGGCAGGTTACCATCCCTGGGGTCGCAAACAGTCAGACACAGCTGAACAACTGAGCACGCACACACGTTAGTTCATTAACACTGAACTCACAGCCAAATCAGACCTATAAGTCATGCCTGCAGAAAGCTTCTCTAATACACAAATTTTCTCTTTAAGGCACGTCACAGCTTTTCAACGTCGCACCTTGGCACGTTGGATGACACTTCAGCACTATGCTCAGGTGCCATTTTAAATAGCAAAATCACCAATAAAAAGCACAAAAATGCAAAAGTATGGCACGAAATACACCATGAGAAGGATACTTTTACAGAATAAGCTGACATAGAAAGGCTGAGTGTGCCTTGTTCAGCCTCAGCTGGTTGAACAAGTTCCCAGTTCTCAGCTGCTGCTGCTGCGAAGTCACTTCAGTCTTGTCCAACTCTGTGTGACCCCATAGACAGCAGCCCACCAGGCTCCCCCATCCCTGGGATTCTCCAGGCAAGAACACTGGAGTGGGTTGCCATTTCCTTCTCCAATGCATGAAAGTGAAAAGTGAAAGTGAAGGCGCTCAGTCATGTCCAACCCTCAGCAACCCCATGGACTGCAGCCTACCAGGCGCCTCCATCCATGGGATTTTCCAGGCAAGAGTACTGGAGTCAGGTGCCATTGCCTTCTCCGAGTTCTCAGCTTGGAACTTGCATATCAAGTGGTTCAAATTTTTTGCCACTTTGCACGTGACTATGAATAACGGAGAAGCACAGCCATACTGATTTGAGATTACAAATACATTCTAGTGAGTAAGTGAGTTTACAAATATGGGATTTGTGAATAACGAAGATTGTTATTAACTACATGGCAAAGTTTCATTCATATTAGCAGCAAAGTTCTCTTTGTGGACTAATAGCTCAAGTGAAGATAATCATAAAACAGTATTAGAGGGCATTAGACAAGATCTGGATACACGGAAAGGTCTTAATCTCAGATATTTCTGGATGGGAATACTTAATCACACAAGAGGTAATTCCAAACAGAATTTCAGTGGGCAATTTTTTAGTGCACAAAGTATTTTAAAGTCTTTATATAAAAATCGATATATTAGAGTTGCCCCCAAATATTTAGAAAAAACTAGACTATTAAATTTTAGTATGAAAGTCTTATAAACAAAACAGTGTAGCATAGGCACAGGAATTTAATACAAGAAGTTTAGAAACAGATCCATGGGACTTAATATATGACCCAATGGTATCCCAGCTCACTGGAGACCAGTGTGTTGTGTTATAGATGGCATTGTCCTGATGGACTTCACAGATGAGAAGAAATAAACAAGACCCGAACCTCACATAATACACACAACAATAGATTTAAGATGGATGGGTTAAAGTTCTTGATCTTTTTAACTAAGTATTTTTAAAGAAAATTTAAGATACATTTTTTATACACTTGAGTGGCGAAAGCCAGAATCCGTTAAGAATTGACTCCCTAAAAATTAAAAAAATCTCTGTGTGTCAAAGGACAAGATTAAGAGCAAAAGTAAAAGACAAACAAGTCTGTGGGAAAAAAAATTATTAACACATGTGGAAGACCAAGCGTTAATGTTATTCAGCTTTTGCAGATTCATAGGAAAAAGAACATAACATTCCAGAGAACAGGCATTCACAAAACCAGAAGACATATGCAGATATGGTCAACCTGACATACAAAAATGCAGATAAAAAAAATAAGATCATTTTATAATGGACACATGTGTATGCATGGCTGAGTTCTTTCTCTGAAACTATCACAATGTTGTTAATCGGCTGCATCCCAATACAAAATAAAAAGGTTTTTTTTTTTTTTTTTAAATAAAATGTTTAAAAAGATCATTTCCTGCTCACCAGAGTGGGGAAGGGGAGGAGAACTAACCTGTGATCACAGAAATGTGGGAAAACAGATGCCTGTATCTACTCCTGGTGGAAGGAAGGCTTATTATTGTAAGTTCTGAAAATAACATAACAATATTTACTGAAATATCAAATGTCCATGTCTGTTAACACTCTTTACCCATTCTCAGTGACTGGAGGAATCCACCCTCTGGAAATTGAAGCAGCATTTTAATTTATATTAACATATATTTACTTTTCCCTTGCTGCATTGTTTATAACAGGAAAAGAGCCTGGAAACACTGCCCACAGTAAACAGTGTCGTGGTACCATGGAATAGTCTGCATCTGTGAAAAAGAATGTCCGTAGCCTTTTTCTTTTCATGCAGGGACTCTTTCCCAAGATTATGCCTTTAGGATATTGTGAGATCTTGCTCTAAATTTCTCTAGAAATTCCCTTTGCCTTCACTGCTGGCTGAGCCCCAGACAGGATAGTCTTATGGAAAAATTGTGTTTGTGATCCTGCATTTAGTAGCAAAACAGGTGTCCCTCTCTGGGGCCACCCACACGATCCTGCTTATGTACTTGATGGGTTCATGGCTTCCCCCCAGACCCCAGGAGGCAGAGGAAATAACATCATCCTTCTACCAAACCATTTGGGTTTCACTGGCCCTGGTGTACACTGCTCCATATCCTTAGTAACATGACCACTTGGGTGGAACCATGTTAAAAAGTTTTTCTCTTTTTCTCAAATGATTTAAGAAAACTCTGGGGGAGAGAGTAGGTGGGGATGAAAAAACACAATATGGGTTTTTCAATAACATCTTGAACTTATAACTCTGTGAAATATTGTCTTTGAGCCAGTAATGAAACCCACATTGCACCAGTGGCCTTGATGTTGAACAAAGAGTGGGAGGACCATGTATTACTATCCCTCGGAGCTCTGGGCTCCTCGTGTTCTTGTTCCTTTTTGAACCTAAAGATGCTTTCTGGAGCTCCCATTGCTTTTGTGACATTTCTCCTGCAAAGACCTGGTTTAGAAGTTCAAATAGTGCTTGACTGTATGCCCCATGCCTGCCACCTGTGCAGCGTGAATAACTTTTGGGGACCCCTGTCCCTGGCCTGCACTCCCCAGTTTGGGTTGATGAGAATTCTCCCAGAACCTAAACCTTTGCAATCAGCCCAGTGCAATAGCAGTCTTAAAAAATAGTAGGGGTCACAGGCCCTAAAGGAAATTGGAAATCTTAGAAATCACAGATTTTTAGGCTGATAGAGACTTTAGAGGTGTTTTTTTTTTAATTTTTTTTTTAATCTGCCCCCATTTACAGACTGAAAGGAAATATGAATTCAAGAAAGGAAGACCTAGTTTAAACATCAGACGGTTACTCTGGACCTGGCTGCCCATTATGCTGTGCCTTTCCAGTGTGGTCTATGGACCAGTTGCTACAAATCGTGGGAGCTTGTTAAAAATGCAGATTTCACAGGGACTCCAGTTTTGTAGGTCTGGAATGGGATCCAGAAATCAGATTTTAAAGTCTGCCAGGCGATTTATATTTTATTTTATTATTAATATTTTATTTATTCTCCAGACTGCAAGGACCACTGCACTAGTGGTACCTAGAGATGCTTCTTTTCCACTCAGCTGCATCTGAGATTGTTAGACAGCTGAGATTTAGAAGTTGAGCCCATAAGCCACCCAAGACATGTTCATTGAAAGGCAGAGCTGTTCTTCCCGATCATTGAAAAGTTTGTGACTTCCGGTATAACTAAAATGAAAGCTGACACTTTGTCTTAGTTCTGTGCCTACACAAGCAAATCAGTGACGCTGCCCATTTAGGGAGGTTGCCATTATCCTTGGGCCGAGGTGATTTGATGCCTTGTCCACCTGGGCTTCCTTCTGCCTGCAGAGGGTGCACGAGATGCTGGCATCCGGCAAGGCTGGATGAAAACAGGCAAGAATGGCTGATGCTTTTTTGTGCAGAAACATAGATCTTTTGAATCTGATGGAAACCAGGGACATCCTCCCAGAAACATGTATATACACAAACTTGTGCATAAATTTCCGAAGGCTCCTGAATTCAAATTTAAGGCCCTAAGAGATCCTAAGAGAGGATCTTTCCTACTCTAACTGAGTCTAGGGACTCACCCAAGGTATACTGTAGTGGATTTGGAATTTAAAAGAGCTAATTTTCAAGAAAACAATGAGTTGGGGAGCAGCAACAAACCTTGTAAAATGCTGATCATCGTTGAAGCTGGGTGATGGTTGTATGAGGGCTTATTGCTCTCTTTGGGATATGATCTTTTCTGTAGCAAAAATGGGGGGAAAATGAAATATCTAATCTCCTTCTATCCAATTTATCTATTTGGTATCTCAGCTGCCGAGGGAATCTTGGGTGTCAACCGAATATCAGTGAGTACCAATCACCCACACTGATAAGATACAATTCCCAACTTTTGCTGCTGTAAATATCCTATATTACACACCAAATGTCAGGCTTCCACTTGTAATTTATAACGTGTTCTACTTTCCATGAGGAGTGATATCAGTCAGCTATCGCCAAACACTGCTACATAGCACACCATTCCAAAATGTGGTTGCCTAAAAAATAAACTTGTACTCTAGATTATGTATCTGCTGGTCAGTTGGTGCAGGCTGGCTTCAAATTTAGGCCAGCTGGGGCAGCTTGGATGATTTCAGTAGCTCGAGCATCTTCTAGGTGTTTCTTGTTTTCCTGGGATTCTTCAGTTACCCAAGGCATGTTCTTCTCATGATGGAGGCTTGCATCATGTTGCTAATACTCTGCGGACAACACAAGGCAGGTGGCAGAGCCCAGAGTCAAAGGAAGAAGAACATTTCACCTAAAAGGAAGAACTAAAACCACATGGCAAAGGGACTAGGTACAGAGGTACCAATAATTTCTTTACTGTAGGGCCAGACTATTCCAATATAAGGAAATGGGAAGTGACCTCAACCTCTTTTTCAGGAAAGAGGGACCACAGGAAACTCTCTCCCCAGACCAGATTTCCCTAGGATTTGGCAAGACCATTTTCAATCCTGGCTCTCCAATCTCCTAAAATTATTACATCGCTGAATAGATGGTTATACTATGCAAAATCCAAAGGCTTTTGAATTGGATCTAGCGACCTAAGGGACGGGGGCTTCCCAGGTAGCTCAAATGGTAAAGAATCTGCCTGCAATGTGAGAGACCTGAGTTTGACCCTTGGGTCAGGAAGATCCCCTGGAGGAGGGCGTAACTCACTCCAGTATTCTTGCTTGGAGAATCCCATACACAGAGGAGGCTTGATGGGCTACAGTCCATGGGGTCACAAAGAGTTGGATATGACTGAGCAACTAACACTTTCACTTTCACCTAAGGGATAAATAAGCACATTAACAGAGTGGGTGCAAATATGAACCCACCAGGGTGCCAAAGTGATGTCTCTGCTTTTTAATATGCTGTCTGGGTTTGCAGTAGCTTTTCTTCCAAGAAGCAAGCATCTTTTAATTTTGTTGCTTCATTCACTGTCCTCAGTGATTCTGGAGCCCAAGAAAATAAAAGCTGCCACTGTTTCCATTTCTTTCCTGAGCTGAAATCAGCCATTCCTGCCCAGATCAGCAAAGCTGCCTGGTGGACCCAGAGAACTTGAGCAAAAGACAAATGTCTATTGTTCAATGCCCCCTAAGGTTTTGTGGTAAGCAATAAAGGGTATGGGAGGAGTGAGGGAGGCCAATAAAAAGGGAACCTGCCGAACAGAGGGGATGGAAGTAAAAGACCATGGGGACCAGCCCAAAGGGGAGGACATCGGCAGAAAGAAGTGAATTTGTTAATGTTATTATGCCTCCTGGTTGGTTAATGATTGTCAGAATAGCAGATTTTTATTCCACAATATCTTCCAAACATTGAAGAGTTGGATTCTCAGATGAAATAAGACTTTAAAGCAGAAGGATGCTTAACTGCTAGTTTAGGGAGAGATTGAATGTAGGGGAAGGGTGGTGAAATAGGGAAGACCGGCCAAAACCTCAGCCCATATTGCTTGCAGATGCCCACTTCCTTCTCCACAAGATGTGTCAGGAGAGTTCAAGAGAGTCCTTTCAACTGACTTTTGGTTCTTGAGAGACTCTTCATGAGAGCCACAACTTCACATGGCCAAGGAAAGTTACAAGTGCCCTGTTCTTTATGGCACTGGCATTCTCTGGGTAGGTCTTAGATAAACTGGTGGGCTTTGTCTCCTGAAATTATGAAATCTAGTGTAAGATCAGGTATTTTCTTCCCCAAAGAATAATTCCCAAAGCTAGTTAACTCCTCAGTTCTTCTTGACGATGGAAGACAGATGCATCAAAAAAGTGAGGTTGTGATTTTAGCAAGTCAGGCTTCCTCTGTGTCTCCTACATGGAAGAGGCAGGATCTCTCAAGCAAGCCCATGGCTGTCTGAGAGCTCCCAACCTTCTAGGCAATACATTTCTTGTACGTTTAAGGCACTTTGTACTTTAAAAGTGCTTTCAGTCTCTTAACTCATTTTATCATAAACATTAAAATGATTCACTAGGACAGAAGGGTCTCCTTATTTTATGGATAAGTAAGAACTGCGAAACCTGTATACAGGTCAGGAAGCAACAGTTAGAACTGGACATGGAACAACAGACTGGTTCCAAATAGGAAAAGGAGTACGTCAAGGCTGTATATTGTCACCCTGCTTACTTAACTTATATGCAGAGTACATCATGAGAAATGCTGGACTGGAGGAAGCACAAGCTGGAATCAAGATTGCAGGGAGAAATATCAGTAACCTCAGATATGCAGATGACACCACCCTTATGGCAGAAACTGATGAAGAACTAAAGAGCCTCTTGATGAAAGTGAAAGAAGAGAGTGAAAAAGTTGGCTTAAAGCTCAACATTCAGAAAACTAGAATCATGGCATCCAGTCCCATCACTTCATGGCAAATAGATGGGGAAACAATGGAAACAGTGGTTGACTTTATTTTTCTGGGCTCCAAAATCACTGTGGATGGTGATTGCAGCCATGAAATTAAAAGACGCTTGCTCCTTGGAAGGAAAGTTATGACCAACCTAGAGAGCATATTAAAAAGCAGAGACATTACTTTGTCAACAAAGGTCCATCTAGTCAAGGTATGGTTTTTCCAGTGGTCATGTATGGATGTGAGAGTTGGACTATAAAGAAAGCTGAGTGCCAAAGAATTGATGCTTTTGAACTGTGGTGTTGGAGAAGACTCTTGAGAGTCCCTTGGACTGCAAGGAGATCCAACCAGTCCATCCTAAAGGAGATCAGTCCTGGGTGTTCATTGCAGGGACTGATGTTGAAGCTGAAACTCCAATACTTTGGCCACCTGATGCAGAGAGCTGACTCATTTGAAAAGACCCTGATGCTGGGAAAGATTGAGGGCAGGAGGAGAAGGGGACAACAGAGGATGAGAAGGTTGGATGGCATCACCGACACAATGGACGTGGGTTTGGGTGGACTCCGGGGGTTGGTGATGGACAGGGAGGCCTGGCTTGCTGCAGTTCATGAGGTCGCAAAGAGTCGGACACAACTGAGCAGCTGAACTGACTTACTGACAGAGACACAAAAGCTCAGGGGTGACCCAAGAGTCTGGCAGCTTCCTGTGTGGTATTGACTCAGCTCATACACTTGTTAGCATAGCTCTCATTTTGGAAGGATGCTGCAGGAGACCTCTTCCTAGAGGACTTCTGGAATCTTCCTGGAGTGGCTCTTTTACTTTGCTTACGTGAAGCTTTCCATTTTGATGCCTTCAAATGAGTGACAGCAGAAGGGAGGGAACGAGTGTGTTTCCATGCTGCTGAGTGTGATGACAAGTAATTAGCTCCACAGGTACTGTTTTCCTAGACCTTTCTTCATGTGGAGTCTCAGGAAATTCCATTACTATCGATCCCTTCCAATTTTAATGCTGTAATGATCTCGTTTCCCCTCACAAGGGAAATGATTATGGGCACTCTGCATTGTGTAAATACATATGTACATATTTATGTACAGATCTCTGTTGTCTTGGCAGAGCTCTCAATGCTGTTAAAATGGTCTGTGAATGTCTTTACAAAGCCCCCTCCAGGTACGTCCAACAGCATACTTTAAATCAGACTTTCCTTTTTTTGTTTGTTTGTTGGTACCTGGTTTTAACGTGCTGAGCATTTTAAATTATACAAAAGACATTCCTAGAAAAAAGGTTTCTTCTCTTTCTCAATTTCTCTCCCCCAACCTCCCACATCCCAAAGAGCTCTTTTTCAATGTAAGAAGTCAAAAGCTTCCTGTGTTATTCTTTGCATGACTCGCCACAACATTCAAACCTTTGTCTGGCCCAGAAGAAGAGTTTGAGGAGGCTCCCTTCAGACTGGCAGCCAGCTTTCAAAGTCTCCCCTTTCCAAGTAGAGAAATAAATTAAAGCTGACACTGGGAGTGTGTGGACGCCCGCTGCCTTTCGATCTGTGCTCTCGCGTGCTTATTTATTTTTGTTCCATTGCAAAAAGATTTATGACCCCTAATTATGAATTCTGACATTCCTGTGCTACATGGATGCACTTAGATTAATTTTCACTTTCTGATGGCTTTGAAAAGCTTTCTTTTTCAGTTCTAAACCCTCAAGGGCAACAAGGGTCCCTTTTGAAAGAGGGTCTGGCTGGTGCCACTGCCTTCAAATGCTGTGTTTTCCTGGCTTGGACTTAATCTGGGCTCAGGGATTGACGGATGGGTAGTAACCTCAGCCTCTGCTTTATTTACTCTCCTGGCCTTTTTCTCTTTCAGAGAATCAAATATATTAAAAATATGCTTCTAAATAAAAGCTGGCGAGCAGAGTGTCAGCGTGGATATAACTTTTTCAAGACATTTCAGGAAAACAAGAATACTTAACAATTTGAAATTTTAAAAAGACAACCACTGATGGCTGGTTTGGCTGGGAGTGTGATAGTTTTGCAAAATAGAAAGACGCATGCAGACTTCATGAACAATGCTTCTAAGCCAACATAGGATGAAGCAAGCCTCTTTGTTTTTCTTCTCTGAATGCACAGCTCATGGCATTTCTTCAAAAGTTAGCAAGAAGAGAGGTTGATCTGAGGGCTGAAGCAACAGCTGTAGGACTTGGAATCAGCCCAGGTCTCAAGGATTTCAGGAAAAATAGGGGTTCACCCTGGAGGAGGGGGTGCAGTGAAGCAGGGGTGCCCAACCAGGCACCTCACAGGAGGTGAGTGGTGGGCAAGCGCGTGAAGCTTCATTTGTATTTACAGCCACTCCCCATCAGTCGCATTACCACCTGAGCTCTGGCTCCTGTTAGATCAGCGCTGGCATGAGATTCTCACAGGATCTGGAGCCCTATTGTGTTTGACTCATCCTGAAACCATCCCCACCCCATCCACGGAAAAACTGTTTTCCACAAAATCAGTTCCTGGTGCCAAAAATGTTGGGGACTGCTGCAGTAAAGGACTTGTGTGCATGCATGCTAAGTCGCTTCTGTCTTGTCTCTCTGCAACCGCATGGACTGCAGCCAACCAGGCTCCTCTGTCCATGGAATTCTCTAGGCAAGAATACTGGAGTGGGTTGTCATGCTCTCCTCCAGGGGATCTTCCCAACCCAGGGATTGATCCTGCATCTCTTGTGTCTCCTGCATTGGCAGGCAGGTTCTTTACCATTAGTGTCACCTGGGAAGCCCAAAGGACTTGAGCACCATCTAAAATTCCAGGCATATCGTGGAACCGGGACAGGGTTCTCAGCCCCTCCTTTCCTACCTTCCTCCCTAAGGCAGCGTGCTGACCTGATTCTTGGGGCAGGGGTTGGGGGAGGTGGCACTAATGGCCCTAGAATGTCACCTCTCACACCGGAAAGTGCAGCACCCTGGGAGGGTATCAGGGGCTTGGAATTTTTTTTTATCAGAACATTTTGAGGGAAAAACCAAATAGCTCAATTGATAAGATATTTCAAAACATTGTAATTTTTAAATTTCATTTTAATTAACTAATTAAAGAACAGAATTTTATTTCTGGAGACTGGCAGAAATTTCAGTTCTGGAAGCTGGAAGGCTGAGGTCAGGGCGCCAGTGCTATTGCAGACTTGTGCCCTCACGTGATGGAACGGGCTGGCGATCTCCCTGGAGCCCCTGTTATAAGAGTACTGATCCCACTCATAAGGGCTCCACCCTCATGATCTAAGCATCTCTCAAAGCTCTCCCCACTACTGCCAGTCCTTTTAGGGGTCAGCATTATAACACGTGAATTTTGAGGAGACACAAGCAGTTCCAACCACAGCACCCACTTGAATCGCACTCATTCTTCAAGCCCTCCCCCATGATGTCCTTGCAAACTGATGCTGGTCACCAAGGGCTCCCTCCACCGAGCCGTGAACACATGGAATTCCGTCAGAAGAGCAGGCCATTAGTGCGAGCCATGAAGACGTTTCTTTTCAAACTTTCCATATTTCTCCTCTTAAAAGCTCCATAGGCAGCCAATCCTGTCTTTAGCTGAGAACCTTCCAGGCTGCACCGCCCCCCCACCACTAGGAGGGACAGAGGGCACAGCCCAAGGATGTGGGATATCTACCTCTGGATGGCTCCACTGTTCCCACAAACCAAAGGGTGATGGCAGAAGGCATAACACATAACACAGTCTCAGCCTCCAGGGAACAGGCTGCTTTCCCAGGGGCCACCCTCCCTCACTCCTAGGTGTTGGAGTGCTTCTATTTTCTGAAAAGTGATCATCTGTGACTCTTGCTACAGCTGCCCCCAACCCTGCCAGGTGAACAGGGTTGAAATAAATTTCCTTGCTGAAGAAGATAGCTAAATTTCATCGGTAAATCCAGCCTTGTGGGACCTAGAGAAGCCACCCTGGCCTCCTCTTTCTCCCCCATATCCTCTGTCCAAAGTTTTACTGTTAAGCCTCAGAGGAGATGGCATGTGCCAGAGTCACCAAGTTTGGGTGTCTGGGTTCCTAAAAGGTTGCTTTAACCACAGGGAACAACGAAAAAAACCACTGCATATGGTGACTGTAGCCATGAAATTAAAAGACACTTGCTCCTAGAAAGAAAAGCTATGACAAACCCAGACAGCATATTAAAAAGCAGAGATATTACTTTGCCATGGTTTTTGCAGTAGTCATGTATGGATGTGAGAGTTGGACCATAAAGAAAGCTGAGCACTGAAGAATTGATGCTTTTGAATTGTGGTGTTGGAGAAGACTCTTGAGAGTCCCTTGGACTGCAAGGAGATCCAACCAGTCCATCCTAAAGGAAATCGGTCCTGAATATTCATTGGAAGGACTGATGCTGAAGCTGAAGTTCCAATACTTTGGCCACCTAATATGAAGAGCTGACCCGGAAAAGACCCTGATGCTAGAAAAGATTGAAGAGGGGAGGAGAAGGGGACGACAGAGGATGAGATGGTGGGATGGCATCACCGACTCGATGGACATGAGTTTGAGCCTGTTCCAGAAGATGGTGAAGGACAGGGAAGCCTGGTATGCTACAGTCCATAGTAGGGTCGCATAGAGTCAGACACAGCTGAGCGACTGGGCAACAGCAACGCTGGCCTCACTTCTGCCACGTGCATCCCTAGTGCCTGCCCGAGTCCCCTAAGGAGAAGGAGCACAGGAAGCGTCTGTTGATGAATGACCGAGCACACGAATGAGTGGACGTGTCAGGCACTTGCTGGTGGCTGAGGATCAACAGAAAGAACCAACACCTACCAACCTCCATGGAGAGGAGACAAACCATCGGATGCTCACTCCCCCACCTTGGTTCCACAGCAAGGCTGTGAAGGGAAATCTCAGGATGCAGGATGGATTGTGACAGGAAGCTGGTCTCATGGAGGGGCCCAGGAAGTGCCTCCCTGGAAGAGAGATATGATCTGAAGCACCAGGGGATTTTTCCACTTGATAACCTGGTGTTAGCTTAGTCATTCGCTTGACTCTAAGCAGATTACACATGAGAGAAGGAAATCGTGTGTGTGTGTTTGTGTGTGTGTGTGTGTGTGTGTGTGGTGGGGGGCAGTGGCCACTCCACGGAGCCCAGTGGAGTTCTGCTGCACAAGGCTTTTTACACTTGAATTCACTGACTTTCCCCCCTTTCCTTCTTTTCTGTTTTTCTTTTTGTTTTTTTGAAAAGCATTAAGAAATTCTCCTCACCAAATACACTGATTTTTTTCAATCCACATATGCATCCCCCCAGTTGTTTATATTTCCAACACGGGTATTTCAAACGCCTATTCCTATATGTTTTTATCTTTTCTGCTTGTCAGATGGTGATGATTTCATGTGTGTGTGATTGGAGTGAAGCTGCTCCTTCTTCTTCCAAAGTCAGCCCAGCATAGCATGGTAGCTTCCCCATGCGTGTCACACATGTGCACGCACACACACACATATACACACACGTGCACCCATGCACACACAAAGTCAGAATGCTGCAGCCCAGGGGCCCCAGCATCTGTCATGGGCAGGTAGACTGTGTGCCTGAGTCACTCACTTCTCCAAAGGATGATATAAGCAAATAAGACGTCAGCTGGGCTCTGCCAGGTACGTTTTTGTTTCTCCTTAAACTCTGTGCAGGTCAAAAGAGATTTCTTCTGTGCGTTTCCTCTTCATTTAAATCAGCTTCTGAAGACGGTGGTGGGAAGAGCCATCTGGAGCACGATAAGTTTCTCTGTCCCTTTTCACCTTTCCCAAAGCACTGAAAGCCAAGTTAAGTACAGGCTAGGGACTTAAGAGCTGCCTGAGGTTTTAGATGCTCTAGCTGGGAAAATCAGTTGTTCCACTGCTCATCGTTAGGGCTCTGCTTTTGTAGGGTGGTTCTTCTTTTCAGCTGTCTCAACCTCAAGGTGAATGAAGCACTGAAGTGACCCAATCCTGCCCTTTGCAGAAAAATAGAACTCAGCAGAGTAAATTTTCAAGATCTCATTGCCTTTGTTCAATGATTCAATGAATCAGGCAGCATCCATCTAGCAGATAAAAATGAAAGACTTTTTAAAAAAAAAAAACTGAAGTATAGTTGATTTTCAGGGCTTTCCAGGTGGCTCACTGGTAAAGAACCTGCCTGCCAATTGCCAATGCAGGAGACGTAAGAGATGTGGGTTCAATCTCTGGGTTGGGAAGATCCCTTGAAGGAGGGCATAGCAACCCACTGCAGTATTTATGCCTAGAGAATCCCATGGACAGAGGAGCCTGGTGGGCTACAGTCCATAGTGTCACAAAGAGTTGGACATGACTGAAGTGACTTAGCATGCATACATGCAGTTGATTTTCAATATTGTGTTAGTTTCAGGTACACAGCATCGTGATTCAATATTTTTGCAGATTATATTCCATGGTAGCTTATTAGAAGGTAATGGGTACGCTTCTGTATGGATCCAGTACATATTCTAGTTGCTTATCTATTTTATACCTAGCAGTTTGTGTCTCCTAATCCCATACCACGAATTTGTCCCTCCCCACTTCCCTTTCTCCTTGGGCAACCACGAGTTCATTTTCTGTGTCTGTGAGTCTGCTTCTGTTTTGAATGCTCTTTCAAAGTTAAAGACTCTTATAGCCAGAAGGGAGTGGGAACAGAGAGGCAAAGAGTGGGTTGTTTTTGACAAGGTCACATTCCTTTAGGGAATTCAGGGGGGCTACCAGGCCTAGTGCTGATCAGGTGATTCCTGATTGGACTATTTGAAGATTCCATTTCTTGGGGTGGGGGGGTCAAAACTGTAAATAAGTCTGAGTTCAGTAATGTGGAGTTTAGCCTAAGTGGCTCCATTTGGGGTTGTTGTCTTTAACAGCTCCATGCCTTGACTACTTGTACACTTTGAGAAAAGGACTTTCTGTCCCAAATCAGAGAAAGACTTCAGTTATGCCCAGTTAGAAAACACTATTTTTATGGACCAAGAGTTCAAGTTCCAGCAGCTAGACTGATGCGTGAATTCCTCTTTAGCCAGCCGCCACCCTCCAGTTGAACAGAGGACCGTGCGTTGGAGTCCAGCATCTAGAATGTGCTGTATACCATGAACAGATGATTCTAAACTCTCAGGACACTAAGTTCTCCACGTGTCTCCTAAATACAAGGAGCACAAGTCCCTTTTAGGAGACCTGAGGTCTCCTGTTGTGTGCATACACCTCTGTGGCTACGATGGAAAGATGAAGACGACTGTTGAAAGCCTGTGAACTTTGAACAACTGATTGAATGCAAAGTTGATGTTAATCCAAAAAACACACATTTTCACAATGATCAGATCTTTGCAGGCAGTAATTATCACAAACAACAACAACAAAAAGAAGTCCTTCTTTGAGGGTAGGGATGCTTCAGTTCAGTTAAGTTCAGTCGCTCAATCGTGTCCGACTCTTTGCGACCCCATGAATCGCAGCACGCCAGGCCTCCCTGTCCATCACCATCTCCCGGAGTTCACTCAGACTCACGTCCATCGAGTCCGTGATGCCATCCAGCCATCTCATCCTCGGTTGTCCCCTTCTCCTCCTGCCCCCAATCCCTTAGAAATCAACACAAGAAAGTATTCTCATGAAAAAATTTTCTGAGATATTCCTGTAAGTCAATCTTGGTCCTCGCTTTAGGTAAAAGTTAAGATGGGAAGAAAAACGTATTCAGGGGAACGAAAAAGCTTACAACAGGGTTTTGGAAACAGTCTTTTTAGACAGATGGATGTAGTTTCAGAATTGTTTTTTGGAAATTGTTTCTTAACTCTTTGACCTGAAATTGTGCTTAACATTTTGCAGAATAAAGAATGCTTTCGGTGTTGGTTGTATAATTTCTTGTTAATAATTCAGCATTTATTTTTATCAAGAGATATTTTTATCTAATAAGATACGAATATATTTTTTCTCTGCCAGTTTCTTCAGACTGAGGGAATGAATGAAAACTATGGAGTTCATCTTTTAGGGGCTGGCTGGCTAGTTGACAATGGGATCTCAATTCAAGAACCTAGGAAGCAGGAAGGTAGGAAGAAAGGAATGGCCCAGGCTCTCTACACTTCTGGTTCATTCGAGGTGAAGTCATATTCATTGAATTGCATGTCTTCCAGAATATACTGTTGTTCTTTAGTTGCCAAGCCATGTCCAACTCTTAGGGACCCCATAGACTGCAGCCCACCAGGCTCCTCTGTCCATGGGATTTCCCAGGCAAGAATACTGGAGTGGGTTGCCATATCCTTCTCAGAGAGATTTTCCCAACCCAGGGATCAAACCCACATCTCCTGCATTGACAGGCGGATTCTTTACTGCTGAGCCACCAAGGAAATCCATTCCAGAACATACAAGACACTGGTAACCAGGTACTTCTGAATGTTCAGTTCCCATTTTTGCTGACTTTTCAAAATTCTGCTGAAGTTCTCCCACATGCTAGATTTCTCAATATATGTTTCTTGTTAGACGGACTCATGGTTTAGCTTTTGCTTGTTAAAGTTATTTACATGGCCTGAGGTCAGATGGTGTTTTTTTTCACATTTTGCTTGATGGAAACCTTACTGGACTCCATTGTTTTTATAGCAAAAGATCGGTTTCAATGAAGTGGTAGAGAACTTCAGTTCTAATGTGTCTGTTTAGCAATACATTTACCAGGCACTCAAATCTCCTGGAGAAGATATAAAATCTTGAGGTCTGTATCTGGAGTTTTGATGTGGTGGTTCCTGATCTGAGCCGGGTGAATTCGCACATTGTCAGCCTCGCACACCAGCAAGGGAGAAGGTCAAGCGTCACATTCTTTCCAACAGAGGCAATGGCGAGGTAGCTTTGCTTTCTGGAGGATTATGTAAGAAACTGAGATGTCTGGAGGTCATCGGTGGTAACTAGAGGAGAAAATTGAACTGAACAGGCTGCTTCCACTTAGCCAGGCTTCTCCAGAAGATTATTTACAAGTCTGGGTCCAGCTCTGGTGGAGCTCAGTTTCATGGAGTCAGAGAAACACTGTAAAATAATCCTAAATCAGGCCATCCAACATTTTGAAAAAAAGCGAGGAGGGAGGGGGGACACTAAGGAAGGGAAGCAAGAGGACTCATTCCCAAATCCGCCCAAATTTATTCCTTTCCTCTTTGTCTTCGTTTCCTTGGCTCTCATCTCTTTCAAGAAGTCTGCAAGCAGAGCAAACAGAGGTGAATAGCCAAAATGGTAGCCCACTCTGCTGCTCTGGTAGGAAAGCCTCTGGACTTAGGCAGCCATTTTCCCTTGGATCATGGATGTCCAAAGTCACATTCTATTAGCTCAGCAGCACATGCAAAATAATAACCATAAACCCAGAAATGTGCTGTGGAATTTTCTCCAGCTCTCTTAACGAGCTCTGCAAAGCTCCTCTGTCAAGGAGAGTGGGGAATGTGTAATTTCAAACACATTTTTAATAGTTTCTCTTGGCTCCCTCCGAAGAAGAGGGAGGCATGCTGACGCAGCTCTAGGAGAGGCAGCAACTTTACAAGAGTAATGTGAAACAAATCACCCAGGTGCTAGTAGCACTTGGAAAGCGTGGGGAGCTGCCTGGGGAGCGGTGGCTCATCAGCAAAGAGCGATGCTGGGGTCTAATGCGTGGCTCTGGAAGTCAAACCAGTGTGGCATACGGTGAGTACAGAGGAAGCAAGGCACCCTCAAAGCTCTGACCAAATCAAGACCCTTTCCCTTTATAACCAAGCGGGGTTTTGTAAAAACAGAGAAGAGAGGTAACTACAGTGAAAGTGGTAGCAGGTGCCAGACCACCAAGGAGCATCCGTGAGGATGCCCGGAGCTCTTGGCTCTTGGCTACAGCAACAGATGGACACCTGGTGTAGCTCAGTGTCTTAGACACACTGAAGAGGACTCACAGCTGGAGACCAGGAAGGAGGAGGAGGTGTGTCACTCCTTGGCTTCTCTGGCTCAAGAATCCAAAAAACAATGTATTGGAAAGGATATGGGGTCTTCTCTGGTGGCTCGGCGGTAAAGAGTCTGCCTGCCAATGCAGGAGACACGGGTTCGACCCCTGGTCCTGGAAGATCCCGCATGCCACGGAGCAACTGAGCCTGTGCACCACAACAGTTAAGCCTGTGCTCTAGAGCCTGGGAACCATAACTCCTGAGCCTGTGCCCCCCAGCTGCTGAAGTCCAGGCATCCTAGAACCTGTGTTCTGAACAGGAGAGGCCACTGCAATGAGAAGCCCGCACATGGCAACTAGTTTCACTAGCCAAAACTAGGAAAAAAACCCTCGAAGCAATGAAGACCCAGCATAGTCAAAAATAAATACATCAGTAAATTATTTAAAACAGTCACATGAAACATGAACTCAAGGCTTTTCTGTCTTTCTCCCTTTTCCCACCAGTATTATTAAGTACCTGACCACGGTTCCTTAACTGAAAATCAGAACCCATGGTGAGACAGCAGGTCAGAATATTTGAAATCCTGACAATTTTGAAAAACCCATGACTGTGTTTGGTCACCACACTATAGGCTTGATTCATGAATGTACTTAAGTGATTTGCTCTTCAAATTAGGAAATGCCGCTTTTGTCGAAATAAAACCTTTTCTTTTATCTGATAACTGGTCTTGGAGAAGTTATTCCCTCATGATCAATTTCAATGTTTCACCTATTGTGAAGGAAGAGAAGAAATGGACATTTACTGAATCAAGGGAACAGAAAGTTATCTGTTCCCAGCCCCCTCCTCATTTCATAGTAAATGAACCTGGGGCTCAAGGGAACAACCAAAACAGTGGCTGACTACCCAGAGCCCCTGTTTTTAAGCTCAGTGTTATTTCTCTGCATTCTGCAGCCCACTGTGTATCTGACTCATGTGGGCTGATTCTGCCTTGAGAGGTCTGCTCCCAGCCACCTCCCCGCCCGCTCTCCGTGTCTGCAGTGGAAGATGGTGGGCTGAGTCTTCAGCTCCTAGCCTCGCATTGGGCAGCTCTGCAGCCCCAGTGGGAAGGGAAATGCTGAGTGGGGTCTGGCTTTGGTACAAGTAGGCTAATCATGGTGAGTGGCTGGTAGGAGCTGTGAGAAAGACATGAGCTCCCTGCGGTCCCATTTTCTTCCCCGAGCCCCGAGTTTATCCTCCTGGCCTCCTTTAGGTCATCTATTTCTTTCCTGACAAAAACATCTGGTTGTTTCAAAACTGAAATTTTCATGCATCTCAGCTCATGTAGGAATGTCGAAAAGCTGTTCTGAAAAACATAGCTCTTCCGGGTGCCAAACCAGTTGGGCTGGATTGAACAACTGTTGTGATAAATCTCTGCTCTGCCACTTCAACAGCCCCAGAAGGTACAAAACAGAATGTTTCATGAGACCAGCCAGTCGAATTGAATAAGACCTGACTGGAGGAGCCCTGTGCCTTAAGAGTGTGGAGCCACCCCTTTCTCTCCTCCTCCCTCAGGCTCTCTTCTTCTTTTAGACAATTTCTGGGACTGCTGGAAAGAGGACAGCGTGTCAGGATTCTCTGTGTTCACAACAAATTCTTTTGTGTCCTTAAGTGGAAAAATATTTTATGACATGGCAGAGTAACTGCTTGTTCTATGAGTGATTCACAAGGAAAACTCAGCGACCTAATGATGTGTGTCCTTGCCAAGACCGAGGCAAGGAAAAGGATTAAAAAAAAAAAAAAAAGTGACCCAGAATCAAAAGTCTGAGAGGAACTTCTAAGATGCTAGACCACCTTTCCTCTAAGCAGTTCCCACCATGGGCTATGGAACTTCCACTTGTGCTGTCCTTTATTTCAAACCCACCCTTGTCCACAAGGTGAAACATCCACCCCCACAAAGTCCATGCACAAAACCTCCTGACCACTCGGGCTTTGTTTTAGTGTTTTGTTCTCTGTCCCCTATTTCCTAGGATATGCATTCTTATCAAGATGGTCTGTTGTAATGCTTGGAGCATGCATGCATGCTAAGTCTCTTCAGTCATGTCTGACTCTGTGTGACCCATGGACTGTAGCCCACCAAGCTCCTCTGTCCCTGGGATTCTCCAGGCAAGAACACTGGAGTGGGTTGCCATGCCTATAGAAAGTGAAAGTGAAGTCGCTCAGTTGTGTCCGACTCTTTGCAACCCGTGGACTATAGCCCACCGAGCTCCTCCATCCATGGGATTCTCCAGGCAAGAATACTGGAGTGGGTTGCCATTTCCTTCTCCAGGGGATCTTCCCGACCCAGGGATCGAACCCAGGTCTCCCACATTGCAGGCAGACGCTTTTAACCTCTGCACCACCAGGGAAGCCCTTGAGTATACTTCAGTATAATTCAGTACTGTAACTCAAAGCTTCCGTGGTGCTTCTGGAATCAGAGGACACACAGGTCGTATTTCACCACGTTTTCTATAAAAATATTGTTGGATGTTTTGTCACATATTTTGCTGAAATCATTGCACAGCGTGTCCACTCAGTTTCCTCATCTATCAACCTGGAGATGCTATAAAACTGGAACTAAATCTAGAATAGAAACCTGTGTTGGTCATGTGGGCAGAAAATTTCCATTCTAAGTAACCACATGAACTTATTTGCTCCACTGCCTTTGCTGCTGGCATCCTTCTTGGTTTCCCTTTGGGATCCCCTTGCTTCCTTGTTCCAAGGACCAAGATACCTTTCGTGTACCATGAAAGAATTTACTTAATTTGTTCCCAGAGTTCCTGTTAGCTTGTCCTCTGAGATAACACCTGCATTGTAACAGCAATCCTCTGTGCCTCAACCCAAAAGTATGGGGCTAGAGAATTTGTGGCAACGCCAGGGACCAGGGTCGTCACATCTCCTGGGATCTTCTGCTTATTCCATAACGGTGACCACTTCTCAGTCTGCTTGTTTCTATGTCTGGCAACTCTTGCTATGCCATCAACTCCCCAAACCCACCCATCTCCCCCCAGCATGGCAGACAGGTGCTCTGGTTACACAGTGGGACCCCTCCATGGGTCCCCAGCCAGGCTTCTTTTAGCCAGTATTAGAAATGGCCTCAAGGCATTTTTCCCTTTTTGAAGAGAAGTTTAGGCTCTTGCCTAAACTGTGCTAAATCAAGTTACACAAGTCAGCGGTGAAAAACCCCACCTTTTTTTTTTTTTCTCACCTCCCTTCCCAATATGCTCCTTCATTACCAACAACCAAGAGGGTTCATTCATTCAGCAAAGAGTTGTTAAGCATATGTTTTGTGCACCAGTGTGAGGTGGTACTGGGAATTCAGAGGTGAGCAACACAGCATGGTTCTGCCCTTGAGAAGTGTCACCAAGTCAACTAGGAAGACAGTTTTTAAACATATAAAAATGGCTGGAGAGAGAGGGTTATGGGGAGGACAAGCTCTTACCTTGCTCCAGAGGGTCAGGGCAATGGTGTGGGAGGTGACATGGATGACAGAAGTGGACCTAAGAGCCGGAGAGAGGCCACCTGTCCCTGGGGACGGTGCCCAGAGTCCTGTCCACCCAAATTCTTCTGAATGCCCCTGCGGTTGAGGGCTCCCTCGTTGTCTTGGGAAGGTGATCTAATAAGATCTCATTTCACAGCTCATCTCAATTTAAATTCTGGGCTTGTCCCAGACTTTGTTTATCTGCAGAATATTTACCAGCCTGCAGAGTGATTTATTTTTGCAGGAGAAATGCCTGCAGGATTTCTAGCTCATTTCTGAAGTGGCCAGCTCTCCCCCTTCCTCTTTGAAACTCCATCTACGCTCAGAAGTGCCTCAAAGTAACCAGTTAGAATCAGAATTCCTGGCTGTTCTGTCCCAGGTGAAAGTCACTCAGCCATGTCTTACTCTTTGTGACCTTATGGGCAGGCTGTAGCCCTGCCAGACTCCTCTCTCCATGGGATTTCCCGGGCAAGAATACTGGAGTGGGTTGCCATTTCCATCTCCAGGGGATCTTCCCAACCCTGGGATCGAACCCAGGTCTCCTGCATTGCAGGCAGATTCTTCACCATCTGAGCTACCAGGGAGCCACTGGATTTCGGAACTAGCGCTGGGACCTGGGTTTCTGAGGACTCTAACCATAGCTCCGTGTATGTGGCCCAGTGGGATCAGCGGAGGGCACTAGGGTCAGCTAACACCCTCTTCTGGGGGGCTTCTCGATCTCCTGACACACAGACCCCCTAGACCTGCAGAATCTACGCAACCAGAAGAAAAGCGCAA
This sequence comes from Budorcas taxicolor, assembly GCF_023091745.1. Lineage (NCBI taxonomy): Eukaryota > Metazoa > Chordata > Mammalia > Artiodactyla > Bovidae > Budorcas > Budorcas taxicolor. Next base: position 36,668,700 of record NC_068922.1, on the reverse strand, counting down.
GTTGATGAGAAGCGTTTGCTCAGCTTAGGCCATCTTGGGAAGGGGCTGCTTCACCCCTGGACGGCCCCCACCCCCTACCCCTATTTGCTTGTCTTGTTCCTACCTCCGTCCCCTCCCCCTAACACCCCACGAGGCTGCACAGGCCCTTTGTCGCCTTGCTGGGCGACATTCCCGTTCCCGGACCATCCCGCGCTCTTTCCCTGCAGAATCTCCTTTGCACAGAGCCTGGGGGTTGGAGCGCCGCGAAAAGCATCTGCAAACGTGGAAAGTTTCCCTTGTGCGTTCTCCTTAAACATTTGACAAGAATTAAAGTTTCCCCCAGGGGAACCAATTTCACATATTAAAACCAAACTTTTTTCCCTCTTACAGTCTCTCTCCCTCGCCCAGTCGCAGACCCGGGAGGAATGATTTCCTGTGAAGTCCGGGCGCTCGCCGCCCCTGCGCAGCGGTGAGCGCGCCGCCGGCGGTCGGACCCAGGGCTGCGCGCGGCGCGACCCGCATCATCCATACCCACGCCGGGCCGGGGCGGGCCCCGCTTTCGCTGGAAAAATAATAAAATGTGGGGTCAGTTTCTTTTAAGCTGGCTTTCTGTTTCACAATTCAAGTTTTCTGTCAGGAAATGAGTACCGGCTAGCCCTTTAGGGTGGGGGAAGGCGGAGGGGAGGGGGCAGTGGGCGGAGGGGAGGGGGCTGCGCCGTCTGTCCGCAGCAAGGCCGCCTCCGGCTGCGCTGGGGGGCGTTAGGCTCTTCGTTTGTCGCTCAAAACCCGCCCGCGTGGACCCGTCCATCTGCGTGGGGGTCTTTTGTGCGGCTCCAGGAGGGGCCCCCTTTAGAAGGGACAGAGTCCAGCATAACCAGACAGAATATACATCTGTAATGAAGCCGGAGGGCCACTGGATGTCTGCAGACAGGGTCATTTTAGGACCATGGGGACGCGCCAGTGAAAAAATCCCAGGCGTCCCTGGAGAAGTCTTCTTCCAGGAAAGCAAAAATGGAAATGGGGGCACGGGGCTGGGAGAGGATGGTGGGGGCGTGGGGGTGAGGAGACGCGAGGAGACTAAAGACAGAGTTCCAGGCATAAATATGCATGTCTGGGCAGCGTGTGTTTCAAATGGAATGTTAACGCGCACACGCAGGGTATCCCGGAGGTTGTTTGTGAACGTCCCCCAAAAGGGTGGAGGGGCTCGAACGCACATTTGGAATTTTCATTGGAAACACATGCACAATTAACAAAAATGAAAGCATATCTTAGAAACATTGAACTTGCACCCAAGCAATTAGCAAGCTGGTTCATTCTGATTTGCTGGGTTGTGGGGCTCCGATAGCCAAACCTTTATGCTGTGGTGGTGGCCGTGGTGGTGGGAATCAAATAACTTTTTAAGTCCAGAGAAGACTTTCCAGAGCCCTGCTATGGCTAAGGGGGCAGGATGGAGGCTGGGTTTGTTACAGTTAACATCCTATGATTCCCAAGCGATCTGGTTGGGAAACAGGGTTTAGAGAGAAAGTATTCATCCTGCTTTAAAAATTCTTATAACATGCGTGCAGAGAAGTGTGTCTCAGGTCAAAGCACTTTCTCATGCTGAACACATCTGTATGATCAGAACCCAGAAGCCTCACTCAGCTGCCAGGCACTGCTCTCTTCTCCTCATCATTATGTTTTAAATTACAATTTTCTTGTCAGTAACTAAAGACAATAATGGTTTATTTTGTGCCAGAACATCAGGGTAAAGTGAGTCCAGGCCAGGGGTGTGCTGTGCACACACCCAGAGCCTCCTCAGGCTCCACCGGCTGCCTGCATCTTCCTCAGGCTTCCAGCACCACCCAGAGCACAGCGGGAACACTGTGGCCCCAAAACCTCTCCAGACCACTAGCTCCTCCATTCCAAAGGCCCTTGGAGTTTATAAAGTTACTCGTTTTATATGTTGCCTTAATCCGTTCAGGCTGCTGTAACAGAATATCACAGACTAGGTGGCATTTCTCAAGTTTTGGAGGCTGGAAGTCCAAAATCAAGGTGCCAGTAGATTTGGTGTCTGGTGAGGACCTTGATCCTTGGTCTTCTCCCTGTTGCTTCACGTGATGGAAGGACTGAGTGTGTTCATGTTAGTCGCTCAGTCATGTCCGACTCTTTGTGACCCCAAGGACTATACCATGCCAAGCTGCTCTATCCATGGAATTCTCCAGGCAAGAATACTGGAGTGGGGGCCATTCCTTTCTCCAAGGGATCTTCCCAACCCAGGGATCGAACCCAGGTCTCCTGAATTGCAGGCAGATTCTTTATTATCTGAGTCACTGAAAGAGATTCCTATTCTACCGGCATGAATCCCATTCCTGAGGGATCCATTCTTATGGCCTAATCACTTCCCAAAGTCCCTACCTCCTAATATTGTCTACTTCAGAATTAGGATTTCAACATAAGAATTTGGGGAGGATATAAACATTCAGTCCACGCCATACATACTGACAGCCAACCAATACCAGGATCTCTACTCCTAAGGAGCTGAACAATCTATAAGAGAGAAAAACAAAGAAACAATAGGGTGTGGTCTCTGCTAGGGCTGGAATTAGCACAGGGGAAGGGAAGGATCTGAAAGGGGGCACTGATCTTCAAAGGCGGAGAAAGGTTTCCTAGAAGAGCCTCAGCAGAGTCCTGAAGGAACACCCAGGTGAAGGCGAGGGTGGTAAGGAGAACAGAATTCCAGGCAGTGAGAACAGCATGTGTGAAAATGGGAAATGAGTGGGGTGAGGGAGGGGAGATGGGTTTGGACCAACTCAGGAAGACCCCGTGTGCTCCAGGTGACCAGATGGCCCCACTTGCCCTGGGGTGGTATCTACCTACACTTGCTGTTCTACGTCACAGCCACCTTCTCCCCCACCCTTCATTCTCAGTAGTAACTGATTTGGACCCTAAAATGATGTAGTCACCTCATCCAAGCCATGCCAAAGAAACTGAATTCAATCCTGAAGGTCCAAGAAGCTGGTGAAGGCCTTTGAGGAGGGAAGAAACCACAATCACATTTGCATTGTAGAAACATTACTTTGGCTGCAATGGAAGAATGTTTTGGAGAAAACAATGATATTTTAGGAGATTATTGCCTTCATCTAAGGTAGAGGTGATGGCAGCCAGGGTTAAGAGCTCAATCATGATGATGGATGAATTCAGAATGAATGAGAAATATTGCGTAAGAGGACTTCCAAGGACTTGGTGATTGTACTTAACTCTGTGTTCATTGAAAGTGAAAGTGTTAGTCGCTCAGTCAAGTCCGACTCTTTGTGATCCCATGGACTGTAGCTCACCAGGCTCCTCTGTCCTTGGGATTTTCCAGGCAAGAATACCGTGTTCATTGGTCATTTATATACTGCCTTCTAAGATTTCGAGGAAATGGCAACCCACACCAGTACTAGAGAATTCCATGGACAAAGGAGACTGGCCAGTTACAGTCTGAAGTCGCAAAGAGTCAGACATGACTGAGCAACTAAGACTTCAAGATTTAAAACTGGATTCTGCTGGCAGCCTGGTGCTCGGGTTCCAGCAGTACAGAAGCCTTGGAGGAGGAGGAAGGGACGACGAGAGTGAGCATAGGGCTGGCTTGGGTTTTCCATCTCTGGAAGGCAGAGCTAACCTGTGCTGAGCCAGGTCACAGCAGCGGCTTGGGTTGAGGCCAAGGTTAGGGCCAGGGCAGGGTGGCGCTGCCTTGGGGTGGTACAGACAGCATGGTGGCACTGGGGTGCTCAGCAAAGACTTCACTCTTGGACTGGTAGGCAGGTTCACATCCTGTAAGTCTGAGGAGTGTTACAAGCTTGTGAATTACATTTAAAAAATTCTGTTATCAATACCTCTAAAGTAGTAGGGACTCCAGTCCTCACCACATGTGTTTTCCATGTGTGTTGCGACTGTAGAAAGTAACCAAACAACTCTGTATTGAACTTGTCAGAATATAATCAAAAATTCCACTAATTACTTCAGCATGAAGCCCATTGAGCTCTCTCCCTTAATCATCAGAAGTTAGTGAGCACCAGCGCTCGGGAACAGCACTTGACTGTATTTCTTGGACAACTGCAAAAGCTTATCTTTCACTGCAAGGTTTTCTCATTTTTCGAAACTCCGTCCCCATTACAGTCATCATTACTAACTACATCAAGAGTGCACGACTGAGAAAGGTACATGCAAAGAAACTCCTGAAATGGGAACAGACATTCACATTGGAGTGGTAGTTTTTGCCAAAAAAAAGTTAAACTGGAGCAAATGAATTGACTATCCTAGGCTGCTGGCTTCATTGCTCAAGAAAGAAGCAAATGCAAAATTCTGCCAGTGAGTCCACGCTGTTTAGCACTTTTGCTTTACCTCTGAAAGCCGGTAATAATGACAGAAGAAAACTGATGGAGTTTTGAGCCCAGGAAGAAAAATTAAGAGGCTTTTAATATTTACAAGGAAAAACATTATTTCCCTTTCATCTTTCTTGTCTCTCCTTGCAGTTCCCATTAAGCATCTGCACCGTGGGGGTGGACAGGGGGGAATTGTGGAGAGAAGAAAAAAGAGAAAGTGAAAGCAGTGAAAAGAAATAGTAACTTCTCAAACAGAGAGAATGTATAATAATTTATACGGATATAAGAGAGCCTTAGTGCAGAGTCTGTAAATATTTATATTTGGTTTCTAAATGAAATATGGTAAGCCCTATTTACTATTCAGAACTCCAAATTTATAAAACAGATTTTTTGTTATTGTTGTTAGTGGGAAGAGAAGTGGAAATGAGTTGGAATGGGAGTTTATTCACATTGCATAAAAATTCTTTACTTTGCAAAATGATTCACTGAAAGCTTCCTTTAAATAACAGCTCTGCTGGTGCATTTAATTTACCAAAAAAATCAATTTTAAACAGAATTTTAGGAACAACGTCTGTGTTATGCAGTGAAAATGCAGTAGGCATTTAAAAATAAAAACAGATTGGGGTGAATATGAAAATAAATTTGTATTCTTTGAATAAATTTTTACCAGGCAAGTATCAGAATGGTGGCCTAGAAGTATGATGGGAGGTCATTGTGCAGGAGTAAGTTGAAGGATTAGGTAGGATTAAGGACGGGTGTATGGATTTAACTTTAAAAACTGGACATGATATCATCTAAGGAATGAGTTTTACTAGGAGACCTTGTATCAGTAAAAGTAAACAAAGGGATTTCTAATTCAAGTCGCAGATAACCTCCCCTGCATTTAAGCAAGCAGATAATTTTGCTTAGATTCCAAATTCCCATTGAAATTACCAAATACATAACAGAAAACTCTGCATCAGTGTTTAAGTGGTTTTTGCAAAAGCAAATATGACAGAAAAGAGTAGTAAAAGGAAGGAAATCTGATCCTAATATTTTTAGAGGCAGCTCCTGGGCAGATTGATAAAAGTTACTGGGAAGGTAATAAACATAATGTAAAAAATTAATATTATTAGTAATCTGGATCCAAAAGCTTAGATTATTTCAACAGCAATTTAGATCTGGGGGACATGAAATAAAAGGCTATTAAGTGTCTTATTTTACTGGAGGGAGGGGCAGTGCTTGATTGTGATCAAGAATTTTGGCTCAAATATTATCAAAAGGCAACTTTTTAAAGAACAAATGTAGTAATAGAGAGAGGTAAAAAATCATAGTGTAAGTTATGTCAAAACAAAAAAAGTCTTTATGTTGGTCCTTTCAACATCTATAGACAATTTGAGGCAAAGACTGAAGTTAAAAACACACATGGGGACTTCCCTGGTGGTCCAGTGGTTAAGACTTTGCCTTCCAATGCAGGGGGTGCAGGTTCAAACCCTCGTCAGGGAACTAAGATCCCACATGCCTTGTGGACAAAAAAGCAAAACATAAAACGAAGCAATATTGTAACAAATTCAATAAAGATTTTTTAAATGGTCCACATCAAAAAAATCTTTAAAAAAAACCACATGCAAATACTTTGGTGCTGGTAAGCACAAGATCCATAAAATGCATGCCCCTTTTCTAACATAATGTGTTTTATTTTTCTAATGTGGACCATTTTTAAAGTCTTTATTGAATTTGCTACAATATTGTCTGTGTTTTACATCTAGCATAGCAAGTTACTGAGTTTGGGGATCTACAAAGGTGGGTAGGCATGACTAGGAATGGAGAGCTAAAATATTGTCTATGAAATGTGAACGTCCAGTGAGAGATATAACTCAGATTTACATAGTGAGGGAACAGTCACCTGTGGGGGAATGTGGTTCACAAAGAATCTATAATGTCAGGATAACCAAAGAAGTTTTAAGGAGAAACTTGCCTCATTTGATATTACTCATTATTGTGCTTCCCAGGTGGCACTAGTGAGAAAGAACCCGCCTGCCAATGAAGGAGACATGAGAGACCCAGGTTCAATCCCTGGCTCTGGAAGATTCCCTGGAGAAGGGCATGGCAACCCACTCTAGTATTCTCGCCTGGAGAATCCCATGGACAGAGGAGCCTGGTGGGCTACAGTCCACAGGGTCACAAAGAGTCAGACACAACTGAAGCAACTTAGCATGCACACATGCGCTGCTCGAAGTCATAATCTCTTCATCACCTCAAGTCTTCAGTAAAGGCTTTGCAGAAGGGTTTGGAAGTAATTAAGAGCTTTAGTATTAGATTTGAAGGGGTAGAGAGGTTGAGGAGGAATAAAGAGAAAGTGAACAGAGAAACATCTGGGCCAGGACAAGGCTGTGGGTACTGCACAGCCATGGGAAATGCTCAAGAGATGTTGAGGGTAGAAGACACAGACAATCAGAAGCAAATTTGCCGTGAAAATACAAGTCCCCATAAATTTGCCCAGATCTTGGAGAGGATGGTAGATTTCTCATTGAATGTGGTAGCAAGGGTCAGCGGATTTGTTTTGAAATCTCAAGAAGCCATGTGATATCTGTATACATAGTGTCTACAGTATTAGAGTTGAAAAGATAAATCTATCAAAAAGTAAAATGAAAAATAGACACAAAGCATTAAATGAAATACAAGAAGTTAGAGCAAATAAAATAGTTATGTGAGTAGTTAAATGTGCATTTAAATGACAAGGACTCAGAGACTTGCACTTTATGGCAGAATAGAGTAGGTCATAGTCACTCAGTGTTCTCAGTATATTATCTAGAAAAGTCCTGAAAATTTCCAAAATTACATATCAAAGACATAGGAGAGTTGTGGAAACAGAACTAGATGAGTTGGAATTCCAGTTCTGAGGTCTTCTGGAAATTACCAGCTATTTTCTTTCTAAAACCAATTGCCAATTTGGTTTTCTAAAAAGAAATGGACAATATGCTGTTTACAAGACACACATTTTAAACAGAAGACCATTTACAAGAGACTTACTTTCTTTATGAGGACACAGGAAGATGGAAAAATAGGAAGAGAAAAATGATATTCCATACAAACACTAACTGAAAGGTAGCTGATATAGTTGTATTAATAGCAAATGATAAAATTTAAGGCAAGAAATGCTAAAAGAGACAGAGGAAGTCCATAAAGATGAAAGAGTCAATTTATCAAGAAGACATAATAATTTAAAACTTGTTTATGCCTAAAAGTTACAAAAGGTATAAAGCAAAAGTTGATAGAACTAAAAGTAGAAATTGATAATCCACAATCACAGTTAGAGATCTAATACATCTTTCTCAGTAACTGATCATAATTCATACTAATACATAGAGAAAAAAATGGGTATGATCTGAGTCTAATTGACAAATACTGTATAGAACATCACATTCAACTGCGACACAGTCTTTTTCAAGTTTACATGGAACATTTACCAAAATAGATCGTATGCTGGATCACAAAGTAAGTCAAAAAATTTCAAAGTACTAAGGGATATACAGGAAATGTTTTTTGACCACAGTAGAATTAAACTTGAAATCAAGAACAGAAAAGTTAGTAGAAAATCTCCAACTTCAGTAACGTATGTATCAATAAAGATATCACTGTAATAGTTATGAGATATCTTGAACTCAATAATGATAAAAATTTGACAGATCAAAACTTGTGGAATGTAATTTCTGACCAAAGAGAAGTTTATAGTTTTAAATGAGTACATAAGAAAAAAGAAAGTTGGAAATCAATGATTGAAGTCTCTGTCTTAGGAAGTTACAAAATAAAAGGCAAATCAAATCCTGTTAATAAGTAAATGGAAGGAAAGCTAAAGTTAAAGGGGAAATCAATGTCATAGAAAGCAAAGATATAATGGAAATGAAATAAAGTGACAGTACATACCATTTAAGAAAGCTATATAGCAATATCTATTAAAGCTAAACATGGGGTTATCCTATGATCCAACATTTCTGCTCTTTGGGTGCATACCAAGAAAAATCAGTTTTTATGTCATATATATATATATAGAAAATAGGATACATATAAGGCATGAACTAGACATATATAAGAATATTAACAGTAACATTTTTATAATAAGTATAAATTGAAGCAAACCACATTTCCATAAATGAAAAAATGGATAAATAAGTTGTATTATGGGTTTAAATGGAATACTGCTGCTGCTGCTAAGTTGCTTCAGTCGTGTCCAACTCTGTGCGACCCCATAGACAGCAGCCCACCAGGCTCCGCCATCCCTGGGATTCTCCAGGCAAGAACACTGGAGTGGGTTGTCATTTCCTTCTCCAATGCATGAAAGTGAAAAGTGAAAGTGAAGTCGCTCAGTCATGTCCGACTCTTAGCGACTCCACGGACTGCAGCCCACCAGGCTCCTCCATCCATGGGATTCTCCAGGCAAAAACACTGGAGTGGGTTGTCATTTCCTTCTCCAATGCATGAAAGTGAAAAGTGAAAGTGAAGTCGCTCAGTCATGTCCGACTCTTAGCGACCCCATGGACTGCAGCCCACCAGGCTCCTCCATCCATGGGATTTTCCAGGCAAGAGTACTGGAGTGGGTTGCCATTGCCTTCTCCGAAGTGGAATACTATATAGCAATAAAAATAATGACTTTTGCCACATGTAGGAACATGATGAATCTCACAGACATATTGTTGAACAAAATTAACCAGAATGAAAAGACTGCATGTTTTGATATTCAATTTAAATGAAATTCAAAATTAAACAAAACTAATTTGGGCTTCCCGATGGCTCAGCAGGTAAAGTATCTGCCTGCAATGCAGGAGACACAGGAAGACGTGGGTTTGATCCCTTGGTTGGGAAGATCCCCTGGAGGAGGAAAATGACAATCCACTCCAGTATTCTTCCCTGGAGCATCCCATGGACAGAGGAGCCCGGCCAGTTACAGTCCAAAGGGTTGAAAAGAGTTGGATGCGACTGGGCGACTAAGCACAATCCGCAGTGATAGAATGCGATTTTCCTTGGGAGTTTACTGACAAGGAGGACATGGCAGACACAAGGAGACACTGCCCAGGCCCCCCTTCAGGGCAGGACTTTTTGCTCCAGCCTCTGGAAGTGCTGTCAGTGAGCAGCCTTCAGCTAGTTATGCAAATCATACCTCGGAAAAAAAAAGAAGAACAGACTCAAAATGTCTTTAAAAATGCAACTATATGTTGTTTTCAAAAGACATATCTCAGAATAAAGGATGGAAAAAGTTAAAAAAAAATAATGGAAACACAGTGTATTGGAAATTCAAGTTCTACTGTCTCCAGAGATTGTCCTGAGATGGCTATAAAAGAATATTGAAAAGGTTGAAATCCACAAAGACAAGAAGAGAAGGATAGAGAACAATAGCAAACAATGTCAACATTTTGAAAGCAGGAAAATGGTGACTGACTTAACAAAGTAGAGAGAAAGTTGAAATCTAAGTCTATAGGCATAGAAACCAACAGGAACTGAGGTAGTTTCCACCCACAGCTCCAGAAAAGCTCAGGGAAACAGGAGCACAACAAGCGGCTGAGATCAGGACGGTTGCTTGAAAGTCCTCAGCGTGAGCAGTTAGACTCCTGGATCCTTTCCCTTGAGCCCACACTGTCACCATCTCCCCATTTTCAAGGGAAGTCTGAAAGCTTTCTCTTTGGAAAGGGTCAGTCTTACAGGCTCCAAACTTGGGCACACCCAGCACAGCAGAAAAGTGAGAGTGAGGTGTCATATTGAACACCGAGGATCAGATGAAAATTCATGCCCTCAGTGGTGAGACCTTGGTCCTCTTCCTTCATACAGATCTCAGAAAACTAACGGCCAGCATGAACCATCTAGCAGAGGATGAGTTGGTTCTTCTCTGAGGAAACTGCCCAGCCCAGATAAAAAGACTGCTCTCATCCTTCTTCGCAAGAGCCCTGTGTTCTTGAAGCCCAAGCAACTGGGTTTCAGCAGGACCCAAGTGAGTCAGCCAGTCAGCTGAGGAGCCCAGGCTATTAGTTCTATAGACTCTGCATGTCACCTGGAGAGCTTTTAACCAATATCCCAACCTATCCCTAGGGTCCACCTACCCTGGGTTTTCTACTCTATCTAGGGGAAGGTTTAGTAGTAAAGTCGCTCAGTCGTGTCCGACTCTTTGCGACCCCATGGACTGTAGCCTACCAGGCTCCTCTGTCCATAGGATTTTCCAGGCAAGAGTACTGGAGTGGGTTGCCATTTCCTTCTCCAGGGGATCTTCCCAACCCTGGGATTGAACCCTGGTTTCCCACATTGTAGGCAGACGCTTTTACCATCTGAGCCACCAGGAAAGTCAGGGGAAAGTTTAAGACAACTCAATTTGAATGTTTAAAACTGTGTGATGAATTTTAAAAGAGGAATTAAAAAAAAACTATAATGATGTTAAAGTGAAAGTGAAGTCGCTCAGTTGTGTCCAACTCTTTGCGACCCCATGGACTGTAGTCTACCAGGCTCCTCTGTCCATGGGATTTTCCAGGCAATAGTGCTGGAGTGGATTGCCATTTCCTTCTCCAGGGGATCTTCCCGACCCAGGGATCGAACCCAGGTCTCCCACATTGTAGACAGAGGCTTTACCATCTAAGCCACCAGGGCAGTCCATAATGATGTTAAGTGCTCCCTAATTTAATACTCAATGGCCATGAATTTGAGCAAACTCTGGGAGACAGTGAAAGGCAAGAGGAGCCTGCTGTAGTGCATGGAGTCGAAAAGAGTTGGACACAACTTAGCAAGTGAACAACAATTTAATGCATTGGAAGGACCATTGCTGAAGCTGAAGCTCCAATACTATGGCCATTTGATGTGAAGAGCCAACTCACTGGAAAAGACCCTAATGCTAGGAAAAGACTGAGGGCAGGAGGAGAAGGGGGCAGCAGAGGATGAGATGGTTAGATAGCATCACCGACTCAATGGACATGAATGTAAGCAAACTCCAGGAGATAGCAGAGGACAGAGGAGCCTGCTGGGCTACAGTCCATGAGGTTGGAAAGAGTCAGACATGACTCAGTGACTGAACAACAATAACAACTTAATACATGAATCCTAATCGTCTTTAACAAAATCAGTCAGATGATCCTAAATTTCATCCAGAATAATACATATAAAAGACAATACCTTACTTATCATGTAAGCTATTAAAATTAATCATACATTTGCAGAAATTAAAAGAGTGAGGCTCTGCTGCCAGAAAGGACAAATCAGTATAACAGAGTAGGATTAAATATGAAAACTTCACAGACAACAAAAGTGGCATTTTATATCAGCAGAGAAGAGTAGATTGTCCAGTGAATTGTGTTGATAATCATGAGAAAAAGGACAGGAAAATGATTTTATTTATTTTTCAGTAGTTAATTAATGAAGATTTCTGGAAAACTGGGTGCTCTGTGTCAAAGCTTGTCCCTGTGACGACTCATGTTACCCAAGCAGTAAAACAAAACACGATCAGATGAGGTGCCCACGAAGATTCCGCTCAGCTCAAAAGTTATGTAGTCATTCTAAACTAAGGTAGTTGCTGCTTTTGTTTGTCTTTTTCAAAGCTCAATGGAGTAGTGGCATTCTGAATGTCAAAATAGAAAGACAAGATTAAAAATAAACTTGCCTGACTTTCTCCCTTGAAAGAAGAGGAAAGATTACTGGCCATTCTAGCCTCAAGGGCCTGAGGGACTTTGGCACTTTTTGACATGCACTGTTTGTTTTCAATGGGAAATTACTCAAAATGTAATAAGGAAATATTTTGCTGAGTAAATAGATTCGTTTACATCTTGTGGCATGGACGGTTAAGAAGAATCCTGGCTTTTAAGCTCCCTTGGCTGAAATTCCCAGTCAAAGAAACGGATTTCTCTTCTCACTAGTATTTCTGTCTTTCCAAAGGACTCTTCCTCCTCCTCCTTTTGAAATCAGATATTTTAAGATACTTGAAATGCAGGGACGGGATAGAGACTTTATTCTACTGTGGTGGGGAAGAACATCATTAATGTTTTGTGGTCACAACCTTTCCGGAAGCCCTCCTGCCTCTCCCGAGGGTCTAGCTTTGTCAGCTCCGAGTGTGCGATGTGAAATGAATTCAACGGGTGGGACAGACACACAACTGGATGAGCCAAGACGTGGGGTTTACGTTGGAAGGGACCAGATTATTCATGAGAAGGACCACTGGAGATGAAAGTGAGGAGGGACAGGGAAGGAGAGAGAGGAGCAGGACTTGGCCACGGAGAGGGCTGGACCAGGAGCTGAGATGGAGGGCAAGGAGGTTTCTGGGGCCAACTGCGATTCTGGGGTGAATATCGAGAGTGACAGAGGCAGAGAAAGGACCCAGCATGATTTCTGTGCATTCAAAGTGTAGTTCTCTCTACACTTCTTGGCAATTTTCCCCTAAGTAAAAGTTGGAGCTGATTTCATTTATATATTTCAGCAGAGTGTGGTTCTTTGAATCAAAATGTATGTGCTGAGGCTATGCCAAGTGGGTTTCAGTTATATTTGGGTTATGCCACAAAAGCCAAAGGTTGTATCACTCTTGGCCCTGTTCACTCACTTTTCTCTTGGCCTCGCCCCGTCTTTTTGCCTCACATAAGGGTTCTCCTGTTTCTTGTTCACGGGCCTTCACTCCACTGCAGACTTGTTGCTATATAGTCCCTAAGTCGTTTCCAACTCTTTGCAACCCCTTCCTCTCATCCCAATAAAGGTAAAAATGTATTAAAAAAATATCCATCTTAAATGCTACCAATATCATCTCATCTTTGTCCTCACTTGCAGCCTCTGAAGAAAGTTTGAGTTTGGAAATGATTATTCCTTTCAAAACAGCTGCAGGATGGTCCCTACCAACAGGCTAGCATGACGTTACTTTGAATCACAAACCCAAGCGACAGTGAAAATGCGCCACGCTGGGTCCTTGCTCGTTCACACGCCCATCCTCTGCCTCCAAACACCCAAGCACCCACTGAAATGGCAGTTGTATTATATTCATGCATTCATGCAGCAAATAGTTTCTGAGCACTGGGTGCCAGGCGCTGCTCAAGTGTTGAGGACACAGCGATACAAAGAGAGAAAGCAAAACAGACGCCCCAAATCCTGCTTTCCTGTTGGTTATAATACCCGACTCAGTGGTGCCATGGACGGTGGATCACCAGGCTCCTCTGTCCATGGGATTCTCCAGGCAAGAATCCTGGAGTGGGTTGCCATGCCCTCCTCCCGGGGCTCTCCCTGACCCAGGGATTGAACCCGGGTCTCTTGAGTCTCCTGCTTTGGCACGAGAATTCTTTACCACCAGTGCCGCCTGGGAAGCCCTAGTGGTGCAAGCTAAGACTTAACCTGAGGCAGGGATATGGATGTCGGGATGGATGGAGGTAGCTGGTGTTTCAGATGGGGTAGCCAGGGGAGTTCTCACTGAGAAGGTGATGCTTGAGGACAGACCTGGAGCACGTGAGCAGGGGAGAGTTTCAGTGGACAGAATCTCTAGGGGAAGGCTGTGAGACAGGAAGGTACCTGGCAGAGCGGCTGGAGCTGCGGATTGAGGCCAAGAGCTGCCCAAGATGTTTTAAGAGAGGTCTCAAGGGCCACGGAGGTTATAATGAAGACTCGAGCTTTTTGCTCATGTGAGATGGGAAGCCGTGAAAGGAGTTTGTGGAAAGAAGGGACACGATTTAAATGTTAAAAATTTAACATTTAACAATGTTAAAAATTTAACACGATTTAAATGTTAAATGTGATTTAAATGTTACCAGGATCATTTTGACTTCCTTTTTGAAAACAGACCAGGAATGAAGCAAGGAGACCAGCAATTCAGTCTGTGGGTGAGACAGGATGGAGGTTCGCACAGGGATGGTAACGGTGGAAGTGAGAGAATCTCGATTCTGATTTATTGTCAAGCAGAAGCTGATGTGTTGACTAGTTTCCTTCCATTCCTAGTTTTTGAGTGTTTTTATCAGTAAAGGGTTGCACTTTTTCAATTTTTTTTCTGCATGAATGGAGATAATAATGTGGGTTTTCCCCTTCATTCTGTCAATGTGGCATATCACTTTGACTAATTATTGAATGTTTAAGGAATCTCCACACTGTTCTCCATAGCGGCTGTACTAGTTTGCATTCCCACCAACAGTGTAAGAGTGTTCCCTTTTCTCCACACCCTCTCCAGCATTTATTGCTTGTAGACTTTTGGATCGCCGCCATTCTGACTGGTGTGAAATGGTACCTCATTGTGGTCTTGATTTGCATTTCTTTGATAATGAGTGATGTTGAGCATCTTTTCATGTGTTTGTTAGCCATCTGTATGTGTTCTTTTAAGTGCCCTGAGATCCCAGGAATAAATCCGACTTGGTCATAGTGCATAATTTTTTAATATGCTTTTGGGTTTGGTTTGCTAGTGTATTTTTGAGGATTTCTGTGTTAGTATTCATCAGGGATATAGGTCTGGAGTTTTGTTTTATTTGTAGTGTCTTTGTCTGGGTTGGGTATCAGAGTAATTCTGGCCTCATAGAATGAGTTAGGAAGAGTTTCTTCCTCTTCAGTTTTTGGGAAGCATTTGAGAAGGACTGTTGTTCTTTTTTTTAATGTTTGGTATAATTCATTAGTGAAGCCATCAGGTGCAGGGTTTGTTTGCTCTTGTTGTTGGGAATTTTTGATTACTGATTCTATTTCCATACTGATATGTTATAGGTCTATGCAGATTTTCTATTTGCTGTGAATTAGTCCTGTCAGAGAAATCATTCATTTCATCTAGGTTTTCCAACTTGTTGGCATACGATTATTTTAGTGCTTTTTTATAATTCTTATTATTTCTGTAAATCAGTAGTATTATCCTCACTTTAATATCTGATTTTAGTATTTTTAGCCTTATCCCTTTTGTTCATGGTATTCTAGTTAAATTTTGTCTACTTATGTCTAAATCTGCTCTAGTCAATGTCAATTTTGTTGATCTTTTCAATTAAAAAAACCTGTTGATTCTATTAATTTTCTCTATCTTTCTCTAGTCTCTATCTCATCTCTCCTTTCTTCCACTAGCTTTGGGTTTAGTTTGTTTTTTTTATAAAGTTAGGTTGTTGATTTGGAATCTTCCTTTGAAATGTAAGTTAATATATATTTCACTCGCAGCCTTACTTTTGCTGTATCGAATAAGTTTTGATATGTTGTGCTTCTGTTTTCATTCATCTCTAGATATTTTCTAATTTCCCTGGTGATTTGATCTTTGACCCGTTAGTTGTTTAAGAGTATGTTGTTTAATTGCCGCACATTTGTAAATTTTCCAGTGTTCCTTTGTTAGTGATTTCTAACTTCATTTAATGGTGGTTGGAGAAGAAACTCTGTATATTTATCTTCTTAAATCTGTTGAGACTAACTTATGGCCTATCTAACACTGAAGAATGTCCCTATGGGCACTTGAGGACAGTCTGTCCATACAATTGTTGTTGGATGAATTATTTTGTACCTTTGTTTATAGTTTTTTATGTCTTTTTGTTGTTAATATATAATTGCCTTCTTTGTCTCTTACAAATATATATGTTCTTTGTCTCTTGTAAACTTTTTTGATTTAAATTCTACTTTGATTTCTATAGTCATCCCAGTTCTCTTTTAGTTACTATTTTCATGGAATACCTTCTTTCATCTTTTCACTTTTTAAGCTATTTGTGTTTTTGGATCTAAAGTGAGTCGTTGTAGGATATAAGATATAGTTGGATCATTTTTTAAAACCCCTTCTGCCAATCTATGCTTTTGATTGGACAGATTAATCCACTTACACATGAAGTTATCATGATAAGAAGGGCTTCTGCCATTTTGTCATTTTGTCATTTGTTTTCTATATACCTTATAGCTTTTTGTTGCTCATTTCCTTCATTTCTGTCTTCTTTTGTGTTTGATTTTGGGGGGGAGGACAATAAAATGCTCAAATTCCATCCTCATTTTCTTTAGTATATATTCTACAGATATTTTCCTTGTGGTCACCCTGGGCATTGCATTTAACACCCTAAGGTTATAATACTCTAATTTGATGTTAACTTCAATAGCATACAAAAACTCTGTCCCAATATAATTCTGTCCCTATCTCCTCTCAGTTATTGATGTCACAAATTACATCTCTTTTACATTGGGTGCCCAGAAAAACAGCCTAATAAATTTTAAATGAATTATGTAGAAATTTAAAAATGGCGTTACAAACCAAGATTACAATAAAACTAGCTTTTATGATTGCCCATAAATTTCTCTTCACTAGAGAGCTTTATTTCTTCATGTGACTCCTAGATACTGTCTAGCATGCCTTCATTTCAACATGAAGGACTCTCTTTAGTATTTCTTCTAAGGAAAGTCTAGCAGTAATAAATTCTTTCCATTTTTGTTTATCTAGGAATGTCTTAAATTCTCCCTCGTGTTCTGAAGGACAGTTATGCTGGATGTAAGATTCTCAGTCGAAAGTCATTTTTTTCAGCACTTTGAATATATCATCCCACTGCCTTCTGTCCTCCAAGGTTTCTGACAAGATATCTGCTAGTAAGGAACACATTAATTGTCTCTTGAATCTTCAAGATTATCCTTTTGTCTTTTGACAGTTCGATTATAATGTGTCTCTTGGAGGGTCTCTTTAAGTTTATCATACTTGCAATTCATCCAGCTCCTTGGGTTTGTAGATTTACTTATTGCATCATATTCAGGAAGTGTTTGGCCATTACTTCTTCAATAATCTCTCTGCCCCTTTCTCTCTCTTCTACTTATGAGACTCTCACAGTGCATATGTTGATCTTCTTGATAAGTCCCACAGGTTCCTTGGGCTCTGTTCACTTCTTCACTCTTTTGGTTTTATGTTTCTCAGATTTGATATGTTAGGTTGTTTTTTTTCTTTAAATTCACTGTTATTTTTGCTGCCTGCTCAAATCCACCTTTGAGTCCCTCTAGTGAATTTTTCATTTCAGTTATTGCAATTTTCAATTCCAAAACTTTTTTTCTATATTTGTATATTTACATTTTGTTCCTACATCAGTTTCTTGAATTTATCTATATCATTCTTTAGCTCTTTGATAATCTTTAAGACAGTCATTTTAAAATCTTTCTGGTAAGCTGCCATCTGATCTTCCTCATAGGTATTTTCTTTTGATCTATTTTTTCCTTTGAATGGGCCATATTTTCCTTTTTCCTTACATGCCTTGTAATTTTTTATTTAAAACTGAACATTTAAATCTTACAATGTGGTAACTCGGGAAATCAGATTCATCCTCTTCCCCAGGGTTTCTTCAAAAATTCTCATAGGGCATCTCTGCCTGGGAACAGCATGAGGCATAACCTTCAGATCTCAGTTTTGTTTATTTCTGAGTCTGTGTCTTTCCCTTGGGCATGTGTAATGACTTTATAAATTGCCTGGGGTATGTGGTTGCTTTTAAATGTCCTAATCCTTAAATGTTAGGCTCCCAAAAGGGAAAAAAGGAGAAAATGAAGAGTAGAGACTGTTTCTTTAAATTCACTGGAACCCACTGCAGTCAATGGATGTGTCTTGCAACAACAGTGGCCCACTTCTGCATCTGCAACTTTATGATCAGAAACAGCAATCAGAGATCAGAACACAGATCCCCATTATTTGCAAGGTCCTCTTGGCTTCTTGGCTACTCTGGTTCCCAGGAATTAGTTTTGTTGGCATGGTTACCTGCCATGGGGCTGGGCTGGGACCTTGGTAGCCATTACCCTACTAATACCTATTATCAACCAAAATTAACCTCAGTTTACAGACCAAGACTTCCCCTGGAAGCTGCAAGCTTTTGAATAGACTCAAGAGTTACAAAACAGATACATCAGACAGATCCTCAGAGGACAATCGTTGTGAAGGTAGAGAAATGAATTTCTGGAGATTCTTACCCTACTATCTTCCCTGATGTCAGTCCTCCACTCTCTATTTTTATACTATTTTCAGAAATAGTGTCAATAAAATCAGGCTAGGAATAATGCTTGATTACTATCTGATTCAGCAAATGAATCACTCACATCATGAATGTCAGTTGATAATTTTGTTTATTTTGATTAAGAAAAAAGTGAGGCAACATGGAAGCATGCCAGATCTTCACTTGTTTGGTAAGGATGTGAAAATTTTCTTTGTTGAACTATACAATAATTTTTGAATACTGGGAGAATATTTTCCCAATTTTTGTGCTAATCCTAACACTAAAAGTCACAACACTCTCAATTTTAACAATTAAATATCTGCACTCTTTGCGCATCAATAACCTCAGATATGCAGATGACACCACCCTTTTGGCAGAAAGTGAAGAAGAATTAAAGAGCCTCTTGATGAAAGTGAAAGAGGAGAGCGAAAAAATTGGCTTAAAACTCAACATTCAGAACACTAAGATCCTGGGGTCTGGTCCCATCACTTCATGGCAAATAGATGGGGAAACAATGGGAACAGTGATGGACTTTATTTTCTTGGGCTCCAAAATCACTGCAGATGTTGACTGCAGCTATGAAATTAAAAGACGCTTGCTCCTTGGAAGAAAAGTTATGACCAACCTAGACAGCATATTAAAAAGCAGAGACTCTACTTTGCCAACAAAGGTCTGTCCAGTCAAAGCTATGGTTTTTCCAGTAGTCATGGATGGCTGTGAGAATTGGACTATAAGGAAAGCTGAGTGCTGAAGAATTGATGCTTTTGAACTGTGGTGTTGGAGAAGACTCTTGAGAGTCCCTTGTGCTGCAATCCATTAGGTCACAAAGAGTCGGACATGACTGAGCAACTGAACTGAACTGATTCTTTGGGCTTCGGAGGTGGCACTAGGGGTAAAGAATCTGCTTCCCAATGTAGGAGATGTAAGAGACACAGGTTCGATCACTAGGTTTGGAAGATCCCCTGGGGCAGCAAATGGCTACCCACTCCAGTATTCTTGCCTGGAAAATTCCATGGACACAAGAACCTGGAGGGCTACAACCCACGGGGCCACAAAGTATCAAACATGACTGAGCACATCAGCATTCCTTACATTGCCTTTTTATTTCCTTAAACCTAGACCACATTAGAAAATTATTTTTGTAAAGAAGCACAAAGTAAATGTAAAAATAAAATGAAAATGGCATTGCAGGCCATACTGACTCTATTGTAATGATTCAACTTTGGTGTTCTAGCGCAAGTTGTTGTTTAGTCAAGAAGTCACGTCTGACTCTTTTGTGACCACCATGGACTGTAGCCCACCAGATTCCTCCATCCATGGGACTTCCCAGGCAAGAATACTGGAGTGGGTTGC
This sequence comes from Budorcas taxicolor, assembly GCF_023091745.1. Taxonomy (NCBI): domain Eukaryota; kingdom Metazoa; phylum Chordata; class Mammalia; order Artiodactyla; family Bovidae; genus Budorcas; species Budorcas taxicolor. Next base: position 36,649,160 of record NC_068922.1, on the reverse strand, counting down.
CATTTCTTTCTCCAGGAGATCTTCCAGACCCAAGGATTGAAGCCACATCTCCTGCATTGGCAGGTGGGTTCCTTACTACTGAGCCACCAGGGAAGCCCCAGAGCACAAGTTAGCAATAGAGAATAAACATGGCTATGTGCCAATAAAACTTTACGGATGTTAAATTCTGAATTTCATTTAATTTTCACGTCATTAAATATTCTACTCAGTGAAATGCTTGAACTAAACATTCCTGACTACTCTGTTAAATGTAGTCCCCCCCTCAACTCCTCTTGCCCTTCTGATGCAGTCCTTCACATAATCCAGCACAAGCTGGAATTATTTTGTTCACGTGTGTGTTCTCTTACTTACTATCTTTCTCTCAACATTAGAATGTGAGTGTCGTGAGAACAGATTTCACGAGAAATCTTACCTTCATATTGTCCGCACCTATAACAGTGCCTGTATCTAGTAAGTGCTCATAATTATGTTTTTGAAGGAAGACTGGAATTTCAATAGTAAACCCATATTCATCTTACCATTGTTTTCATTCTGGTACACATTTCTATGAAACAGAGCTGGAGAATATTACAAATGGCATAGAGAATTCCCACTCAGTTTTGCTCCTAAAACAGCTGCAAAGGGCCATGCCCTGCGAGTCTGCAGGAGGCCCTACAGCTCCTCACAGAACGAAAGCAGTGTTTCAGCCAGGGCGGCTGCATAAGGAGACGCTCTGTTGGAGACTGGTTAAAAACATTTGGGAGAAATGTTTTCCTTAGTGTTCACAGCTAATGGAACGTTGTTATTTTAAAGGTGCCGTCCGGGGCCAGTCGTGTTCCTCGAACGTGTTCTCCCTGAAACAGCTCAAAATGAGTTGCAGGCTCTCTGGGGACTTTTTTGATAGAGACCAAGTTTGGCAGTTTCTGACTTGGCTGTGTTTGCTCAGGGAGACTGACTTGCCTGTCCAGCTCGGTCACTGTTAGCCAGAGCTTCTGAAGAGCACAGCAGTCCCGTGAAGGACTCCTGTGAGCGCAGCTGATGCTTCTGCTGGCCCTTCCAACATGCTTCAAGTTGCTCTTCTGACTCTAGATGTATCTCCTGACCTGCAGAACTTTGACTAGGTCACCACAAGGCACGCTGTAATAAAAACGGTCTCGGTCGCAGTATGGAATCATGTCCAAGCAGAGACAGAGAATCTTCAGTTATTATTTGCTACTTGTGTCAGACGTTGCAGTTTATAAACGAATGGTATATTGTCAGTTGGAACCTCAAAATTATCTACATCAACAAGCATTCTTATGATTTGTGTGCAGTGACTGTGCTCCAGAAACATAGTTTAAGCAGATGTTCCACACGGGTCCTGCAGGAAGTACACAGGATCAAGAAGTCCACGAATATCCTCTGAGTTCAAGGGGGAAGAGAGATGACCCAAACAGAGAAGGGGAGCCCCTGCCGGAGTCTTTTTTGGCCCCCCAGCCTAGTGCCCATGTCCGGAAAGACGGCGGGGGAGGGGGGAGGGGGATGTTTCTGCAGCGCGGGTGAGGGTCTCTGTCAACGTGCTCTCTCTGGGAGGAGCCAGGCCAGGGCAGGGCGGACCGCCTGGGGGCCCGCGCATCCTCAGGTTTCTCTGGCCACAGCACCAGGCAGAGGCTGAGCAGGAAGAGGTTGTCCAGGTCCAGGGCTGCGGCCCCAGGGAGGCTGAGCCCGAGGAAGAAAAGCTGCAGACCTCTGAGGGGGCGAGACTCCGGACCAGGCCCTGGGAATGGGCTGGAGGTGGCCTCACCGAGGCCCCCAGAGCCTCTGCCTGGAGGGTCAGTCCTCTCCTCATCCCCACAGGTGAGCGGCCAGCAGAGGAAGCACGGCGCCTTCCGAGAGGAGGAGTCTTTTTGGCACAGATACTGGCTCCATATAGAACCCTCATTGTTCAGAAGAGGTGAAAGGAAACCGGGAGGCAGGAACCTGGAGGCTGAGCTCCAGGATCCACTGCGCTGCCTCCAGGGCTATCTTGGTCCCTGGAGATGCTGATGAGAGGCGGCGGGGCGGGGTCGGTGGGAGCGGGGGGGCGGGGAGGAGGCAGGCTGAGGCCCCTGGTAGGCGCTCAGGCTCCCACCACACTGGCTCCTCTCCCCTCCCTGTGCCAGAAATACCCACCCCCCACCAGCCCCCTGTACCCACCCAAACGTCAGGCGGCCGAGGCCCCGGCTTCCCCAGGCAGCCGCTTCCATCCTCCGCTCTTATCCTCCGCCCTGGGCGGCACCTCCGCGTTCCTCGAACCTCCTCTATCACCACCTGCCGATTCTCCCTCTGTAACTTGCCGGTTTGAAATATCCAGGATGTTTATGTTTTCCTGATTGAATTCTGACTCACACAGGCCTTAGGAAGAAATTCTCTAATAAGAAGAAAAACACAGGTTGTCCAAAGGGTAGAGGGAACCTAATTTTATAAAAGATTTATTGCAGAAAAAAGTAGCCAAGACTCAAAATTTAAGAAAATGTGGACTCTATGAATAGGACCGAAATCGGTCATCAAGCTATTTTCTGAAAAAGCGAAATGGGATAAGAAGAACGCTATGAGATACAAGATGAATGGAAAGATCCGAATTCCCCTCTTGGAATATCAAGTTGGTAATGTTGAAGATGGGGCTTCCTAGGTGGTGCTAGTGGTAAAGAACCCACTTGCCAATGCAGAAGTAAGAGATGTGGGTTCCATCCCTGGGTCTGGAATGACAACCCACTCCAGTATTCTTGCCTGGAGAATCCCATGGACAGAGGATCCTAACAGGCTATGGTCCATTGGGTCACAAACAGTCAGATACGACTGAAGCAACTTAACACAATCTCACAGCTTAAAATATTTGTCAAAATGAAGAGAAAAGGAAGAAAAATTATTCTGAGAAAATAGTTTTAGAAGCTATCTTTGTAGACTTAGCAACAAGTTCTATTAATATGTTTTGGTAAATACAAAATGGAAATGTGTTATAAATTGGAGGGACCCTTGGTGAAATTTTTTTTAAAAAATATTGGGTTCTAAAAAAATGTTTCAGTTTGTACCAGGAATTCTAAAAAGCAACTGTGAAACTGTGAATCTGATTTCACCTGAGAACAGTTAAACAGAAAGTCATGAATCCTGTTCTCAGAGATTTTTATTGAGTGGATCTGGGACAGGGCCTGAGAATCTGTGATTTTTTTAAATTAATTTTTAAATTTTATTTCACTTTACAATACTGTATTGGTTTTGCCATACATTGACATGAATCCGCCACGGGTGTACATGAGTTTCCAATCCTGAACCCCCCTCCCACCTCCCTCCCCATATCATCTTCTGGGTCATCCCAGTGCACCAGCCCCAAGCATCCTGTATCCTGTATCGAATCTAGACTGTCTCAGTCCGTTTTGACTTGGCTGGTCAGGATCAGGGTTTTAAAGCTACTGGTTTCCAGGAAATGTTACAGCACTACTCCACCTAGTGGTGGAATACCCTAATTGCAGATTCTATGGGGCGCGGTTGCTGGCTAGAATAAGACATTGTTTCTTAAGAGCTTACTCTATTGAGCAAAAGTTAGTAGCTGGCTGGAAATATTTGGGGAAGAAAGAAGATCATTAACAGAACTGGAAGAAGGCAAAAGAAATCCTAACTGCTGTAATAAATTTAATATCAGCAGGGGACCCCTGAGTCTGTCCCTGCCACAGAGCATCATCCATAGGGTCATGCAACCTCAGGGATTCACTGAATCCTTAAGACACTTGGACCTAAACATTAGCAATGAGTTTCTTTTCCTTGACTCCCTAAGAATCCTCTGATTATGGATGGGGATTACCAAAGGGAAATAAACGTAGAAAACACTGAAAGGGGAGGCAGTATGCTTGCTTTGTGAAGTAGAGTTGTGGCCCAAGGTCACAGCAACATGGGGGACCCAGAATGTCACATCCAGCCTTGCTTTTCGACTTTCTTTCCTAGGAGTCAGTTTGAAAACGCCACATTAAACAACCACCATTTAGGAGCGTCCCCTGGATCTCAGACCCTGTGATGTCCAGACCAAGAAAAGCCAAACCCTCTTTTACACCTAACTGGGTTCGTGCTCTCGGTTCCAATTTCCTTTCTGAGGCTCAAGCTTCTTTCCCAAAGAAGCTGGCCCAGAAATCTCTCCATCTTTCCAGTGAGACTCCACCCACCAACGGGGGTGCAATCAACCCTTGTAGATTCAACAGTAAAACTGTATTAAAACACAACAACAATCCTGTCATCTTCATTCTATGAGGTCCCCAAAGACAGTAAGGTGGAGTTTTCAGAAAGAAGGTCTCACACTGGAGCTGCTGGGGTTTTGTGTATTATGTGTGTTCTATTTGCTTTGATCACCAGAGCGCTGACTTCTACTCTGAGACAGAAACACCAAGGATAAAGGAGGGAAAGGAGGAGGGGGATGGGCAAACAACTAAAGAGAAGTGAGAACGTAAAACAGAAGCATGGGGTCGAGGCAGAGCTGCAGCAAGCCTGTGTAGGCTGTTCAGGGACAACAGTGGCGGAAAAGGGAGTGAAATGTAATCCCAGGTTCTTTAGTGCTGTTTGTTGGGCTTTGATCTCAGCGAACAGCACAGGAAGCAGTCAGCTCCACTCTGGTTTAACGTGATCGGGAACCTTTCCTCTGGGGTGAAATGCTAAAATCCACTGGCTCCTTTCTGAAAGGTCTTAATGAGCCAGCTTGAAGCTGAGGCTGTTTCTCCATTGGCCAATAGCAAAAAGTATGGAAAATTCCAGACAGTGGATAAACAAAACTTTCCGATGTATTTGGCTTTGGGGGTGCATGATATACGACGGTGGAGCTCTCAGTAGCAGATTTCCTTCCTAATGATGTTTTTCTTAGGCTAATAGGCAGCCCCGTTATGCTCCTGCACATTTGTGGCCCTGGCAGCCATGCTGCCTCAGAAGCTCTGCCACTTCTTACCACCTCCACCTGCTCATGGGCACGTTCCTCTGATGATTCTTCACTAATTTAAGCAGACATATGCGATAAAACTCCACTTCCTGTGTTCCCCGGAACCTCTTTGTCACAACTGAGTACAAGAACTTTACTATTTAATCAGTGCATTTGGCATACTCCTTCTCTCCTGCTGTGGTTATGTGACACATTTGACCTTTTTGAGAAATCTGAAAAGCAACTTAAAAGAACCAGCGTTGGTTCTAAGGGGGAATCACTGGGCTAGACACTCCCATTATCCAAAAGCAAATTCGCTAAACCTCCGTTCACATAATGACTCATTTCTTGAATTAATAAGGATTCCCTCCCCCCGCCCCCCTAGTTTTGAGCCATGGCTTCGACACAAGTCTCCCACCCGGCCGACCTCTGTGCTGTCGCTGCTGTGGTGAGACGGCTTCCTGTTTTTCCTGCTCTGGCAGAACTGACCCCTGGCCTGGGCCTCTGCTGCAGCAGTTGCCCCTGCCTCAATCGTGGTTTAGAAAGAAGAGAGGTCTTCTTCTTCGAGCACTGTTTAGGGCTTTCTCTGTCTTGGCTGGTCTGTGCTCCACAGCTGCTCTTGAGGCCCTGCCCATCCATGGCCTGGACCCGCCTCTTGCTTCTGGCAGTAAAACCACAGCAAACTGGTCCCCCTGACCTGAAGGATTAAGCCCGGGGGCAGAAGACAAATGGTCACCAGCCTACTCGGTGATTTGGAACACGGGCCCCAGCGTGGCCTGGTTCCCAAGTGGCCGGCAGGGCTGAGGTTATGGTTCTTCACAGCCAAGAAAGGCCAAAAACTCAGGAAGTGACTGCTCCGAGTGCCCTCCTGTCTCTCCTGAGGGGCTGCAGAGGGCCAGGAGCCACGGTGGTCTCTGCCCAGCAGTCTCAGAGCCAGCATGGAACTGGGGAGATGTGTTTTATTAAATCTCAGCCGGTTGGAATTGTCACAGCCACTTTCCCATGGCCAGGGGACTCCTGCAGGGAGTGTCACTCAGCTTCAGAAGTGAGCAGAGGGACTTTGTGGTGCGCAGGGGTGGGAGAGAGGAGTCAAGTGGGGCCCCTCCAGGAGGGAGAACCAGGAATGGAGAGGGTGGGGAGGGTGACGGTGAGAGAGCTACTAAGACGTAGTCCAAGGGCCTTTCTTTCTGAGTGAGGAGAAGGGGTCCCGGGCAGGACCTCCACGGTTCCCTCAGAAGGAGTGGAGGAAGTGGAAGTCCTAAAATGACATCCTGACATTTCAATTTTAGGTAAGTCTTTTTACGATCCATGGAAAGTGTTTTAAAATGCACAGTTAAGTTGCACAACTATCATGACTATCCATTTCCAAAACTTCATTGCCCCCCAAAGAAGCAGTAAATCCCCTTTGCCCCCTCCCTCTGCAGCCCCTCAGTTCAGTTCAGTTCAGTCATTCAGTAGTGTCAGACTCTTTTCAACCCCATAGACTGAAGCACACCAGGCTTCCCTGTCCATCACCAACTCCTGGAGCTTGCTGGTTAATCTCTAAAATCCACTTTCCATCTCTATGAAATCACTTATTCTAGGTACCTCAAAGGCAGTCATACAACATTTGTCCTTTAGTGTTTGGCTCATGTTACTCAGTGTCTTCAAAGTTCATCCATATTGTAGCATGTGTCAGAAATTTCACTCCTTTCTGTGGCAAGGCTGTATATTGTCACCCTGCTTACTTAACTTATATGCAGAGTACATCATGAGAAATGCTGGACTGGAGGAAGCACAAGCTGGAATCAAGATTGCCGGGAGAAATAACAATAACCTCAGATATGCAGATGACACCACCCTTATGGCAGAAAGTGAAGAAGAACTAAAGAGCCTCTTGATGAAAGTGAAAGAAGAGAGTGAAAAAGTTGGCTTAAAGCTCAACATTCAGAAAACTAAGATCATGGCATCTGGTCCCATCACTTCATGGCAAATAGATGGGGAAACAGTGGAAACAGTGTCAGACTTTATTTTGGGGGGCTCCAAAATCACTGTGGATGGTGATTGCAGCCATGAAATTAAAAGACACTTGCTCCTTGGAAGGAAAGTTATGACAAACCTAGACAGCATATTAAAAAGCAGAGACATTACGTTGTCAACAAAGGTCTGTCTAGTCAAGGCTATGGTTTTTCCAGTGGTCATGTGTGGATGTGAGAGTTGGACTATAAAGAAAGCTGAGCACTGAAGAATTGATGCTTTTGAACTGTGGTGTTGGAGAAGACTCTTGAGAGTCCCTTGGACTGCAAGGAGATCCAACCAGTCCATCCTAAAGGAGATCAGTCCTGGGTGTTCATCGGAAGGACTGATTTTGAAGCTGAAACTCCAATACTTTGGCCATCTGATGCAGAGAGCTGACTCATTTGAGAAGACCCTGATGCTGGGAAAGATTGAGGGCAGGAGGAGAAGGGGACAACAGAGGATGAGATGATTGGATGGCATCACCAACTCAATGGATATGGGTTTGGGTAGACTCCGGCAGTTAGTGATGGATAGGGAGGCCTGGTGTGCTGCAGTTCATGGGGTCGCAAAAAGTCAGACATGACTGAGCGACTGAACTGAACTGAATGTTCAAAGTCTCTCTTTTTTTTAACCATTGCATTTCCCCCACTTTGGATACCTTTGCAAAAACACAAGGTCCTCGATAAGATGTGTGAAGTCACATATATCATCAAAGGCTTTGCTTTAAGAAAACACACCAAGGCTGGTGGAGTAGCAGCTGCTTACGGATCAGGCTAAGGAAGAAAAGAGTTCTGCCTTAGGAACCCAAAGAGGGCTCCAGCAAGACAGACCACATATGACCTTTTAGAACTAGTCAGAGTTGGAAGAGTGACCCGGCAAGGAGTTAATAAACATGGAGGAAAGACAATTTGATATCCATTTTAATCTTTGCCTACACCTTAAAGAAATGTTCCTAATTTGTGGTTATTTACAACACAGTAAATCAAGCAAACACCATGAGGCGCCAATAAAAATTTTTAAAAATCAGCCTTAAATAGCTAAACTCTCAACAGCAGCTCATAAAGTGAGGCTTGGCAGTTGTTAGGTAGTTATGGTTAAATTGACAGTCCTTTGGGGAGTTAAGATATCCAAAAATGCAGAGGTAGTTAAGATTATAGTGATAAATGGTCGGGCTTGTTGGTTGAAGAGATTTTACAGCACACATTTAAAGCTTAACCGCCTGTGAGAAAGTGAACAGGAAATAGAGGTTATCACTTCTTCGTGGCCACTCCATTCATTATTGACCTCAGGGGGTCGGTGACACACAAAGCAAGACTCAGGCTGTTTGAAGGAAGAAGTCATTTCTAGGTAATATGATACTATCAGGCAGAAAGGGGGGTTAGTGCCGGGGAGTTCCACAAATCTAGCAAAGGTACAGAAAAGAAAGTAAAAACAAAATATCAGAACCAGAATTTTTAAGACTACAATAAAGAAAAATACTAAGACTGTAATTCCCCCTGAGACCTCTGTTAGAAGATGACAGAACAAAGTTATATTTACTTGACTCCCTTTCCCAGGGTTTCCCACAAGTTTCAACAAGAAGAAAAACAGAGAGCAAAGCTTCATCTTTGATGAAACTTGGCTTCGACACGACCAGGGAACATGAAGACTGTATGATGTGTACAGAGACATGGGGATCATTCTGAGGGGTGATGTAAGAACTAATGCATAGACCTCTCTACATCTCAAGCAGGATATAGATTGCCTAAAAGTGAGTGAAACAAAATCCTAAAATAGCCAATGAGTAATCTCTTACTTTGGAAGACCAGGGCTTGGGTCTTAAGCAGGTCACAGGAAAAAGGTAAATCCCATGGAGCATTTAGTTTCACACCTTCAAGACTTATTGTCTTCTATGAAAAAATGGTCTAGACTGGGAAAGGAAATGGTAACCCACTCCAGTGTTCTTATTTGGGAAATCCCATGGACAGAGGAGCCTGGCGGGCTACAGTCCATGGGCCCGCAGAGTGGGACACGACTGAGCACAGCACAGCAGCAACTTGCAGAGTATATTCACTGCCCTAAAACTTCATCTGTGCCCTGCCTGTTCATTCTTCCTTGTCTCCCAACCCATGGCAACCTCTAATCTTTTTTCCTATCTCCATAGTTTTGCCTTTTGCAGAATGTCAGACAGTAGAAATAATACAGTCTATTGCCTTTTCAGATTGACGAATTTTACTTAGTGATATGCATTTAAATTTCCTCCCAGGTCTTTTCATGGCTTGATAGTTCATTTCTTTTCAGTGCTGAACCATGTTCCACTGTCTGTACCACATGGTATTTATCTGTGTGCTTAGTCGCTCAGTCATGTCGGACTCTTTGTGACCCCATGGACTGTAGCCCACCAGGCTCCTCTGTCCGTGGGGATTCCCCAGGCAAGAATACTGGAGTGGGTACCATGCCCTCCTCCAGGGCCCAACCCAGGGATCAAACCCACATCTCCCACATTGCAGGTGGATTCTTTACCATCTGAGCTACCAAGGAAGTCCAAGAATCCTGGAGTGGGTAGCCTATCCCTTCTCCAGGAGAACTTCCCAACCCTGGAACTGAACCAGGGTCTCCAGCATTGCAGGCAGATTCTTTACCAACTGAGCTACCAGGAAGCCTGATATCTATCTATCCAATTACTAAAAAACCTCTTGGTTGCTTCCAAGTTTGGGTTTTGCTGCTGCTGCTAAGTCGCTTCAGTCGTGTCTGACTCTGTGTGACTCCGTAGATGGCAGCCCACCAGGTTCCACCATCCCTGGGATTCTCCAGGCAAGAACACTGGAGTGGGTTGCCATTTCCTTCTCCAATGCACGAAAGTGAAAAGTGAAAGTGAAGTCACTCAGTCGTGTCTGACTCTTCGCGACCCCATGGACTGCAGCTTACCAGGCCCCTCCGTCCATGGGATTTTTCAGGCAAGAGTACTGGAGTGGGGTGCCATCACCTTCTCCCCAAGTTTGGGTGATTATGAATAAAACTGCTATAATCATCCATGTGCAGGTTTTTGTGTGGACAGGATTTCAACTTCTTTGGACAGATATCAAGGAACACAATAACTGATTCATATGGTAAGAATATGTTTTGTTTTATAAGGAACCACCAAAGTGTCTTCCAGAGTGGCTGCACCATTTTGCATTCCCACCAGCTATGGATGAGAATTCCTGTTGCTCCACATGTGTACCAGCATTTGGTGATGTCACTGTTCTGGTTTTGGCCATTCTGATAGGTGTGTAGTGGTATCTCATTTTGGTTTTAATTGCATATAATGTGAGACATCTTTTCATATGCTCATTTGCCATCTGTATATCTTCTTTGGTGAGGTGTCTGTTAAGATCTTTAGCGTATTTTTAAATCAGGTTGTTTTCTTATTGAACTTAAGAGTTCTCTGTGTTCCTTGGACAAGAGTCTTTTATCACATGTGTTGTTTGCAAATATTTTCTCCCAGTCTGTGGCTTGTCTTCTCATTCTCTTGGCATTGTCTTTCAGAAGTTTTAAATTTTAATGAAGTACAGTTTAGCAATTTTTTTTCTTATGTATCATGTCTTTGTTGATGTATCTAAAAAGTCATCACCATACCCAGGGTCATCAAGCTTTTCTCCTATGTTATCTTCTAGGAGTTTTATAGTTTTACATTTCACGTTTAGATCAGTGATCCATTTAGAATTAATTTTGGTGAATGCACGAAAGTTCTGTCTAGATTCTTTTTCTTTCCTTTGCATGTGGATGTCCAGTTGTTCCAGCACAAATTGTTGAGAAAACTGTTTTTTCTCCACTACATTGCCTTTGCTACTTTGTCAAGTGTCAGTTGACTGTATTTGTGTGAGTCTATTTCTGGGCTCTCTATTCTGTTGCTCTGTTGAATGTGTCTGCTTTCAGCAACACTACACTGCCTTGATGACTGGAGCTGGATAGCAAGTCTTGAGGCCAGGTAGTGTCAATCCTCCCACTAAATTCTTCTTCAGTGCTGTGTTGGCTATTCTGAGTCTTGCTTCTATATATAAACTTTAGAATCAATTTGTCAATATCCACAACAGAACTTGGTGGGATGTTCCTGGGGATTGTATTGAATCTATAGATCAAATTGGGAAGAACTGACATCTTGACAATATTGAGTCTTTGCAATCATTGTAGTGTAGTGAAGTCTCTCAGTCATGTCCGACTCTTTGAGATCCCGTGGACTCTAGTCTACCAGGCTCCTCTGTCCATGGGATTTTCCAGGCAATAGTCCTAGAGTGGGTTGCCATTTCCTTCTCTAGGGGATCTTCCCAACCCAGGGCTCGAACCTGGGTCTCCCGCGTTGTAGACAGACGCTTTACCATCTGAGCCACTTTTTACTTCTTCTTTGATCTTTGATTTTGTTCATCAGAGTTTTGTGGTTTTCCTCATATAGATTTTATACAGTCATTATATATACACAGAAGTATTTAATTTGTTGAAGTGCCTAGGTCATTTTGAGTGCCAAAATAAATTTCCAAGAGAGGTAAGATTCAATATACAAAAATAAACCAAAGAACTAATAGCAGAAAAGTTAGATGAATCTTTTTATAATCTAGGCACTAACTATGTACCAGGTACTACTGTTATATATGCTCTTGTATATATAATGAATTTAATCCTCACAATGCTAGGAAGTAGGTATCATTATGATTCAAATTTTACAGATGAGGAAGCTGAGGTTAAGTGTCTTGTCTAAGATTGTAGAGCTACTAAGCAGAAGAGATAGAACTTGAACCTCAACAGTCTGGCTCTAGAGCCGAATTGCATCTATGATGACCAAATGCATGTAGTTCCCGCTTACACACTGTAGGTGTATGCACATGTGATGTTTAAGGTTCTAAATTTTTTTAATATTATAAAGTGAAAGTGAAGTTGCTTGGTTGTGTCCAACTCTTTGTAACCCCATGGACTGTGGCCTACCAGGCTCCTCCATCCATGGGATTTTCCAGATAAAAGTACTGGAGAGGCTTGCCATTTCCTTCTCCAGGGGATCTTCCCAATCCAGGGATTGAACCCTGGTCTCCCACACCGTAGGCAGACGCTTTACCATTTGAGCCACTAGGGAAGCCCTTTCATTATAACGGAAACAAAAATATATTAAAAACTGGGGAAATATCTGCAACCTAATTATAGACAAGGTTGTTGTTGTTGTTCAGTTGCCCAATCATGTCCAGCTCTTGGCGACCTCACGGAGAGCAGCATCTCAGGCCTTCTTGTCTATCCCATCTCCAAGAGTTTGCCCAAGTTCATGTTCCTTGCATGGATGATGATGTCCAGCCATCTCTTCCTGTTACGGTAATGAAGTTATAAATACACAAAGAGCTCATACACATCACTAACAAACAGACAAAAGAAGGAAAGAAAGGGAAAACAGACAGACAGGTAGGCAGTTCACTGAATAGAAATACTAATGGCCAATAAGCTTATGCATAATGTTTCTCATCGTTAAAACAATGATATAATTTTTACTTATGACATTTTCAAGTATTGAAAAGCATAGTAATAGTCAATGTTTTGACCAAGAGGAGGAAAACGGACACTCATGCCCTATTGTTAGAATTGTAAAATGGTAAAACTTTAAAATGGTAATTTGGCAACGAACATCAAAAATTTAATGTACCTATTGTTTGACATTAATTCCACATCTAGTTATCTATTCAACAGAGGTATAGTGGCTGAGGGCTTCCTAGGTGGCTCAGTGTTAAAGAATCCACTTACCAGTGCAGGAGACACAGGACACGTAGGTTCAATCCTTCGGTCAGGAAGATCCACTGGAGGAGGAAATGGCAACCCACTCCAGTATTCTTGCCTGGAAAACCCCATGGACAGAGGAGCCTGTAGGCTACAGACTACAGGGTCTCAAAGAGTCAGACATGACTGAGCAACTTAACACGCTCAAGTGGCTGAAGACATATATACACAAATACAGAGCTACTCAAGTACGGTGTGCATAATGACGGTAATCTATAGACGGCTTGTCATTCGTCTGCCAGGAGATCAGAGGCCAGAATGTAGATCAATCTCACTTTTAAGAGCACTATGACTTCAGGTGACAATTTTTTTTCATAGAAAGACTTTCTTAAGGAAACAGTATTGATTTGTATTTTGGTGAAAGCTCCTTATCTCACTGTGAAACAGCACTTTGAATAGCACTAGTTTATAATAACTAAAAATTGGAAATAACTCAAAAGTCCTTAGGGGTATTTGTTGGATAAACTTAATAATCCCAAACCCAAATTCTATGCATTCATTAAAAATAAGGAAATCTACACATAATATATACATATATACACCGTATATACATATATGGGCTTCCTAGTGGATCGGCGGGTGAAGAACCCACCCGCAGTGTAGGAGTCGCAGGAGATGCAGGTTCAATCCTTGGGTCAAGAAGATTCCCTTGGTAGTTATGAAGAACTCACCTGCCAATGAGGGAGGCATGAGACCTGGGTTCAGTCCCTGGGTTGGGAAGATCCCGTGGAGGAGGGCATGTCCATGGGAGAATCCCATGAACAGAGGAGCCTGGCAGGCTACAGTCCATGGGGTCACAAAGAGTCAGACACAGCTGAAGCAACTGAGCATGTACCCATGCACTGTATATATATACACAGGATGGAGTGGAAAAAATTTTTGCAAGGCAGGAGGAATATATTAATAGTAAGAAGTACAAGATGAAGAAGTACATGTACATAGAGTTTCTGGAAGCATACACAAGACGGTTTTGAACCATGGTTATCCTGGGGACATGGGATAGGGTGTGGGGCTTTTATGCTTATGTCCATCTGTACAGCTTAAATGTTTCTACAACTAGCATAAGTTACATCTACAGTGTTTTAAAATATGAATTAAAAATTTTGTTTAAAGGTCATGAATCAGACTCACTGCAGAGTGAATTTCCAGAAACTCGAAATTTGAGCTGAAATTTGTTTCAGAATACTTATTGAGATAATCTTTATATGGGATGGGATGAATTTTCACAGAGGCATTTGTGTGAAGATGTAAGAACACATCAGCTTGTCTTTCCTAACTCAGAAATCCATTTTTCTCACCTTATTATGGCCAATGCACACACCTCTCAAAGCAAATTTTAGTCCATCTCTAGGATGGGTCTCAAAACTAGGAACTGATGAAGTCAGGACTCTGTCCCTGCAGTGTGACAATCAGTGACCTAATTCAGATCGTGACTGTCACAAAGAAGTACAGGACCAAAAGATACTTTGTGCTCAAAAAGGCCCAAAGATGGTGGATCATAGCAAGTCTTTTCAAAATCTAGGGTTCCTATATGCTTCATGGAAACCACAATTTATTCTGCCAGAAATTATGGGATATCAGGCCTTTCAGAGTCATCTGGAACATATTAATAATCATTAACGTTTGTACAGTCCCATGCAGTTTACAAAGCACTTTTTTATCCACTGTCTTACTCAATCCTCATAACAGACCTTTGGGGTAGGTAGATTTCATAGACCAGGTTTTATAGATGCAAACACTGGGTACAGAAGGCTTATGCTTATTCCCAAAAGACACTGAGGAGAGAAAAGGTGAAGCCAGGCTGCGGCAGCCTAGATTCTTACCACCATCCCACACTGCCTTCCAAGGCATCTGACCTAAGCGGTGCAGACAGAAGCGTCTGGGCAGCTTGCTATATTCTCTGTGTTTATTTGCCTGATGTTATGCCTTTGAGCTGGATGAGTTTTAAAGCAGACCTGGCTGTTGCCACTGTTTGTTAAACATCGCTACTTGGAGTGAGCAGAGTACAGACAGCAGTTTGAGTTCTTGGTCGTCTCGAACAGGATCAAGCAGGACAAACAGAGGGGAAAGCAGTTCTTGTTGACGGGATGAAGGAAGCCATAGCACACGCTGCGTTTCCTATGGGCGCATCTGTTCTTCCTACTCTGGTTCTACTTTAAGTGATGATAATAAAACGATCTTTCTTGAAGGCCTAATTTTGATACCTACTTTAACTATTTCATGCAATCTTCCATGTCAGAGAGCTTTCCTTTCCCAAGGTTCTTTATTAAACTATCCACATCTCGTGTTCCTTTATATTTCTACTTCCTTGCACATAAGCTCTATAGAGAGGAATTAAAATTATGTGATAATACCTTCCAGTTATTGAGCACCTATTAACTGCCAAACAATGTGGAAGGGGGCTTCCCAGGTGGTGGTAGCTGTGAAGAACTCGCCTGCCAATGAAGGAGGCATGAGACCTGGGTTCAGTCCTTGGTTTGGGAAGATCCCGTGGAGGAGGGCATGGCAACCCACTCCAGTGTTCTTGCCTAGAGAATCCCATGGACATAGGAGCCTGGCGGGCTGCAGACCCATCAGGTTGCCAAGAGTCGGACACGACTGAAGCAACTCAGGACACAGGCACCCACTGTGGCAGGAACTTTGTATATCATATATTATCTTTAAACCTTGCGGCACACTCTATGGGTTATAACTCATTGCTTTCACTTTGCGGGACTGGGTGTGGACCCGTCAGTGGTGAGTGGCAGAGTTGGGATGCAGGCACAGATCCGTGTAGCCTCAAAGCCAGGGTTCTCTCTAACTCACAGCTTGCAGTAATAATGCGTATTGTATTAGCTACTGGAGGAAGGTATTTAATGAAAACGTTTATTTTAAAGTTCTGTATTTTACCAGTGAGCATCATATATTCTTTTCCTCAGCTCTTAAAAGGTGGGTTGGTGGTGATCTCAGGTGGTCTCAGGTGATGAAATTCAACCCTGATCCAAATGTGAAGCTCCCACATCACATCCCTGACCAACCTTAGGAGAATTATGGCACATAATGGACCCTTTTGTTCTGCTTCTCTTTCCACCTGGTCAGCTCTCAAAGGAAAACAACATTCTTATGATCATTGTGAGGTCTAGAAATTAACTTTTATTTTAAATCTGTCAAGAACTCCTGGCAGTTATTAATTTTATTAAAATGATTACATATGGCAAAACAAAGAATAGAGGTAATTCTATTTCTCTACAACATAAATTATGAGTTAGGGTCTCAGCTGCTGACTCAGCATTGTTGAAGATTTTTTTTTTTTTTTTAAGGATTGGGGGGAGGACTTTAATTTCCAGAAAATATTAAAGCAGCAAAAGAAAAAAAAAAGTAAAAGTAATTGCAACTGGAGATACTGCCTAGGATGTGCTAATTATATAACTGTCTTGATGTATTTATAGACCAGACTCCAAGCTTTGGTGTTCAAAAACAAAAAATCATGTGAAGAGCTGTCCTTATTGACTTGTCATCCATAGTTTATAACATAGAACAAATTTGCCGATTCTTTTTGAAAAGGTGGTAAAAATCAATTATGACTAATTTAAATAAAAAAGCAACCAGCATTCATTTATCTAACTGAAATATGTAAAAACAAAAACAATTTTATTAAAATATTTAATACCAGAATAACTTATAATAGTATGAAAAAGAGTGAAGTACTTGTCCTTAGTTTTCACTGACATGATCACATTTTGGCAAAATTGTTTTATAAAGATTCCAAAGTTTTTATCATGGATCTATAACTATTTAAGGATCTTATAAACCAAAAGAACTCATACTTCATCTGATCATACAGTCATAACTTACATATCTTGCTTTGCCCTTACTGTTACTGCAAACAGCAACTTAGAAAACAAAGTAAAAATATATATATATACAAAATATTTTTATATCAAATTATTTTCATTACACTAAATAAACCCAACCCCCAAATGTTATGGTACATGAAAAAGTGTCCTACAATTTATATCAAGACTGATACTGTCCATATATCAACTAGAGCAGCCTTTGGGTTTAAATGTATTTTGTAAAATAAAGAAAAATATCACCATGCGGCTGCACTGCTGGCTGTCATTCACACTCACAAAAATGCTTTCCAGTTTTTTTAAAAAAAATTATAAAATAGATTACATACCCAGAAAAAACATCCCACCATTAAAGAGTCAAAGCTCTTTTACTTCTCTGAGCACAACTACTCTGTTATATTTGGCGTCTCTTCTGTTTATTCAAACTTCAAGCCTCCCCAAGCTGATGAGAATACTAAAAAAGATCTTCTTTCTTGATATTGATTATTCTCACTCAATGATAGCCTAATTTAGAAACAAAATGTACTTTATTTTAATGCATGATTTCATTCTAATGTCCTACTTGGCAAAATTCAGAGACTGTTCAATGTTTGTTTTCCATATGTTTTAAATTTAAAAATCAATGTTGTGTGTATATGTATACCCACAGAGATCCATTTCCTTTATTGCCTGTTTTCAATGCAGTGTAAGGTGCCCATCAGCAATTGTGATTTGAAATGAACCAAATAAAAGGTTTTTCCATATGAAAAGAGCTATTCCATATGAAAAACAGTTTCCATCACAAAAAACACTGAACTCTAATGCAAATGGGATTATGTTTTAAAACTAAATTATAAATTGAGTTTTACACGGGAAAATTTCGAGTTACTGAGATAATGAAGTTTTTGAAAACCGGCAAAACTTGAGAAAAAAATCCAAATCAATTCTAAAGAGCATCGTGGTGTTTTCCAGCAGTGCTCAAAGACTTATTTTTCTGATCGCATTCATTGCCATTTTCCTTGAATGTATACATTATGTGATTCCCAAGCCTTTCCTTTTGGAGGTTTGTAACCTACCAGATATCTAGGCAGGATACACGCATAAAATTCTCACTGTCACTCTGCAAAGCACATTGAACAGTTTTAAATATTGCAGATTTTTTTTTTAAAGGAACATTTCATTTGGGCTGAAGAGATTTCCAAGCTTTAACATGTGAACTAGTGAACACATTTCAAGGTGTTCAATCCTGGCACCGGTGGCAGGTCCATCCAGAATAAAGCTCACAGTTTAGTAAGCATTGTGGTGCTGTCGTTTTGAGGCACTGCTGCTCTGCTGTGCCCACGTTGTAACTTATTTTCAAGAAGCAAGGCACTTACTGTAACGGCAACACAGACATTTTACGCATACTTGGAGTAACATAAAATAAGTTAATATTTTTGATTAAAGTGGAGTTTTATAATTTATATGTCTTTTATAGAAGCAACTAAATGATACATTTAGGATGATTAAAAATAAGAAGAGGTTTGAGAGGGAGTCATTGTCACTCCTGCTCCAGCTCTTAGGATGAGGGTTTATTGAAAAACACTGATGCGAAGAACAGCCATCCACCTGAAAAGTAACAAACTCTTAAAACTGCGGAACCAGGGGCACTTTGACTGTCTTCACTTCCGCAATGTGGGACGACTTCTGGATGATGCAGCTGGTGGTCCCCTGCGGCTTGTCCTTTCCCTGCGCGAGATTGGTTAAGGCCATGGCTGCATTTATCTCCTTCCAGTACGTGTCATCCTTGCTCGGTCCCTTTCTAGTAGCTGCACTGGATTTAAGCAGAACAGAAAGAAAATGATCAAACTCACAGCAGCGTACATAGAAAAGATCATCACTGAAAAGCATGGATGGCAAATAAAAACATACCACTCACCTGTCACCCTTATTAGATCCATTTTCCAGAGTGTCTGTAAAGAAAAGCAAAGATTGGATTACTTTTCTTTTTTTGCTTTCTTTTTTCCAAAAAACCCACCAGTATTTACTTATTTTTGGCTGTGTTGGATCTGTGTTGCTGCTTGGGCTTTTTCTCTAGTTGGGGTGAATGGGGGCTGCTCTCTAGTTGCGGTGCACGGGCTTCTGATAGGGGCGGCTTCTTTGGTTGCAGATCACAGGCTCTAGCACACTCAGGCATCAGTAGCTGCGGTGCATAGGCTCAGGATTTGCCGCTCCTGGACTCCAGAGTGCAGGCGTGATAGTTGTGGCATATAGGCTTAGTTGCTCCACAGAATGTGGGATCTTCCCGGGTCAAGCATCAAACTCCCTTCTCCTGCATTGGCAGGAGGATTTTTTTACAACTGAGCCACCAGGAGAGCCTGAACTATAAAACACGGGCTCCTGGATGGTCTTTGGGGTGCCTGTAGCTCAATAGTCTATGGTTTCCTGGAAATCAAACCTCATCTCAGGAAAAAGACTGGCCATAGTCCCCTCTGGCAAGTCAGCAGGTGAACAAATGACCCAATGCTGACAGCAACCTGGAATTCCTGGTGCATTAGAACAAGCAGGTCAGGTGTGTAAGGTCCACATGAGCCCTGCACCCTCCACTGCAGGGAATGAAGGTTAGGGTGTGGCCTCTGCTCATGCATTTTCACCTCTGGTTTAGATTGGCTCCTTCACTCAGAACATGCATGTCTATCAAAACCACATTATTACAAAGGAGGATGAAATGGGTTTCTGGTCTGGATTTAGCCTCTCTAGGGGAACTCCTTTGGCCAAAAGAACGAGATATTGGGAACACAAAAACAGATATGCTGGAGGGAAAGATTCCAGAGGGTAAAGAAGTGGGGGAAGAACAAAGAATGGGGTTGGGACTCCCCATCAGCCTTAGAGACCCCAAAGTACAGTAGTTAAGTCACTTCCATCAACAACCACCATTACCACCAAGAAGCTGCAGGAGGCGCTGTGACACACACGAGAAGCACAAGAAACATGGCATTTGCTCACAGCTGTCTCTGAGCTCCATGGTTTCTGGAAAGCTTTTTCCTGCTCCCAGACCTCTCCTTTTCTTCTTCTCTCCTAACCCAGTATTTCTGAAGGCCAATTTTTTTTCTCTGCAATACTCAAGGCTAGTTAGGCCATGCACCCTAATGTCCAGCCCTGGGCTCCCAGAGAGCTGTGGAACCAGGAGAGACCTGGGAGGCAAAGCATGAACATGATCATAATATAGTCCAGCCGTGGTGGCACTTCCAGGGATGAGAGGGAAAAGAAAGTAGCGATATGGCCACTTCGACATAGTAGCTAAACTTTGATGCCTTCAGAAAAGAGTCAATGAAATGTGTTCACACATCCTAAGTCAGGCCATGCAGTGAAGACCTGAGATAATAATGGTCACCATGAGCTCTTTGCACAATCTTTTTACTCAAGGCCCACCTCACCCCCACACCAAAAAAAAAAAGAAAAGGAAGACATCAAGAGAAACAAAAGCACTTAGTGAATAAATGACAGGGTTGTTAAATGAAACTAACAAATAACTAAATGAGACGATGTGTGGTGCTGGGCTGTGCTTAATCCCTAAGCCCTGTCTGCCTCTTTGTGACCCCACGGGCTATAGCCCGCTAAGCTCCTCTGTCCATGGGCTTCTCCAGGCAAGAATACTGGAGTGGGTTGCCATGCCCTCCTCCAGGGGGTTTTCCCAACTCAGGGATATTACCTAGGTGGATTCTTTACTGTCTGAGCCACCAGGGAAGCCCGGGACTGCATGCGTCTGGCCCCAAATGGAACAATAAATGTTAGTCCCTTTGGTTTTCTTTTGTTTGAAGGCATCTTTGGAAAAATAAGTGGATCCGTGAGCAGTTGATCATCTTCTGGACCTTCTGGCCCCTGCAAGGTTGGCTTGGACGGTTAGCTCCACCTCTGCTGCTTGATAATTTTGGAATTAGAAAATTATTCATGTAAATAGAAGAAAAGAATGACAACTTTGAATTCATAGAACTGTGATAATCCTAGCTTACTGACTGTGCCCTGTGTTCCTTGTATGATTCTAGGCACTTTCAGTTCAGTTCAGTTCAGTCGCTCAGTCATGTCCGACTCTTTGCAACCCCATGAATTGCAGCACGCCAGGCCTCCCTGTCCATCACCAACTCCCACAGTTCACTCAGGTCTAACTTTTTTGGCGTTAGTAACTTTGGCCACCTAATGCGAAGAACTGACTCACTGGAAAAGGAGGAAAAGGAGGCAACAGAGGATGAGATGGTTGGATGACATCACCAACTCAATGGACATGAGTTTAAGCAAGCTTCGGGAGATGGTGAAGGACAGGGAAGCCTGGCATGCTGCAGTCCATGGGGTCGCAAAGAACTGGACATGACTTAGCGACTGAACAACGAGAAAACAACTCTGCGTGTGGACAGCAAGTCTCTGCTGTCTGTTAAGTCTTTCTTTGTGCTATTATCTGCAAATCTTGGCTCAATGACGACAGACACAAGGCACGACCAGAACAGAGAATAAGTCAATGCCTTTGTTTAGGACAAGAAAAGCTAACAACACTAGACATTTTACAGAGAGGGAAAGAGAATAAAAAAGGGGGTTAGCCTTTGCTCACTTTTGTCCACAATGCAACCATTCTGTTGCCAAAGAGAAACAATAGGTTTTGGAGATATTTATTCAATGGAAAGTCTTGGCAAAAGCAGAGTAAGGTCCATGATTCCCTAAATAACGTTAGGGAAATAACACAACCTAATTTAGAGAAGACCACGTGACTCATGTTCTGGCTCAGGGATGGAGCTCTCTCGAATGGACAGAATCAGATTCCCCACCTGGACTGTCAACAGAGAGTGGTTACAGAGCAGAGGACAGGAAGGAAGCAGGTGGCTGCCGACTGCACATGCAAGGAAGACACAGACATCCCTGTGAAGGTCCACGGAGAGCTTCCTTGGCCCCCTTGCCTGCTAGACACTGCAAGCACTCCCTAACTTCATGACTGCTTGCTGAAATCATTCCACCAAGAAACACCTTGACCACAGCCAACTGTGAAACTGTAAAACTCTGTTTACTCTTGGGGTCTATGTGTTTCACAGTTTGGTGCTTATGAAAATACCTTATGAAAATACACTTCAAAGTGTAACCACAGAGACCCCATTCCCATTTGGGAGTTCTTCATTAGTTTCAGGAATTTTCACAATGTCCTTGCAACAAAGAGGATTCCTGTGTTTTATTTCTAGGGCAGATGGGCACTTAGTGTCATAAGGTATGGGTTCAGGTTCCTTTCCCAACCACAGAAGAAAAGGTATACAGCATGCTTGGGGCTGGTGCATGGGGATGACCCACAGAGATGTTATGGGGAGGGAGGTGGGAGGGGGGTTCATGTTTGGGAACACATGTAAGAATTAAAGATTTTAAAATTAAAAAAAAAAAAAAAAAGGAATGAAAAACAGTCTGCTTCTGTATCAGTCCAGTGTTAAAACAGCATGTAACAAACTTCAATGTCGACGATTTCAAACCGAGAAGGAAAAGCTGACTACGACTGCCTTTGGGGCTGGGGGTGGGGGGCTCTCTGTGCCCAGGTTTTGGTACAGAACATACGCTGGTGTTAGAAGGGTGTGCTTTTCCTACTACTGGGTATTATGCATCTGAGAGACACCCCCCCACCCCCGCCCCCTCGGAGGCACAGTTCCCAGAGGAAGCAGCCAGGGGAAGACAGCAAACAGGGGCCCTTTTACTCTGAAAACATTCGTGCTTTTGTAGGAAAGCGAAGAACTATAAAGATCTGGCAGTTTGGGGAGACCTTTTCCCCCCCTATTCCTTGTGCTGAGACCAAATCTGGGGAAATGCCCTAGATTATCTGAGGGGAGTTCAGAAAATGCACGACCCCGCTCATTCTATGAAATAGTTGTGTTAAATGTGAATTTTTTTTTTTTTCACATGCTCTTTTCCTTTGAAGTATAAACCAGCCGGCAGTTATCTGGTTCAATGGCTTTGTGTCTTTCAGCCGATCATCAGGATTTAAGGAAGGGTGGGTTTCTGAACACTCCCCCCACTCCCAACTCAACGCCACTGCAGCAGATGGGCAGTCTCACTGGCTCTCCTCCAGGAGTGGCACCCAGTAGCTCAAGGAAGGATCTGACAGGAGAAGGAAGGGCTCTGAACGCTGCTGAAAAGAGGGCAGTCTGAGCCAGAGCAGGCGTTTCCCTGACGCTAATTACCGTGCACAGACCCAAGGTCTATGCATGTCCTACATTCAGCTCAGCCTATCTCCTACTCTGCAAGTAGCTTGGCTCAGCCTCTCCCACGTCTGAGCTAAAATGCCTTTTTAGATCCTCAGGTTCCAAAAATCAGCTACGCTGTCAATTACCATAAAAGCAACTGGTTGGCAGGAACAACTTGCTGAACCAGCCAAAAGAGCATGTTTTAAGACCAAAAAAGAAAAGGAATGAAAAAGAAAAAAAAAAAGACTTGCGTAGTTAGGAAAATCTTGGATGCTGTAAAACCCAAACCATGTTGAAACTTAAAATGGGGCTATCCTCAGTTTGGACATGTGTTTCCTTATAAAGTTAAGTAGAGAAACAATTATAAAGGAAATTCAGTCCCACTGCAGCTCACAGTCGTGTGAGCGCAAAGCCCTGTGGGCAGAGTGTCCATTCAAGTTTGAGAAACATGGTTCAGAAATATTAACTCTGAAATACATATTCCTGAGGTAATATTTCTGGTCATAAAAAGAGACAAAAATAGGGCCAAAGCTTTTGTGCTGAGATGGTTTTCAAATTTAATCAGTTAAGTCCTAAAGTTAGGAATGTCTTGAAACGTTTCCCCAAAGACTACTCACATCACGGAAAGGTAAATAAAATTGTGTCTAAGAACCTGAGTATTTTTAATTAAGTGATCTGAGTCATCCATCCAATGTACGTTTTCCTAAATGAAGGCAGAGAGAGAGAGAGCTCCAGATGCTTGACATCTGTACCCTCTCACCCTTGGTCGGTTTGGGGGCCGCTGCTGGAGAGAGCAGGGGTGGGATAGCCAGGCCTAGTGTTTCTCACCTCAGAGTCCTGAGGGCCCCTGGCACACCACCCGGATCCATCTCTGGAGTTATTTACATACTTGACACAGCGGAGATAAAGACTGAGACTCTTGGGGAATTGGCCAGATATGAAGCCTCACTAGAGATTCCGAAATACCGATTGCTCCAGATTTGCAGGATCTCATAATAGACAGATCCCCATTCCCCTTGTCCTGTCTGTCTCTACTTCCCTAGGCACTAGGTCTGGGCTGGGTTCACACACCCGGCAGACTGATTGATTCCACTGTAACGCTACATTTATTTACTTTTAAAAACAGAATTTCGGGATTTCCCTGGAGGTCCAATGGTTAAGACTTCGCTTTCCAAGGCAGAGGGTGTGAGTTCGATCCTGGGTAGGTGAGCTAAGATCCCACATGCCTCCGGCCAAAAAAGGAAAACAAAACATAAAACAGAAGCAATATTGTAACAAATTCAATAAGGACTTTAAAAATGGTCCCCATCCAAAAACAATCTTAACAAATAAACATTAAAGAAAAAATAAAAGTAGCATTTGTTGTTATTCTCTAATAAGAAAGTCATGTAGGTTTGCTGCAGAAAATACAGGAAAAAGTGGAAAAGAGAAAATCGAGGGCAGTTTAGGGATAACTCGAATAAATATTTGGATGAATGGCCTCCCAAAGTAAGTTTATATACATTTTTTTTTAAAGACAGTCATTTTGTACATGTTTTAGAACTTGCTTTTTCACTTAACTTCTACCTTTTCCCTATCCTTTTGCTAATAAATAAGATAATAATCTATCACCTGGCCTACTCTGATGTGGCAATATTTGTTTTTTCTTTTTGAATCTATGAAAAAGAAACAGCTTGAAAAAATTCAAAATCTAGCTCCACTCGGTTTAAACTTGGATATTGAGAATCTTGAATGTTATAAGAAGGGGCTACTGTTAATATAACAATTACTAGCATTTCACGGAGAAGGCAATGGCACCCCACTCCAGTACTCTTGCCTGGAAAATCCCACGGATGGAGGAGCCTGGCAGGCTGCAGTCCATGGGGTCGCTGAGAGTTGGACACGACTGAGTGACTTCACTTTCCCTTTTCACTTTCATGCATTGGAGAAGGAAATGGCAACCCACTCCAGTGTTCTTGCCTAGAGAATCCCAGGGACGGCAGAGCCTGGTGGGCTGCCATCTATGGGGTTGCACAGAGTCAGATACAACTGAAGCGACTTAGCAGCAGCAGCGGCAGCAACATCTTTTCTGTACTTTTTGCTAGTATTTTAGACCATAAAGATACTCCCAGGCCAAAAAAAAAAAAAAAGACTTGGTGTAGCGTTAGTTGCTCAGTCATGTCTGACACGTTGCAATCCCATGGACTGTAGCCCACCAGTCTCCTCTGCCCATGGGATTCTCTAGGCAAGACTACTGGAGTGAGTTGACATTTCCTTCTCCAGAGGATCTTCCTGACCCAGGGTTCAAACCCAGGTTTCCTGAATTGCAGGCAAACTCTTTACCGTTTGAGCTACAAGGAGGACCTCAAAAAGGCTTAACCCCTTCCTTATTATTTAGTCTGTAATATATATTTAAAAAAATGGTCCAAATCACAGAACAGGAAACCTACGCTCTGTTGAGCTCATCCCTGCACTTTGATAATTTTATTTATTTGTTTATTGGCTGGGCTGGGTGCTCACTGCTGCACAGGCTTTCCTCCAGTTGCAACAAGTGGGGACGACTCTCCAGCAGAAGTGCTCCCGCTTCTCACTGCGGTGGGTTCTCTAGTGGCGAAGCACGGGCTTTAGGGCACGTGGCCTCAGGGGTGGTGAAGGGGCTCCGTTGCCCTAAGGCATGTGGAATCAATCTCCTGCCATGTTTCCTGCATTGGCAGGAAGATCCTTTACCATTGAGCTACCAGGAAGCCCCATCTTTGCACTTTAAGTTAGAGTTACACTCCCTAGCAACAGCGGTCCCCAGCCTTTTTGGCTCCAGGGAATGGTTTCATGGATAACAATTTTTTTCACAGACTGGTGTGTGAGGGGGATGGTTTCAGGATGATTCTCATATGGAGCATGCAATCACTTTGCCAGCAAAGGTCCATCTAGTCAAAACTATGGTTTTTCCAGTAGTTACGTATGGATGTGAGAGTTAAACCATAAAGAAGGCTGAGTGCCAAAGAATTGATGCTTTTGAACTGCGATGTTGGAGAAGACTCTTGAGAGTCCCTTGGACTGCAAGAGATCAAACCAGTCAATCCTAAAAGAAATCAACCCTGACTATTCACTGGAAGGACTGATGCTGAAGCTGAAGCTCCAAAACTTTGGCCACCTGATTTTTGAAGAGCCAACTCACTGAAAAAGACTGATGCTGGCGAAGATTGAGGACAGGAAGAGAAGAGGGCGACAGAGGACGAGATGGTTGGATAGCATCACTGACTCAATGGACTTGAGTTTGAGCAAACTCTGGGAGACAGTGAAGGACAGGGAAACCTGGCGTACTGCAGTCCATGGGGTCGTAAAGAATCGGACATGACTGAGTGACTGAACAACAACCACCACCTAGCTCCCTCGCATGTGTGTTTCACAGTAGGGTTTGTGTTCCTAGGAGACTCTAAAGCCACCCCTGATCTGACTGGAGGCAGAGCTCAGGTAATGCCAAACCATGGGGAGTGGCTGTAAATACAGAAGAAGCTTTGCTCACTTGCCCCGCCCTTCACCCCCACAGGCCAGGGACTGGACCAGCCTTTGGCCCCGTGGGCCTCTGTTCTGTGATCCCCCTTGCATCACCAGGAGGGAATAACTGCTAAGTAACTGCCAGACAGCTGCTACTGCCTCACTTTTAGAGGAAATGTTTGTGGTTATCCTCTCTTTAGGGGTAGTGAGAGCTTTTGAATGAGTAAAGATAAATCATCCTGAGTGATCCTCCCCAAAAAGGAAGGGGAAAAAAACCTATCCAACAACCCGTAACATTTATCTGTTGATGATTCAGCTGGTTTGTTTTTTTTTTTTTTCCCAGCGCCACAGACCAAAAGTGAATTGCACTTTAAAAGTTCAGCATGACAGGAAAAGACTGCCATAAAAACTCCATGACTATCAAGGCTATTGCTCATGGAAGGATTATGGAGCCTTTTGGAATAGTGAAGTGAAGTGAAGTGAAAGTCGCTCAGTCGTGTCTGACTCTTTGCGACCCCATGGACTATACAGTCCATGGAATTCTCCAGGCCAGAATACTGGAGTGGGTAGCCTTTCCTTCTCCAAGGGATCTTCCCAACCCAGGGATCGAACCCAAGTCTCCCGCATTGCAGGCAGATTCTTTACCAGCTGAGCCACAAGGGAAGCCCTTTGGAATAGTGAAAATTACAAAATGAAACCCACCTCAGCTTCATGGATCTTCCATGGTATTTTTTTCTCCCTTTTGCAATATACTAGCTACATTATTTATCCTGGGGCCTTAAAGAATGAGTGGCTCCCAAAATTATTTGAGTTTAGAGAAAAATCTTTTCCAAAAATTAAGCCAGTGCTTCCTCCAGCCATGACTTCCACCATCTGGCTGAGGATTCTTCTCCTTCCTGTTACCTCTCATGTGGGCTGGCCCTGCACTACAGCTAATGGTGCCCAGATGGCCTGTATCCACAGGGTCCCCACCTTCAGTTGCCTTTCTGTCAATGCAGCCTGCTCTCTATCTCCTCCCAGAAAATAAAACATTAGAAACCACACCCCTCTACTAGACCAATAGTGAAGAGGGGGAAGCTTTCAGGATAGGTTATACTGCATGAACAGAAGCAGAACACCTTCCCTGTTCCAGGAGCACATGCACCTGTGGATAAACCTGTAAATGTTGTCCTTATCAGTTAAGGGGCTACAGAGCCTTCCTGTGACTTTTCTGACTATGCAGAGGGTCTCCTTGTTAATTATGAGCTGAACCTTTGTTCTGGTAAAACAGTTATTCTGACCTCATCAGTCTGGACTAGAGGACTAAAGGCATAGAAAGTGGGATTTGCAACTGAAAGTAACTTTTCAAATATGCACAGCACCACCCAATTAGAATGTCTCAGCTCCACTTTCCATCTTTCCCACTAAAGATATTAAATGTCCTCAATCCTAAATTACTCTGCGTGGTCCCATTACCAAGATCGCTCCTCTGTGATCTCAAGGGCTCCACCTTCCCAAAGTTGAAACCCTTCAGTCTGAAATTTCACTTTGAAGATCAGAATGTAGTCTCTAGGGAGGAAATTGTTGGTAAGTAACCAGAAAGGGGGTCTGGAAATGTTAAGTATTCTCATTTCTATTCTTAGCATGTCATTACTAACTCTGAGGGTGGTCTGCTGTGAAGTACAGAGGCAGTGTGGGGCAGTGGGTAGAGCCCAGACCCTAGAGCCAGAGGCTGGGGTTGGATCTCTGCTCCACCACTGATTCTCTGTGTGACAATCTGCCGAAGGACTGACCTCTCTGTGCTCTGACTTTCTTACCTAGAAAGTGGGGCTAATCACGTTAGATTCAGGGTTGTTATGAGGAATGTGTGATTTCATATTTTCCAAAACTACTTATAAGAAAGCTTAAGCATATATACCAAGAACGACTGATACACAAATCCTTGTAAAAATTAACCTCTCGGAGAGTTTGAATGTAGTCACCAGAAAAGTTAGTATTGTTCAGAGCTTTGATATGAAAACCATTATGTAAGATGAAATATTTTAACTCTGGGCAAAGCCCATCAGCCTAGATTAATGGATTAAGGGTGCAGAATCTATCATCTTCAAAGACAAAATGGCTTTTCTGATGCTATTTTGTGCCAAAGTACGGTAACATGCCAAGACAGAGAACGCTGGAGCCACATTAAAGAATATCCACTGATTTTAAGTGTCTAATGGATTTTGTTACTTCATTTTCTCAAGGGGAATACTGGAGATGTCACCCAAATGTTTCATTCATGAAAGTGAAGTTTTCAGCCAAAATCTCAGAAAATGCCTTCCTAATTACACGCAAATAACTTCTGTGTTTGCCTGTGTGTTACAAGGAGCATTAATTGTTTATAAAAGTGCTCTCTTTTACATGCAAGTTGGGCTACTAGTTCTAAAAACAGGGTAGACTTGCTCTGATTCTTGGCTAAACTTTAGTTTTGTCCCAGGGTGATGACATTGACATTCATCCACCAAGTTTTGCAACAATGCAAAACGACCATGGGTGTGGCTGCCACACTGCAGTTCTAAAAGGTTGATGTTTAGTAAATATATAGCTGAATAGTGTTATGTTAGAAAGTACTAACACAATTTCCTTTAGCGAAAAAAAAAAGGCCTTTTAAATAGAAAAAATGTGTATTTGTTATAATCTAGAAATTGGCTGGAAAATCTGGCTCCATCTATGTATTTTTAAGTTCATCAGTATCTCTGAAAAATCATCAAAAAGTACTTCTGCTTTGATACATGAACCGTAGTGTATCCTTGACTTGGCTCACATTATGGCCATGCTTTTCAAATTCCTTAATACCATCTCCAGAAATGACACTTCAGACTAGGCGATCTTGCTGTTAAACCTGTCTGAATGCATTAACACCAGAAATGACACAATAAGACAGAGGATGTTTGCCAACTTCTTGGCTCTTTCAGAAGAGGAGCAAATGACAGTTTCTCTACTCACAGTTCATCTGCTGTATTTATTAATAGAAAAGAAGCATATTTCAGACATAGATGAACTGTACTACCAGTCCTTCTCCTACATTTCAAGTACATTTGGATGTTGCTAATACACTTGAAATGTTAAAACTATACTTGGCATGTCAGGGTTCTATGTTCACACATTTCTACACTTAAAGGTTCTGTGATTTTCTGCTTTTAATTCCAGGAACAGTCATTTAAAGTCTAAACCAGGGTGGGGAAGGACTTTCAAACGAAAATTGGAAAGATTTTTGTTGATGGTATGGAAGGCAGGAGGCATAAAGATGAGGTAGAAGATTTTGCTGGCCATGGGTGTGGCTGTAGGTCTAAGCATTCCCCTAGTCTAGAAGTCTTCTGATGACCCCCTTTGATCAAGAGAAGACCACATAATCACCAGGAATCTATTTGTGAAATAGCACAGGAGCTTCTTAGGTGGCACAGTGGTAAAGAATTTGCCTGCCAATGCAGTAGATACAAGAGATGTGGGTTGGTTCCTGGGATCAGGAAGATCTCCTCGCATAAGAAATAGCAACCCTCTCCGGTATGCTTGCCTGGAGAATCCCATGGACAGAGGACCCTGGTGGGTTACAGTCCATGGGGTCACAAAGAGTTGGACATGACTGAGTATACACACAGTGGCGTATACATGTCCTATTCCACTGCTCTCACCCAAAGGTAGGATACAAAAATTTTCTTTAAAATAGAAGGGGATAAGTTGTTTACCTCTAACAAGTTGATCAATTTGGGGAGAAATCAAAAACATTTTATAGGTCAAGCCCATGATTTTATACAGTAATTTCTCTAAGTCATAGGACGTGTCTTAAGATCACAGGAAAATAGCTGTGGGCTCAGTAGGAACAGGACTTGTGTGAGTCACGTATGTGAACTGCATCTGAAGGGCTCCCCCCAAAACGAGGAAACAGTAACTGTCCCTCCTGGGCTTGCAGTGAGGATTCAACGTGGTGTCCAGTGCCCAGCTCTTGAAACAGAACCTGGCCTGTAGGAAGGGCTGCTACTGCTGCTAGGTCACTTCAGTCGTATCCAACTCTGTGTGATCCCATAGACGGAAGGGTTATGACGCTACAGTTCCCCAAGTGAAGTGACGCTGACACTGTCTGCCGACCTTCACCAACTGTGGGGGCCATTCCAGGCTCCGCGTTGTTGCCAAGTGCCCTAGGCCTCAGCTGGGACAGCCAAGGCTGCAATTAATGCTCCGAGTTCCCGACTCTATCTTTGTATCAGTAGCAGATATAACACTTGTATTAGGAAAATGCCGTTCAGAAATGGGTGACTCCAGGTTCAAAATGTTTTTGTCTATTTTTGCTGCTGCTGCTGCTAAGTCGCAGCAGTCGGTCCAACTCAGTGCGACCCCATAGACGGCAGCTCAACAGGCTCCTCTGTCCCTGGGATTCTCCAGGCAAGAACACTGGAATGGGTTGCCATTTCCATCTCCAATGCATGAAAGTGAAAAGTGAAAGTGAAGTCACTCAGTCGTGTCCGACTCTTAGCAACCCCATGGACTGCAGCCTTCCAGGCCCCTCCATCCATGGGATTCTCCAGGCAAGAGTACTGGAGTGGGTTGCCACTGCCTTCTCCACTATTTTTGCTTAACACCACTAAAAACAAAAACAAAAAAAAACCTGCCTTTTTATTAATAGGAGGAGTAATAAAACTTTGGGCTTCCTTGGTGGCTCAGCAGTAAAGAATCCACCTAACAATGCAGGTTCAATTCTTGGATCAGGAAGATCCCCTGGAGAAGGAAATGGCAACCCACTCTGGCATTCTTGCCTGGGAAATCCCATGGACAGATGGGGTCGCAAAGGAGTTGGACACAACTTAGCAACTAAACAACATATAAAACTTGACTTGCATTATTTTCCTCAGGTGTTACAGTTTTTGCTATGGAGTGATGTATAACTTAGGGGGAGTCTTTACAAATACAACTTAAGAATAAAGGAACCCACGATTTCCACTGTAAAACATGGCACAGTTCTTCAAAATAATCAAATCACCCTTCTTCTTCTAACTGGAACAGCTATGGTAATGACAGACTGTTACAAGATCTGTGTTTTCTATTTTGAAAATAAACATGTAGACCCACTTCTATATTGCTGTGATGTAGGGCCTTTTATTTTCGAGAGTCTTATATTTTTCTAAATTTTCCTTTGGGAAAATAGAGTGACAAATAGTAATCCAGATAGTGGTCATCAAAAAGTAATTATTCAATGTAATGCAGAGTTGTTTTTTTTTTTCTTTCTAGGGTAGGATAAAAAGCCTTCATAAAGTAAAGTAAACTTAGTTTCTGTTGCCCTTAGTAGAATGTTTTGTTCAGGCCTGCTTCAAAAAGGACAGACCTTGGTTTTATTATACACGGTGATGAGGTTTACAAACAGTTTTTGGTCATTTTTAATCTGTTATTTTTACAGCAGCCCCGAGAGGTAACTGGAGCTATATGATCTCTAAAGAGGAACGGGGACAAAGGGAACAGAACCACCATGCAAACAATGTGGTCACCCCTGGGACCAAAATCACTAAAATAGAGCTCAGTGGTCAGGATGCTGAGCTGAGCTGTGAAGGAGGTCAGAGGGGCTCCTGTCTCAGCCTGCTGATGGCTTTGCTTCTAAACAAGAGCAGAGATGGCAGAGACTCTGACTCAAAGGGCTGAAAAGGATCCAAGTACTAATGGTTGTCACCTCGAAGTCCCCCAGAGATCCAGGGGCAGGCTGAAAACTGGAAACAACCCTCGGCCAGTATCTGCTGGAGAACGAGCTGGGTTCCTTCTTCCTGCAGAGCACATGGGTTCTTCCTGTGCTGGGACCACCGCCCGCCAGTGCTGACCCAAGTTAGACATACAGGCTCCATACCAAAGCCTGAAGAAGTTCAGTCTCACAAGGGGGTGTTTCTCTCACAAGATAGTAAAAATGTAGTAGTTAAACATGAAGCAAAGAAATTGTAAAGAGAGCACTCTTAGGATCTTAGATTAAAAAGAAAAAATACAAGTGCTTGATCATCAGAAAGAAGAGTGAGCTTAACATACAGAAAAGTTTCTGCACAGCCATTTCATGGAAATTTTAACACAGAAGACTGGCATGCTTGCATGATTTAAATATATTTAAATGCTCAACAGCTGCTGTTCACAATGTTCTATAAATGAGTTCCCTTCTCCAGGGGATCTTCCCAACCCAGGGATTGAACCAAGGACTCCCTCATTGCAGGGGATTCCTTACCAGCTGAGCCCTTAGGGAGGCCCAAGAATACTAGTGGGTAGCCTATCCCTTCTCCAGCAGATCCTCCCGACCCAGGAATTGAACTGGTGTCTCCTGCATTGCAGGCAGATTCTTTACCAGCTGAGCTACCAGGGAAGCCCTGTGATATAAGTAAATAAGACACCTCAAAAATAAAAGAGAAAACATCTTTGTTTTAATCATTGAAAGTGACTGATTTAGAGAAAAGGACAATGAATCCAATATTATTTTTGGACTAGAAGCAATCCTCTGCTATTATATTTTCTACCCTTTCACGTACTTTTTGATGACTTTTAGAGAGAAATATGTTTCAGTTGTGTAAACTAATTTTAAAATAAAGGGAGAGAGGGAAAGGCAGAAAGCTGTGCAAAAAAAGAGAAAGAAACAAAAGTTACCTTTCCAGGACCAATCAGATCTACTTAGTCACACTTCAGCATTTGGTGATGAGATATATCATATATACCCAAAAGTGACTTAAGTATTAAATCTCTAGACAGCCAGAAATAGGTGATGAGTGAGCAGAGTGAAGAAGACTGAAGTCATTGCTTTGAATCAAAGGACTAAATCAGCAAGAGTAAACAAACTACATATTGTCATCATGAAAGGACAAAAATTTGCTCCTTCTTCAGGTACTAACAGCAGGAAAATCGTAATTCCTTGCAAGATCCCCAAGTTCCTGCAGGCAGGTGGCCTCTCCCCTCCCTTGTGGTGATTCTAGTCACTTTTCCACACTTCCAGACAGGGAAACAGAAGGGACCAGTCTTGGATCTGAGGGCAGAACACTTACAAAAACAGCAGAGCTGTGAAGGCTCCTGAAACTACAAACGTGCCACAGCGCTGCTCTCTGCATCCTCCACTATGTCAGCGGTCTGTCCTGTTAGACACACCCCAGTTAAAGCCAGCAGGAGTGAGCCATGCTCTGCTGCACATACGGTTTGCATGTGGGTCCCAAGCCAGGGAAGCTGAAGGCATCTACTGAACACAAGAAGAGAATCCATCCTCCCAGGCCACCCACAATGGGAGCTGAACAGGGGACATTACAAACATGCAGGAAGAAGTGAGCCATTGTTCCTTGGGCTCTGAGGCAGCATTTAATTACATAGCCCTCAGCACAAGAGGAGAACAGGAGTCCGTCCACAGGGTATTTCTCTTATGTTTTATACTCTAAGTAGCTGGATATATTATCTAGCTGATTTTCAGTCTACCTTAGGAGGTTTATAAAAATCGTCTTATAGAGAAAGACAAATACTGAATGGTATCACTTACGAAGTGAAGTGAAAGTCGCTCAATTGTGTCTGACTCTTTGCAATTCCACGGCCTGTACAGTCCATGGAATTCTCCAGGCCAGAATACTGGAGTGGACAGCCATTCCCTTCTCAGGGGATCTTCCCAACCCAGGGATCGAACTCAGGTCTCCCGTACTGCAGGTGGATTCTTTACCAGCTGAGCCACAAGGAAAGCCCAAGAATACTAGAGTGGGTGGTTTATCCCTTCTCCAGCCGATATTCGCAACCCAGGAATCGAAATGGGGTCTCCTGCATTACCGGCAGATTCTTTACCAACTGAGCTATCAGGGAAGCCCAATATCACTGACACATGGAATCTAAAAAACAAAACAAGCAAATGTGTACAGCAAGACAGAAGCGGGCTCACAGATACAGAAAACGAACTCATGGGTACCCGTGGGGACAGGGAGGGAAGAGGGGCAACCTGGGGTGGGGGAAGGAAAGGTGCAAACTACTGTCTATGAAATACAGGGAGTATGCAGCATATATATACTCCCTGTAGACACAGGGAATATAGCCATTATCTTGTGACAACTGTCAATGCAATAGAGCATAACCTGTAAAAATGCAAATCACTATGCTGTGACCTGAAACTAATATAAATATTGTAAATCAGCTACACTTCAACTTTAAAAATGGAATGATCTGCTTAGAAAAATAATAAAATCATGAGATTAATTTTTAAAAATTAAAAATATTAAGTTATAAGATAGCTTATTAGACAACATATAGATTCTTATATGGACAAAAGGATGCCCAAAAATACTTTCAGGAATGTATATTTGTGCTTGTGTATTATAGGAGCTCATGGGTTTCCCTGATGGCTCAGACAGTAAAGAATCTGCCTACAATGCAGGAGACCTAGATTCAACCCCTGGTCAGGAAGATCCCCTGGAGAAGGGAATGGCTACCCACTCCAGCATTCTTGCCTGGAGAATTCCATGGACAGAGGAGCCTGGCAGGCTACAGTCCATGGGGTTGCAGACTCAGACATGACTGAGCGACTAACACTAATAGGAGCCCATGCTGCTGCTGCTGCTGCTGAGTCGCTTCAGTCGTGTCCGACTCTGTGCGACCCCACAGACGGCAGCCCACCAGGCTCCCCCGTCCCTGGGATTCTCCAGGCAAGAACACTGGAGTGGGTTGCCATTTCCTTCGCCAATGCATGAAAGTGAAAAGTGAAAGTGAAGTCACTCAGTCGTGTCCGACTCTTCGAGATCCCATGGACTGCAGCCCACCAGGCTCCTCCATCCATGGGGTTTTCCAGGTAAGAGTGCTGGACTGGGGTGCCATTGCCTTCTCCATAGGAGCCCATAGGAGAAGCATAAAGAAATGAAGGACGTGTAATGATGAAAATGCGCTGAATTATTCATATGAATAGTCATCACCGTTATAATAATTAGCAGGGCTAGGAAAAGCAGAAAGTGGGCCCAGAAATGGAAAAAAAGATGATTATTTTTATACTGGAGAAAAAAGGAGGTAACGGGAGTTGTGTGGGGCAAGCGTTGAAAGCATCTGTCAAAAAGTGGCTTTAGAAATGGGAGTCCCAGTTCATGATTAATTGAAAAATTATTCAAATGGAAATTCCATGCTAACATTAGCCGTCTTTAAGACAGAGAATAACCAATTAGTTACTCAAATTCCTACAGCTGCTTTTAATGGGATTCGTGCCTTTTGGGGGGTTTATCTTGCATTGAGAGATTGAGTGCACCTGTTGGCTGCTGATCAGTGTGACCTGTGGAGGGTGGAATTCACTTAACCACATGTTACTCCTCCAACAGTATGTGCACTGGGAAGAGAGATTTGGAACCAGAGAGCTGGGGGTCCTAATGACAGTTCTGCTGCTTATTAGCGTGTGGCTTGGGGCAAGTCAGTTAATATCTCTGTGTGACATTTTTTTTCTCATCTGTAAAATAGGTACAAAACAGGGGACAATGAAGGCTGTTGTAGAAATTAGTAATAGTTTCACTACAAAACATCAGGCAGCCAGGAGTTCTCAATAAAGAGCAGCTACAATTATTCCACATTGGCAAATATGCTTCTTGTAGTGGCAGCCATCAGGGATGCACGTGGAAGATTTACCCTGAAATGGAACAGATAACAAAAAACACAACAGTCCAGCGTGGTCTTTGTATTAGAATAGTCTCTGCCAGGTCAAGGGCAGGCATGTTATGTCTATGACACTCTAGTGTGGAAAATTCCCTGAAGGGCAAGACTGCATGTCATGGAGACTTCAGTTTTGCAATCCACTTGGAGAAGGTCACTTCCATTGCTTAGTAGCCATAATATGAAAAACATTAGGAGAGTGAGAATAAGCACACCCCGTGGCAAATTCCAGGATTATGTCAGCAACTGGTCTTTCCTATTCATTTCTGGGGTTGGTGCATGTGGCTGTTATCGGACTGGCAGTTCAGACATGTTACCCATGCCATCATATAGGTATGCTGGAGTAGTTTGCCCTTAATGGCTTGGAAAAAGTTTTAGATGTGAAGGTCTTCATTCCAGGTAGAATATAACATTTGGATGTGGAGGAACAGCTTTGGGAATGCCCAATTCTTAAAAGATGGGTCTTTAATCTCTGCTATTAAAATTTTTTTATGAAGAGCTGACTGATGTACTTCCACCAGGGAAAAATAACAACTTAAAACATACATTACCTAAAAGACCTTCATTGCTTCATCCTAAACAGCTGTACACAGTGTCCTTAAATTCTAAGGTTGGAGCAAGAATTTATTGATTATTTCAATACTCCTGATAGCTTACAAAGAGACCAACATTCATTAAAAAGTTCTTCCCACTGCAAAGAAGAATGCGAAATACTCAATTTCATAGAGAGTGTATAGCAACACTGCAGTGAAGCTGAACTTATCCAAGTAAAAACCAAAAATTTTTTTTGATTGTCAAATGGAAAATTACACTTTGTACACATTTTACCCCCATCCCTTTTGGGAGCATAATTAAGGTCTACATCAACTTAACACAATTCACAGTGGTGACAACAATACTTTTCAAGCATTTTGCAAGTCATAAATGTGCAATCTATCTCATTTCCTTTCTATGCACACATATCATTTTCCCCATTTTATAACTGAGAAACAGAAAAGCTGACTGGCAGGTCCAAGGCGAAGCTATTAGTACATAATAGGGCTGGTGTGTGTGTGCATACATGTCCATTTGCTTCAGACATGTCCATCTCTTTGCAATCCCATGGACCATAGCCCACCAGGCTCCTCTGTCCATGGGACTCTCCACACAAGAGTACTGGAGTGGGTTGCCGTGCCCTCCTCCAGGGGATCTTCCTAACCTAGGGATCAAACCCATGTCTCCTGAATCACAGGTGGATTCTTTATTGTCTGAGCCTTGGGGGATGTCCAATAGGGCTGGTACTAGAAGCCACATCTTTCATTTTAAGTTCAGCAGACTGGGCTGTTCTCATGGTGTCTTCATTCACTACTTCAGGGGTTTACTGGTTGGTTCAGCAAACATTTACTGAATGCACCCTGACCATCAGGCACCATGACAGGCCCTAGAAATACCACAAATTACAAATGGGTCTCATCCCCACAGAGCTCACCGTTTACCGAGTAAAGGACAAGAGCTCAGTGTGGGAAGTGCTAAGGGAGTGACGGTGGGGGCAGGGGCACGGTGGTCCTGAAAGCAGCTCTGAATGAGACAATGCCCTTTGGGCAGCAGAGGAGAGAGGCTGGGCAGGTGTGTCCAGCAAGCCCCTTCCTCTATTCATGCCAGGCCCAGCCAGTGTTACCATCATCTGGGCACCAGGGCCCAGGAAGGACAGAAAAGCACAGGCCGGGGCAAAGATAGGTAGGAGAGGCCGAGGTGAAGATGGGGGATGGTGTTCTGGGTAAAGGGGCATCTGTGAAAGCACAGGTAACAACACCCTCACGGGGCCCTTCGGGGAGCTCTATCTTTGGTGCAGCTGAAAAAAATGGGGTGTGTGCAGGGTCAGGTGGGAAACGACCCAAGAGAGACTATAAAGGCCAGGAACTGAGGGTTTCTGGGTTTGCACGCCAAGAGCAGGAATGTGAATTTGGTCCTGAAAGGTATCAAAGTGAAAGTGTTAGTCACTCAGTCACGTCCGACTCTTTGCGACCCCACGGACGGTAACCCGCCAGGCTCCTCTGTCCGAGGGATCCTCCAGGCAAGAATACTGGAGGGGGTAGCCATTCCCTTCTCCAGGGGGTCTTCCTGATCAGGGACTGAATCTAAGTCTCCTGCATGGCAGGCAGATTCTTCACCAACTGAGCCACCGGGGAAAGGCATGGGAAATGACCAAAGGATGTGTAACAGTAACACGATGAGATATGGACTTCAGAACGCTCCCTCTTGCCTTAGGGGAAGACGGGGTCAGAGGAGCCAGGCAGGATCTCGGCGAGAACATCAAGACAGAAGAGGAACCCTGGGAATAGGGAAGATCCCCTGGAGAAGGCATAGGCTACCCACTCCAGTATTCTTGGGCTTCTCTGGTGGCTCAGATGGTATAGGATCTGCCTGCAATGCAAGAGACCCAAGTTCAAATCCTGGGTTGGGAAGATCCCCTGAAGGAGGGGATGGCAGCTCACTCCAGTATTCTTGCCTGGAGAGTCCCATGCACAGAGGAGCCTGAGGGGGCTACAGTCTATGGGGCCACAAGAGTCAGACATGATGACGTGATTAAGAACACACAGTGGAACTGTGGTGTTAGAGAAGACACTTGAGAGTCCCTTGGATAGCAAGGAGATCCAACCAGTCCATCCTAAAGGAAATCAGTCCTGAATATTGATTGGAAGAACTGATGCTGAAGCTGAAACTCCAATACTTTGGCCACCTGATGTGAAGAATTGACTCATTTGAAAAGACCCTGATGCTGGAAGATTGAAGGCAGGAGGAGAAGGGGACAACAGAGGATGAGATGGTCGGATGGCATCACTGACTCAATGGACAGGGTTTGAGTAAACTCTGAGAGTTGGTGACGGACAGGGAGGCCTGGCGTGCTGCAGTCCATGGGGTCGTAAAGAGTCGGACACGATTGAGTGACTGAACTGATGGGGCAAACTTGCTGAATGGCTAGAGGGGGTTTGGGAGCAAGAGGCAGGATCTGCCTTGGATGACTGGGAGGATGGTGGGTCTCTGAACCAGGAACTGAAGGAGGAAAAACGTGTTTTACCCAGGAGGAGACAGGTTGTCATGAGTGTGATGCTGACATGCTGAGAACATGAGGTGCTTTGAGGACCTTCACGTGTAGATGTGGTCAGGAGCACAGGATGTCGTCCTGAACAGTAAAGAATGAAGCATGGCTGCACTGCTTAGCAGCATATTCAGGAACACTGTGGTGTTCCCTCCTCAAAATATTCATTTTAACATCAAGACTGAACAGCATTAGGTAAGAGAGGTATGTGTGCTCACTCAGTTGTGTCCGACTATTGCGACCCCATGGACTGTAGCCCTCCAGGCTCCTCGGTCCAAGCAACTCTCCAAGCAAGACTACTGGAGTGAGTTGCCATGCCCTCCTCCAGGGGATCTTCCCACCCCAGGGACCACACCCGAGTCTCCTGCCCTGGCAGGAGGGTTCTGTACCACTG
Organism: Budorcas taxicolor; assembly: GCF_023091745.1. Lineage (NCBI taxonomy): Eukaryota > Metazoa > Chordata > Mammalia > Artiodactyla > Bovidae > Budorcas > Budorcas taxicolor. The sequence goes on along the minus strand of NC_068922.1, from coordinate 36,609,940 downwards.
GGCCACTTGGGAAGCCCGAGAGAGGTGTACATGTAAATGAATACGGACAGGTCTTACATGAATCTAGCTAAAGAATGACATTTTAGCACAGATATCTAAATATTCTCCCAAATGCTGGTTAATATTATTCAACATGTAATTTAAAAAACAATCTCCAACACAGAAGTCTCGAAAGATGAATTATTTTACAGTCTTCATGAGTCATGCCCTCTATCCACACTACATGTACTTTCAGAAGGAAATGTACATCCAGAAGGTGAGAAGGAAAAAAATAGTTTCCTTCAATGAAGGAGCAGACGAGAGCAGCCTGTGCACCTGGCGACCTGCCAGTCAAAGGACTCTGAAAAGCTAGGAGTTTCAAGGCAAATCTACACTAATCCATCTTTTACCAAACTTCTCGCTTAAAGTCTACCTTTTGACATGAAATATTTAATGGGAACTTTAACCACTAAGTGCCCTTAAAAAAAAAATGTAACACTGGATTCCATACTAGGCTAAAGGAAGAATGTATTAGGTTAAGTGAAAACAAACAAACAAACGTCTATTAAAAAAAAAAAAACAGAAGAATAAAAGGACTTGTGAAAAGCATAAAGCAGTTAATGAGAATTTCCACTGAGAACCAAAAGTTACTGACAAGGCAAAGTTTCTTTGCTATTGAGGACAGATGCTTCTTAGAGAGTGGATAAGTCAATAAAGTCCATTTTCCAGTGGCATTTGGAGCCACAGTTTTAATCTGTTGAAACAGCACAAAGACAAAAACCAAAATACAAATAAACAACAACAAAAAAGGTTTTCTTTTTAAAAGGAACACCATTTAATTGGCTTCCACTCTCGCGGTTTAAGTTGAGCTCCTTAAAGGGGAGTAACTCCCTCAGGAGGATGGCTTTTTGCTGGGTACGTGCGTGATGTTCATTTGTCTTGCATCTAAAAATTAGAACATAACAAGCTTCTAATCATCACTTGTTAATTTGAAACAAAAAGAATTCTTTTTTCCATTGAAAGCAGATTGCTGTTAAAAAAAAAAAAAAAAAAAAACAGCAGCATTCTCCAAGGTCATATGCTGTTGGCAAAGCTCAAAAAACTCTTATAGTCCAACTTGCTTATGTTCAGCTGTGTTTACTTAGACTTAACTCGACAAAGTCTGCCTCTGATTACTCTGAATAGTCATCTGCCCACAGATAAATAGATATTACACAAACTTTTAGAGGGAATGACATTTGGCCTCCATAATTTTGGAATAATTTACTATGTACCCTCCACTTAAAACACCAAAATGCTCCACAATATGTTTTGGGATTGGAACATAAATATTTCATTTCACAGAGGGAGCAGTGTCCATGACCTTCACGGATTTCAGGTGATTTACTAACAAAGTGCCGCCTTGCCCCAGGAGGTGTGGACTTGTTCTGCAACAGGCAATTTCAAGGCAACATCTATTTCAGTCTTTTCAATAACCATCAAGATTTCAAGGAATTTCTGTAAACAAACTGTCACTTAAAGAAAAAAACTTTCCATCAGTATTTTTGCAACAAAGTCTCCAGAACAGAACATGCATATAAAAATAGGAGTTAACTAAATTATTTCCAGAGACTACATGTTAGAGTAATGTTTACACTATTGGTAGAAAGCAAAAGCTCAGTGTTTTACCACTATTTCTTACACTAAATGCGAAATTTTGCTTTGGGGGTAATGTAAACCATTTGCATGGCAGAGTCTGTTCCTGATTACCTAAGAATTGATGCTGGCCCATCTTATTTACTTTGCTTGCTGTTATATTTACATAACAAAAGATATACACACTCTCCAAACTAAGATTGTCTTGGAGGTGGAAGTATTCATTAAATTCCCCCGCAATCAATCAATGAAGCATCAGTCAACAGATCTTCGCCGCATTTTGCCAACAACCGACAATACAGTAGTGAGCAAGGGAAGACGCTTTCTGTCCTCTCAAGTTTATCTAGGGAGAAAAGTGATACACTGAACACATACTGTCATCTTCTATATCCTTCACTTTATTTTATATGATTAGGAAGCGTTATCCCTGCTGAAACTAACACATTTTCTCCCCTGACTCTTGTCTTATTACTGAATTACCCTGGGGATTACCCTTCATTTGGAATTGCTAGGTGTGTTAAGGGAGCCACGGATACTCACTGGGCCAGCTCCCTCTAGCAGTTCAGGCTCTGTCTGTAACAGGGTTAGTTCTTGAGTGATTCATTTAATGCTCTCTATTTTGGCTTTTATACTAATGCGCTATTTTGGTTTGATAAGCTCTCTGTGAAGTGAGATAATGCTACTGTTGGAGCGGCTGCCATTCACGCCTAACGAGACAGTTTCCAGATTTCTCCTGAAAGGACTGAATCCACTGATGGGCCTCAGAGCACATTTCCCGTTGTTTTTTCCCATGATGCTTTGGCTTTGCGGTTCACAAAAGGTGCTTTTGCATGTATAAATAAAGAAGGAATATGCTTCCAAACGTGCCTGCCTTTCAAGACCAGCTAACAAATCCAGAACACATGCTGGAGACTGGAGTGCCTTCAAACTAATCTTTGTGAGAGAAAACAGTTAAGGCCTCCTCATTACCTTTTAGTGCAAAACTGCACCCACAATCATTCTATGGACAGAAAGGGCAGAGTTTTCAAATTCAATGTGTAGTCAGAGAACTGAATCCAGGAAAATGAGGAAGTACGCAGCTGACTTCTGAAGCCCAGCCACGTGACAAAACCAGAACCCTCTCCAGAGCCACAGAGATACCAGCAAGCCAGGTGAGGAAAGCTGCTCATGCTTGAAAAAGGAACTTTCCACTTCAGTATCTAGGTGCCCTGAGAGCCATCTAAAAAACGAAGGTAAGCGGAGTTGGAGAACATGTGTGCACACGTGCTAAGTCGCTTCAGTCGTGTCCGACTCTGGGCGATCGTATGGACTGCAGCCTCTCAGGCTCCTCTGTCCATGAGATTCTCTGAGAACGTGCAAGACATGCCAACAACCACACATTGTACATTTCAAGCACGGAGGGAAGGAACAGCTGATACCCTTCCAGTGAAGAACGAAGCTACTTGTGGGTGGTTTCTTACAAAGGAAAAGTCAATTGGCAAATTTTATCAGATTGGACGAAGACATAACTGCACAGAAACTAATACGGAAACTCATCTTGGAAAAGGAATACAAACCCCTACACATGCCAGATACTGTACACAAGAGCAAGGCTACAGAGAGCAATGTGATGTTTGAACAGCCAATCTATCTCCAGACACTCGGTTCATTATCTAAAATGCAAAAGAATTTCACAGAGAGGTAAAATTTAGTTATGGGTCACTGGCCGGAATCAGCTTGCAGAAGATCTGTTGTTGAATAAAATTTATATGTTCCTCTCAATGCTAACTGAAGTAGGAAAAAAAGAGAGAAAAAAAAGGAAAGCTTTCACAACCAAAAATCTTGAAAAATTTCCTATATTTTTTGGTTTCGTTTTTCCCAGAACTGAAACCCCACAAAATAACACCACCTCAGTGCACTCACTCACATCCAGCTCAGTCAGGAAGTGCTGAGGTACATAAACATTTTTTATTTCACTTTTTTTACAAGAAGGTGACCAACATTTTCTTAGCTTTCCAAAAAGCTTCAGGTTTGGAAGACATTTTGGTTAAATGTCAGCAAAGGAATTCGCTCATCATTCAAACAGCACTTTTTCTTTCCAGCCTTGGAGTATGTGTAGGAACTGTGCTGTGAATGGAATTACAAAACAGCTCAGAGCCACAGAGGGGAAGGCAGTCCTACAGTAGGGAAACATTCATGCAGGAGAAATCCGGAGTCACAGGCATGTTTACACACACAGCTCATCAAGGGCTTTCACAGTTATCATCAATAACTTTGAGACACTGAGATCTTTCTTTCCCTCATTTTAAAGATACTGACATAAATCAAAAAAGTTATATGATTTACCAGATGTTTCTTAGTTATTCATAATTACTGGTAGAGAAGAAAATCTGAACCCAGATCTTTGAAGTCTAAAACCATAATCTGAAAGGACAGTCACTGAAGCCCAAAAGCCAGCGTCACAAGTGATGGGAAAACACTAGCAGTATGGTCAGCAAGGTCAGAAACAAGACAAGAACGTGCCCCATCGTTACTGTTTCTTAACACGGAGCTGGAGGTACGATCTAGGCAAGAAGCCAGAGAAAAACTTCATGGCAAAATTTTAGAAAGGAGGTAGAATCATTACTATTTGAAAATAATAGAATTATATTACTGGAAAATGTAAGAAAGTCAACTGAAAAAACTACCCAAACTGATAAGCAAGTTCATGGTGGTGGCAGAGTACAATATTAACATAGAATGTTAACATTGCTTATGTAAAAACAACAGTTAAAAAGCTGTGGGAAAAAGGACCCTGATTACAACAACATGACAACAAAAAGATAACATGTCTAGGACTAAATTTAACAAGAAATGTTCAAGACCTAGGAGGACTCAACTGAAGCGACTTAGAACATAACAGAAGCGATCAGGGCAGGTAGGTGCTCAGCGGTAAAGAATCCCCCTGCAATTCAGAAGACATTATTTTTTGAGAGACAAGTTGATCCTAAAGTTAATATTGAAAAATAAACCAGCAACAATAGCTTTAAAAGCTACGAAAAAAGAAGGCTGGGGGAGAATGAGCACAGCCAGGTGTTAAACATATTCTACAGCCTCAGCAGTTAACACAGTGTGTGATGGGAACACAAGGAAAAAAAAAAAAAAAATTCCATAGGAGACAGAAAGATAAGATAGACTCAGCTTAAAAAGTAGTATTTCCAAACAGGGAAGGAGGAGAAGTTGATCAATAAGCAATATTAGAATAACTAGGTAGCTCTACGGAAAAAAATTAAGTTGGACATTTTCTCTACACTGTACTATACCATTTCTCAAGCTAAGATACATTCCAATGAAATAAAATATTTGAGATACAAATTGAGACTCATAGAAACACCAGAAGAAAACCTGAGGCACTCCCTTTAAGGTTTTGAAGTGAGGACGTTCTATTACATAAAATCTAGCAGCCATACAAAGCAAGATCAATACATGTAATTACATTTCGTTTCAAAGACTACATGGGAAAAACCGAAAGGAAAATCAAAGTATATATAACTAATTGGAACAAAATAACTGTTACTCACAAACATCCTAGGCTTATCTCCCTGTTCCATAAAGTGCTTTTCAAGTTAATAAAACATTATCAATGGAGGGTCGATAGCAAAAAGATTATGAATATATACACAGAATAAACAGACTGTTGCTGAAGCTGAAATTCCAATACTTTGGCCACCTGGACATGAATTTGAATAAACTCCGGGAGATAGTGGAGGACAGAGGAGCCTGACGTCCATGGGGTCGCAAAAAGTCGGACATGACTTAGCCATTGAATAACAACTATATATATATATCTCCCCTCCCTCTTGAGCCTCTGTCCCACCCCCCGCCCCCGCCCCCAACCCAGGTTATCACAGAATACTGGCTGGCTGGTTAGGCTCCCTGTGTTACGCAGCAGCTTCCCACTAGCCATCTATTTTACACAAATGGTGGGTGTATACATGTCAATGCCACTCACACCATGCCAGAGGCTGTGGTACTGGGGATCAGGAGACAGGAACCCAACATGCGTAGAGAGATGTAGAAGAAGCAGGAAAATTCACCCATGCCAATCTCATGGTTGTGGACGCTCCCCCGCCTCCACACCAGCGTTTATCTACCCTCTCTGACAGTTACTGCTGCAACATTTGGCAACCAGTACCATTAAATAGGGGCTATATCTGCAAAAATATCTTAAGTTTTGAATTTCAAAACAAGAAAAATAGAACTTTCTTCCTGCCCTATGCTAATTCACTTGTTTTTCAAGGGAGATTAATTTAAAGAAAACAAACAAACAAATGTGTTTTTCTAAGTGGAAGCTTATATCCTTTTTTTTTTTTTAATTTTGTTTGAAATCACAGTGACTCATGTCACATGGGTACAGGTTAAATTACACTGGGATCTGTATTATTCTATCAGAAGTGAGCAGGTTAAACCAGTGGCAAATTTGTGCCCTTAAAAAAAATGAGAAAGTGCTATTGTGCCATACATGGAATTCTGCTCAATGTTATTTGGCAGCCTGGATGGGAGGGGAGTTTGGGGGAGAATAGATACATGTATATGTATGGATGAGTCCTGTCGCTGTTCCCTTGAAACTATCACAATGCTTTTTGTTAATCAGCTATACCTCAATACAAAATAAGAAGTTAAAAAAAAAAAAAACGGAAAGTGGATGATGCCAGCCTTTATAAATTTTTTAAAATAACGTTTTCCTACATTTTATCCCTGAAGAGGGAAACTATTACCTCTCCTCACTGATTTAAAGAAATTTTTTTAAAGCTTAAGAAATACTTCCAACCATAGACTATTAAAGAAGTTAATAGCTGGTACAGCATGTACACCAACCAATTCAAAGACATGTTGGCTGGAGAGACGGGAACACGGATGCCCACTATTGAATGTTTAACACGTGTTGTAGAAGAAGCTTTGCTCCCAATTTCACATGCTTTCTCCCCAATTTAGTTCACTGACCATCACAAGGTCTTCGCTAATATACCTGAACCTACAGAACCTGTATTATTTTTGTGTACCATTCAGCTATGTATTTCTGTATTTCTTGAATGCACACAGAAAACCAACCATACACCAGATTATGTTGGGAGCTGGAGGTGAATGAGACGGTCTCTATATTGTAGGGATGTCAGAATCTAAGGAGGGCAGCAACGTAGTTCTGTTCTTCACACTGACTTCTGAGATCTGGTGACAATAGTGAGACCAAGGTAAACTAACTGATAGATGGCTGTGGTTCGAGGCCACATGCATGAAGGACCCTGAAGACAGCACAGCTTCCTTAAGATCATCTCTGCACCTTTCACCCACTAGTCTCCCGCCCCCTGCACCACTAAGGTACTGCTGTCCGAGAGAATCACATGAGATGAGAGCACAATCAGACGACAGCACACATGCAAACCTCAGAAGCAATTTTAAATTGTCTGGTAGACATGCTGAAAAAAGGAAAAGGAAAAAGAAAACGTAGTTTTAGTAAAATATTTTCTTCAACTCAGTACAGCCAAAATATTATCATTTCAACATGGAAACAATATAAAAATTATCCATGAGATATTTCCCATGTTTCCTCCCTCCCCCTATCCATGCTAACACATATCACTTTGGACTGGTCACGTTTCAAGAGCTGTCACCTTACGTGGCCAGTAGCTAGCATACGAACAGCACAGTTCTAAGAGACTCTGTAGAATGCAAACGTGAGCTATTCATTAAATCTCATAGTGACAGAGTGAATTCTGAGGAATCTTCAAAAATACAGAAATGTTCACAGTTTGCTATAGACTTCCTGTGAAAGCAGAGATTCCCAGAGCTGCCCTGCAATGAAACAGGTGAAGGTAAGTTAGGGCTGGCTTGGTCACCATATATTCTGCTTCCTGTTCTTAATCTCTGGCTTAGTCAGTCAGTTCAGTAGCTCAGTCGTGACCAGCTCTTTTCGACCCCATGTACTGCAGCACGCCAGGCTTCCCTGTCCGTCACCAACTCCCGGAGCTTGCTCAAATTCATGTCCATCGAGTCGGTGATGCCATCCAACCATCTCATCCTCTGTCGTCCCCTTCTCCTCCTGCCTTCAATCTTCCCCAGCATCAGGGTCTTTTCCAATGAGTCAGTTCTTCGCATCAGGTGGCCAAAGTATTGGAACTTCAGCTCCAGCTCTTTCAATGAATATTCAGGACTGATTTCCTTTAGAATGGACTGGTTGGATCTCCTTGCTGTCCAAGGCACTCTCAAGAGTCTTCTCCAACACCACAGTTCAAAAGCATCAATTCTTCACAGCTCAGCTTTCTTTACAGTCCAACTCTTACATCCATACGTGACCACTGGGAAAAAATCTCTAGCTCAGTGGAAAGGATTCACAACTTTGGCCACGAAGACCAGATTTCTTCTTCCCAGTCTCTCTTGGTCTTGGTAATGGCCTGAGAAGGAGCTGTCTGCTGAGGTTGCTGACTCAGCGCACTTCAGCACACTGTTTTTCCCTTAAAGATGCCTTCCCTTAAAGGCCCATCTTGCTCATGGGCCCCTGGGAGAAGACTGGACAAACTTATAAAGACTTAAACTAAATCCCTCAGTACTTGGCAAGTAAAGAATACCAGTGTGAAGACTCAGCAGTGCTCCTCTAGATGAGATCCACAAACCTCTCCAAGGGCCCCTTCAGGCCTAATTTGCCTATTGTTGCTGTTGTTGAGTAGCTAAGTCATGTCTGACTCTTTTGTGACCCCATGGGCTTCTCTATCCAGGGGATTTCCCAGGCAAGAATACTGGACTGGGTAGCCATTTCCTTCTCCAGGAGATCTTCCCAACCCAGGTATCCAACCCACGTCTTCTGCACTGGCAGGCAGATTGTTTCCTGCTGAGCCACTGCGGAAGCCCGAATTTGCCAGTAACTCCTGGTATTTAAGGATCCTCTGATTCTTAACAGGCAGAATTTGACCCACCCCCCTGTTAGGTTCTGACTTTCTCTTCTCCCTCCAGCTCTCTCCTTTTTAATCCGATCACCTTTCCAAATGTCCTTTTCTCTACATCACTATGGAGTTTTCTCGGATCTTTCTCCTCCAGATTCTCTTTCCTATTACTCATTGTTTCCTTTATCTTTCCGTCTCTGACATCATTATCTCTTATGCCTGGCATGCAATCATATTTATACTTAATATCATTGTCCTGGATGGTTCTTTCTCAAAATCAGATTCTCTAAGTCTTTAGTGATATATTTATTTGATACAGTCAAATATTACGATATCCCTTCCTTGCCAGGAGAGAAATTTATAAATAAACTGTCCCAAGTGGTCATTGGTTATAATAAAGAGGTGAACCTAGTGATTTTTGATCCTGGCTGATTCTTTCTACAGAGGCAGGAAGGACTTGCAGAGGCCAGTTGAATCATGGTTAGCCAGTGAGACAAGTGTCTGAAGTCGCTTCTTTGGTTTAACATCCCGATCCTGCTTCCTCCCAGCCTTCTTCCAATCTATCAGAGAGTGGTGCCCCACTGCTGGAAGGAGGAGGCACGGATAGGGCATAGTGTCCAAGTTTAGAATTTCTATCTCTGCAATGCAACTTAGGAACAGCAGTAGGTATAACAACATCTCTGGGCTCACCCCAGCCCCAGACCTCTGTCAGTTTCTTAACACCTGTATTCACCAAGTCACATCATGATCCTGGAGTTTCCTTCAGAAATATGATAAATTCCAGCCCAATCATATCACTGCTTTCAAGTCAGACAAAAAACTTTTGGGACTGCAGGGTCACAGTAAGAACAAAGCTGTACAGGCCGGGACACCCTGACACAGAGGAAGACTGCAGGAAGCAGTCCTCTGAAGTCACAGACCAAGGAGGGGACCTCATCAAAGAGAATTCGTCTCTCAGAATAACACAGCTTCAGATTTAAATCTAATGAAAAAAAGAAATTTCTATTCCTATATCATGTTCTTCACTTCTCCTAATAATACATGTATCATTTTCTCTTTAAAGAATATAAGCATGAATCCCAGTGGCTTTTGTTGGATTAATTGATTTGTCTTCTTTTTTTTCCCAGAAGTTTCGATACCAATCCTCAGTTTCTAGTCTGGCCAGCTGAGTGGAATGAGGTAGTCCACAAGCAGGGGATCCAAGCCCAGGGATGGCCTCTACACCAAGTCTCCCGACTGAAGAGTACCCTGCACTGGGCATGAGGGTGCTCTGCATCTGATCACTAAGTCTACCCCAAAGAGGAGCCCCAGGTAAGTCCTGAACTCACACAACCCCAAGCAGACCAGAAACCCCAGAGCTATATCCAAATGGTATTCCAGTCCTAGTGGGGTTTTAGGAAATCTCTGAGACCCCTGAAATAATGAACAGGTATGACAGAAGAAGGCAAATGGAGAAGGCGGTGGTAGAGGGTGAGATGGTTAGATAGCATCACAGACTCAATGGACATGAACTTGAGCAAACTCTGGAGATACTGGAGGACAGGGAAGCCTGGCGTGGTGCAGTCCAGGGGGTCACAAAGAGTCGGACACAACTTAGCAACTGAACAACAACCACCACAGAATAAGAAAATTAATTGCCATTTCATCTCACAAATGTCTTAGCAGGAAGGTGACAGGTATGAACTACAAGCCCCTCTGATTTGCTTAGCGCCTGGGGAGGGGCTGAGTACACACAGCAGGCCTGGGACGAAGTTTTGTAGCTAACGCAAGAAAGAACTAGATTACACAAGCAAGAAAGAGCTAGACTGTGTGGAAAGAACCTGGAGACTTTGGAGCCACATGGGAGTTAGGCGGTGAGCAGGAAAAGATGGAAGGGGGAGGCATGAGTCTGGGAGATGCTGTGCTGCCAGGGACCCACTGGACCAGAGAAGGCAGAGGTGAGTTCCACTTGCAGTGGCTAAGGAGAGCTTAGAAACAAGGAAAGTAGCGCTCTGTAAGAAGTGGGGTGAACCACACTAATGTAAGGCCCTCCTGTGCTCTGGTATGCTCAGTCACTCAATCATGTTTGACTTCTTGCGACCCCTTGGACTGTAGCCTGCCAGGCTCCTCTGTCCATGGAGATTCTCCAGGCAACAGTACTAGAGTGGGTTGCCATGCCCTCCTCCAGGGGATCTTCCCAACCCAGGGGTCGAACCCAGGTCTCCTTCATTGCAGGTGGATTCTATACCATCTGAGCCACCAGGGAAGCCCAAGAATACTGGAGTGGGTAGCTTATTCCTTCTCCAGGGGATCTTTCTGACCCAGGAATCGAACTGGGGTTTCCTGCATTGCAGGCAGATTCTCTATCAGCTGAGCTCTCCAAATTCTCCACACAGTCCAGGGCACGCACATGCCTTCTGGGGGTGGGGAGCTGGGCGGTGGGGGCGGAATCTTCTAGAATCTGAGGACAGGACCACATTGCACATCAGAATCAACGTGATATAGAGCAGGGACTACAGGTGTGGGAGGGCAGAATGACCGCGGACTGAACGCACTGTGGAAAGTAAACGTTTCTGATACGTTTTGAAGATAGAACCCTCAGGCATCGTCAGACACCTTCAGAAGGGTCTGCTCTTCCACAGCAGGAACCGTGTCCTTTTTGGACCTAAATCAGAGTCAGCTCTGTTGCTGTCCCTGGTTGCAGAGAAGTGCAGGCTGGGGACATGCTTGTGCTTTTTTTTGGAGAAGGATCCAAAGCTTTTTAACCAGTTTCAAAGCAGCCCATGTACAAAAGAAGAAACAGCTCCAAATAAGTTAAGAATCACTGTTTTGGAGAGGTCAACTCTATAAATGATTTTTTTTTTTTTAATCTGAGTACACTTAACCAGGATGGAAAACACCGTAAAATTGAGTGGAAAGAGTCTGAAGGAGAAGCGAAAGACTCAAGTCCTCTTTCTGGCTCTGCCATTAGGTAGCCGGGCCCCAGCAGGCCCCCTCCCTCCCACCTGGCGAGAAAAGCCAAATAATCATCCTCACTTTTACCTCACAGAGTTGTAATGAGGATCCAACAAAATGACAGATGTCTGTGTACTTTCTACAGTACACAGAGCAACACAATATATTATTAGATCTCATCTGTCATTAGATTTGCTAACCAAATACCAGAATAGTAAGTACAAAAATGACCTTAGTGAAAATATTTTTACAATTCAATCATGGGCATTATCCCCCTCTTCTTGCCATAATAAATAAAGGCATTCGACTTTAAAGGATATTTTTATCATTCATCCGACTTTTGGAGTTTCACCGTGTTCTAGCCTCGCTGTACAAGTTCTGTTTGTGACTCTTCCTCCCTACTGCTCTGTTTGCTTCTCTGTGGGTGCATGCCGAATTTGTGCAATTGCAAAGGAAGCTTCACTGTTTTTCTCTATGCATGGCAATAAGCATGACATTTGATCTTACATAGGGATTAAGTCATTCATGAGCGGAGCCCAAAGGGAAGAACAGCTCCAAAATAACAACCAGCCTTGCTGGTACTACAACATTCAGAAATTCATAGTCACTTCTGCTACAGTTATAATTTGTAGTCTGTCTGGCACTAAGAAATCTAACTGCAGTCTCTGTGGTTTAAATAAAATGTATCTACAGTAACTTGGAGCCATGTTTTAAAATGTTCCATGTTATTTTAGTTCAAGGACAAGCTTTTAAAATTAAAAGAAAACTTTGGTTTTAATTATAGATTAAAAGTGAAAGGTTTTGTGTTTTTTTTTTTAAGGAATGCTGTGGAGTCCCAGTTTTGGAGAAAGCAGTTGAAATTAGTTCTCCTAAGGTAACAATCTTTATTAATATAGGAAGATCAAGAACTGAGAGCACACACTCACACACAAAGACAATATTTTTGTGGTTTTTAAACTATGATAGTCACAGTTCATCTACTCAGTATTATATTTTCCAGTGATTTCAGATGTATTTTATGACCAGGATGCAATATTTTAACAGGCATTGCTGCGGAAACAATGACAGCACTAATAAAAGGCAGTTGATAGTGTTGTCTAACTTTAAATTTAAGAAAACCCTAGTAGAACCTAAATTTATAAAACACGGAAGTTGAGTTACATTGTTCATAAAACAAAAGGATTCACTGCTGGATTGTTTTAAAATACCAAGTGTCTGTGCTGGCCTTAAAATCTGATTTAATTTAAATCTAATATTTTTAGAATGTGTCTATCTAAAAATTCAAGGCACAAGTTCATTATATTCTGTAGATTGATACAGAGTGGCCTAAAATAGAAGCTTTAAGTCAAGTGCACCAGCAGGAGCAGTAAGTAAATGCTTAGACCCCAGGTTCCAGGCAAGGGCTTCCCAGTCCGTGCCCTCGGCTCTCTTGGGCCACTCAGGATGCTACAGGAAGGGATCTGATTGCAGTCTGCTTATTTTCTCAACTGATGCTCTGCTCCTTCCAAGGTAACATCTCCCTCTACCCCACCAACCTTGTTCTGTGATTGTTTTTCGACTCCGTAGCTTCAGGCATGGTGTTTCCAGTAGTCATGTAAGGATGTGAGAGTTGGACCATAAAGAAGGCTGAGTGCCAAAGAATTGAGGCTTTCCAAACTGTGATCTTGGAAAAGACTCTTGAGAGTCCCTTGGACTGCAAGGAGATCCAACCAGTCCATTCTAAAGGGAACCAACCTTGAATATTCATTGGAAGGACTGATGCTGAAGCTAAAGCTCCAATACTTTGGCCATCTGATTCTAAGAGCTGACTCACTGGAAAGGACTCTGATGCTGGGAAGATTGAGGGCAAGAGGAGAAGGGAGCGACAGAGGATGAGATGGTTGGACGTCATCATCCGACTCAATGGCCATGAGTTTGAGCAAGCTACGGGAGATGGTGAAGGAAAGGGAAGCCTGGCATGGGGTCGCAGAGTCAGACACGACTGAATGACTTAACAATAGTGAGTTTTGTGTTCTCTCATCCTCAAAATAAGGATTGCAACACATGCATCATAGAATCACTGCAGGGACTAAAGTAACACATGTAGGTGGAGCACAATGCAGGCACAGAGTGAGTGCTCAGTAAACTGCAGCAGCTATTGTCAGTAAGTGCAGACCACAGGGAACTCTCTAGCCATCAGCCTTAGACACACCTTGTCAGTTGTCTGATGCCTGCCTGTATGTTATAGATAAGAGGTATGTACCCTTCAGGGAAGCAAGACTAACGGAAGGTATAAAGAGAATACATATGTGTGTTTCTTTGTGCTTATATGTAGATAATTATGTAAATTTTAACTAATTTACTTAGACAAGATTTGATTACTCAGTTTACAGATTATCCATACCCAAAGCATTTACAGCAGTATCTTTCTTATACTTTATAATTAATGGATCACACTAACAACGACGCTTGTTGTCTAAACATTTGAGGTTGAAGAGGCAAAAGTTCATCCAAATCCCCCTGCTATGTGACCTCTGCTGGGATAAGCAGAATTCTGCCCCCTATAACGTTCCCCTCTAGTATCACATCTGTGAATGTGCTATGTTATTCACTAAAAGTGACTCTGCAGACAGAACTAAGATTACCCATCAGCTGACCTTATATGAAGGGTGGGCTCAATGTAATCACACAAGCCCCTTAAACACAGAGCTTTTTCCTGGTTGGGGCCACAGAGCTGAGGCAGAGCAATTCAAGCTCTTGAAGGATTGGGCATACTGTTGCTGGTTTGAAAATACAGGGACTGGAAAGAAGGAATGGTGCAGCTTCTAGAGCCTGAGATGTGAGGGGGCAGGACCTCAGTCCTACAGCCATAAGGAAATGAATTCTGCCAGCTGCCTAAATAGCTTGTGAGTAGGTTCTTCCCCAGAGCCACCAGGTAAGAACCCAGTATGATCAAAACCTTGATGTCAGCCTAGTGAGACTCTGAGAGAGCATTCAGCCATGCTGCACCAGACTGTCCATTGAAATAATATATAATAATATTATATAATACATTTATAATAATATTTGTTTTAAGTTGCTAAGCTTGTTAAGCATTAATAGAAAAGCAAAATATAAGCATATGATTTACAGCCACATCACTTTTGAACCTGTGATGGTTATTTAATTAAAAAACAGCACACTCCATCCCTAACCATGACACAGAAGCTGCCATTTCTGCCAATGGATGTGCTGTGATCTCAGGCTAGTCTTCTGACATTTCTCTGTCTGTCTTAGATTCAGGGGCCTCACTTAACACTTTCTGAAAATAATTGCTTGGATCTGTACCTGCTCATGTAGCATCTCTCGCAGAGGGTGTGCAGGGTCATTGAAGAGAAAACCCTTCAAATCCCTATATTCCAGGAAAAACCTTGAGAAGAGACATGATGTCCCTTGGATATTTCCTGTTTATGCTGCTGCCCAACGGCAAGATCAACCGGTGATACCACGTGGTGCTCTCGACCTCCTCCTCACTGGGAGGATTCTAGTGCCTCTGTGGACGTGCCAAAGCATCAGTACATCGCTCAGGGAAAGAACTCCTCTTCCCCCAGGAAAACAGACACCGAACAGATCATGAGCAAGGGACTCTGGGAACGTTAGACATTCCAGCAAGAGACGGTGCTGCTCTCGGAATGATATTGGGAACAGCGGCCCATTTTGAACTCATTAGTGTTTAATCAGCACAGTGTCCACGTGCTGACAGCTGGACAATCAAGCATATCCCTAAGGGAAGAAAGAAACCTCAGAGAAAAGTATTCTGCGGTGAGTCTACCGCTGCCCAGAGACAGAAATACGGTGAAATATCCATCAACTAAGCCACAGTTGAACAAACCAGCAAAGAATCTGGACAGCAGAGCCCTGAGCAAAGACAAGGGACTTCACTGTTAAAGCAGAGAGAGAAAAAGAGATGGAAGCGGGGAGATAGGGAGAATGGCAGGAGGAAGGAAGGAAAGATGGAAGAAGAAATAAGAGAAAAAAGAAAGATGTTAGAGGAAAGACTAGATATTTAGACATTATTCAAATAACTTGAACATTTACATTTCAATATGTACTTTATTAATGTATTTTTAGGGGCTTCCCTGGTAGCTCAGAGGTTAAAGCGTCTGCCTGCAATTCAGGAGACCTGGGTTCTATCCCTGGGTCAGGGAGATCCCCGGAGAAGGAACTGGCAACCCACTCCAGTATTCTTGCCTGGAGGATCCCATGGACGGAGGAGCCTGGTGGGCTACAGTCCATGAGGTCGCAGAGTCAGACACAACTGAGCAACTTCACTTCACTTCACTTTCCATGTCATTACTTTATTTTGATAAATACTTTTAATTAAATACATCTGTACCACTAGCTAAAAATCATTAAAGTAATCCAAGTATGAGAGGGGAAAAATAATATAAAGCAAATTTTATGCTCTATTGATACTTTGCTAGAAGGAAAGATTGGCAAAAATGAATGGAATTCTTAGCTTCCTGTTTTTACTTAAAAATTCCCAACAGTATTCCCTCAAACAAAGAACTTAAGTTTTCCGCTGGAAGGACAAAAAGAAAAGTTAGTTCTAGCATGTCCTGCCACATGCTTCACTTCAGAGACTTCAGAGTAAAATAGTATTGATTTGGATTCTAATCACATTTCAAGAGTGCAGTTTTTATTAGGTGCATAACTGTCAAGTACCACTATATCACAGTGTTATGATTAGAGGCCCTTTTTAAAAAACTACATTGTATTTAGTGCTTTATTTCAAACACTATAGTTGATGGAAAGTCTTACCCATCGTAACATGTCATGTTTTTGTACATGAAATCCATCAGATATTTTCCAGGAGTTCCCACATTCCTCTCTGCACACAATTTCCTTTGATTTTGAGAACTGATGCCTAATTCTGAATGTATGCAAATTCCCAGTAAAACAGAAACAAAGGAAACATCTCTTATGATAAAATCATTTACTGGAAGTCTGTACTAGAGTTCCCTTTAAGATGGTATACTGACTAAGCTTGATTTACTTCTCTCTCAAAACCCCATTAAAATCACAGACTATAAATTTAAAACCAAATGAATGCCTAGCAGTCCTCAAAAACAATAAAGGGTACCATCGCCAAATCAGAAGAGTTGAGAAACTCATGGAAGATGAAATGCATGTGGCATCTAGTGGGTGGGGAAATTCAAACAGAACCACAACTCAAACCATGTGGAGGGCAAGACCGTGGCAGAGCAGGAGCTGCTGCTCCCAGCAGGGTATAGAAGATATTCCAAGTCACAGAGTAAGCAGGTCAGGACTCCTGAGGGTTACCTGTCAAAGGACAGTAAAGGGAAGAGCTAGGCCATGCTGCTTTCCTGAGTCGGGGTGGGTGGGGGGGTGCGCCTCTGGTTAATCCGGCCCAGGACACAGCTTCTGCAAATGTTCTTTACACAAGGTAATTGTTGTTTAGTCACTCAGTCGTGACAATTCTTTCATGACCCCATGGCCTGTAGCCCACCAGGCTCCTCTGTCCATGGAATTTCCCAGGCAAGAATACTGGAGGGGGTTGCCATTTCCTTCTCCAGGGGATCTTCCCGACCCAGGGATCGAATCCACGTTTCCTGTGTCTGCTGCATCGCAAGTGGATTCTTTACCTACTGAGGCATCAGGGAAGTCCTTACACAAAGTAGGAAACCTCTGTAAAGAGGGTGCCTGGCATGAAGGCCATAGAGACATGCAGAGCAGAGACCCTGGCAACTTCTGATCAAGGTGGGATCATGGCTGCTGTGAAGAAGGTGTAATAAGAAAAAAAGATGTTCTTGGAAAACAAAAATGAGATACTACAACGAGAACTGCAATAGGTTGATTAATAGAATGGAAGTGGCAAAGCTGAAGGTTATGTTGGTGACTGGGAGGAAAAAGTTGAGGAAACTGTTCGTAAAATAAAGAAGAAAGATGAAAAATGTGAGAGGAAAAGGAACACCAGGCCAAGATCATTTCACGGGTGAATTCCTTCAAACCTTCAAGGTACCAGAAAGAGTTAATCCATGCTTCATTTTAACTTTTCTGGAGTAGAAAAAGATGAAATACTTTCCAGCTCATCCCACAATATCAGTGTGACTCTAACCTCAGAACTGTTCAAGGAGAGCATTAGAACAAGAGAAAATTACAGACAAACCTCACTTGAGAATTTTGATATAAAATTACTAAGTAAAATGCTAATAAACTAAATCCAGAAATCTCTTTAAAAGAACAATATATCTTGAGGGAAGAGAACTTTTCCTAAGAATTCAAGGCCAGTTGAACACTAAGAAACTTAAATGGATTAAAGGAGGACAACTAGATGATGCTCTTAAAAAATGTGGAAAAGCATTTGATAAAAGGAGCAACCTGTTTGGTTACATGTGTGTTTTGGGCAGGGGATTCCTTATCAAATAATCTAGGAATGGAAAGAGAATCCCTTAACATGACAAAGTGACCATATCAGAAGCTTGCTGTGAAAATTATACTTAAAGGTAAAATATAAGGAAAATTCCCTTAAGTGTCTGTCATCACTGCTATTACTCAACACTGTTTTAGAAAACTTGGTCAGTGTGATGCAATACCTGGAGGATGGAAGAAAGGGAAAGAGGGGAGGAAATAAATACCTGAAACGGTTACTCTCTGAAGGTTATATATGTTTGTGTGTCTTGACAATTCAACTGGATATAAGAAAAATATACAAAATCCAACAGACTTTTAGGATATCTAGTGATGACTATTATAAAATGTAATGGACAAGTCATTCACAATAGAAACAATAAGAGCAACAAAAGATCCTATAATTAACTTAATGAGAAATATGCAGACCCTATGTAAAGGAAAACTACAAAAACGTGTTGAGCATCATGAAAGATGCTCCTAATAAATACAGAAATAAACCATATGCCTGAGTGGGAAGACCTGACATAATAAAGATATTAAATTCTGTGCTATCCTAATTTCCAAGGGATTTTTTTAAGCAGAACTTGTCAAACTTCTTCCAAAGTCCAACTAGAAAAGTATATTCAATAATCTAGATGAGAATACTTTGAAAAAAGTGAACATAAACTAGACACAGCCTGCCAGACGTCAACACGTGAAAGTCAACAGTCGTGAAAGCAGTGTGCTACTGACAGAGGAGCAGCGTTTAGGTTTGACGGTATTCAGTACAGCCTAGAAACAGACACACGCATAAGGGAAGCACTGCAAATCAGTGAGGAGCAGTGGATGCACTCAGGATGTCGTGCTAGGACAACTGGCTATCAATGTGGGGGAAAAAATCAGATCTTTAGCTCATACCATTTATAAAAACACTTTAGGTTTCATTATGAGCATAAACGGAGAAGGCAATGGCACCCCATTCCAGTACTCTTGCCTGGAATATCCCATGGATGGAGGAGCCTGGCAGACTGCAGTCCATGGGGTCGCTGAGGGTCGGACACGACTGAGCGACTTCACTTTCACTTTTCACTTTCTTGCATTGGAGAAGGAAATGGCAACCCACTCCAGTGTTCTTGCCTGGGGAATACCAGGGACGGGGGAGCCTGGTGGGCTGCTGCCTATGGGGTCACACAGAGTCGGACACGACTGAAGTGACTTAGCAGCAGCAGCAGCATGAGCATAAAAGTGAAAGTGTTAGTTGCTCAGTCCTGACTCTTTGCGACTCCATGGACTGTAGCCCACCAGGCTCCTCAGTCCAAGAAATTATCCAGGCAAGAATACTGGAGTGGGTTGCCATTCCCCTCTCCAGGGGATCTTCAAATCTGAGTCTCCTGCATTGCAGGCAGATTCTTTACTGACTGAGCCCCCAAGGAAGCCTAATTATGAGCATATAAGTGTACAAATAAAATAATACAAACAGTACAAGTAACTGTGGAAACAAACTTTTATAAAATTAGGAGAGTCTTCCTAAAATGACACAGATAGAACCCCTGCAGGTTTAACAAGGGTCCCTCGCCTACCTCCCGGCCTAGCATCTGGGCAGATGGTCTACCTGCCACCAGTGCACTGAGCCCTGCTGGGCTCCCTAATACTCCTGGGAGATGTTCCCCTTGTTGCTCAGAGCCTAGGTTCTGTTTCTAACAGAGATAATATGGTCTGTATTTAACTATGACTTTCAGTAAACTGTGGGCTCCCTTCTCTCCCTAAAAATGTCACAGGATCTCAGGTGATCAAGGGTAATAAGGTAATTCCCTGGAGAAGGAAATGGCAACCCACTCCAATATTCTTGCTGGGAAAATCCCATGGACAGAGGAGCCTGGCAGGCTCTAGTCCATGGGACTGCAAAGAGGCAGACACGACTGAGAGACTAAACAAAAATGAAAAGGTTCTTATGGATTATCTTGTCATAAGCCCTCATTTTATGGCGAAAGGACCCAAGGCCTTTGGAGCACATTATCAATTGCTAGCAGTTCTGGGTGAATATGGAGAGCCTGATGTCTAAGGCAATGCCATAACTTCCTGTGGCTAAATCTACAAGTGGGTGATTTTAGGTTGGGTGAGAAGGGAGGCTGGAGAGAAATTTGGGGCATAGTAAAGTCATTTTCCAAACCACAGATGAAGCAGCAGGTATTTAACTATAGTAAAATATACATTGAACTGGTCATGCTTCCACTGGGCGTCAACCCAGAGCTTTATACTATCATTTTAATTAAAGCACCAGAGAGAGTGAGGTCAAACACAGATCATTTACCTTTCTGCTTCTTCTCTGAGTTTCCTATTAGCGTTTCACCGAGTGTGTGTAGGGGGGTGGGGATTAGGAATGGTATTTGGGGGTTGGTAATATGTCATGAAATCATAAAGTTGAGCTTTTTTTATATTTTCCTAATGAGAGAAAAGTTATTCTAACTATAAACTAAAAGTTTTACTGCTTCAATCACAGTAACCATGAAATAGAACTCAAACACCTTTCAAGATAGTTGAGAATGACTATTCTAGATGATTTATGTTTATACTTTTAAAAGCACGTTTTAAGAAAAAATTTAAAAAACAAAAAAAACTCCTGGAAGGAAAAAGTACACAGGTTAGATAAACTGGAGGTCCCATGGGTCATGAGTAAATCTGAATTGGCGCCATAATTTCTGAAAAGGTCTAAAGTAAAGGAACCCAGGAGACACAGTAAAAAACACAACAAAACCAATTGCACTACTGACAAAGTTGTGAAAAAACTCCTTGATCCAGCTGGAGAGATTTAGCAGCCCCGGAGAGGAGAAAAGGAAGAAAAAATACAGTGAGACGAAATGCAACCAAGACGATTAAGGAAGATGCAAAACAATGATAACATTCGGCCTTGGCTGCAAACCAGGGAAGGCTGGTGGTTCTCAAGCAGCCATTTAGCTCTGTGCTGGGCGAAGACATCACAGCAAAGGCACTTGGCATCAAGCAACTTCTGGTTGGGAGTTTACGTTTAGAAATGTAAGACCCAGTAACATCTAAGGAATTCTTGTTCTTGCCAGATAGCCACCCTCTTGCCCCAAAGCCATGTGACAAATGATCCCGAATACCACTCTGCTTTTTACGCATCTGCTCTCTAAATCAGTGCAGAAACTGGAAGCAGTGACTCTGAATTTTGGCCTCAGCAAAAGGGTACATTTTAGTGTCATAATGACAGTCTTGGCAGAACAGGGTCTTCTTCCTTGCAGTGTCTCTGCCATGCTGAGAGCTCTGTCCATCGTAATCTGCATCTGGCACGAGCGAGGGACCATCAGTCCTCAATTTCAAACGCAGGGGCAATGGTGTGGGAGCTTGAGAGCAGCTGTTTCTTGGAAATTCCACTTTATGAATGGCTGTCTCCAACTTCCAGCACTTGAAAAAGGTTTCCTTTTCATCTGCATTGTTTTTCCATTTTAATTTTATCTCACCAAATGAGTCCTCTCAACATCACTGTTTTAAAATACATTATTCTCTTCATTTAAAGGAAGCTCAATCAAAGGCAGGACTGCTTTATATAATGGTGCCCAAAAAGGAACACAGTCTTTCTGTCAAAGATGTCCATCGTGGTCCCTCTATCGAAGCACTGAGTCAGTGGGCAAGAGGCTGCTCTCACCCCATCGCAACCCAGGGGTTATGGAAGACGCCACACAAACTCACAGTGCCATCCGGCCACAGAGCAAAGTGCTGCCCAGACCTGGGGCCTGGTGATGTCTACACTGCAACTCAGCTTTTCTCACACTCACGTAGCAGAGTGTCTGACCTGAGGGAAAGCTGCAGGTGAACCTGACCCCGAAGCACCTTAGTGTTATCTTTGCACTTCAGCGTCCTACTGGCCTGAGGGAAAAAAGACTCAACATTGTGAGAAGCCAATGAGTAATGTCACTGCTAAGCTGAGTCCAATCTAACTTCCCCAAACCACTCTCCAACTGGATTGTTGGTATCACTCCCACGTTTTTCAGACCACTTTCAGGTAACGAGGCGACGTCTTTAGAGTAGACCCATGGCAGAGGAAGGATACCACCTGTCATTTTCAAAAGCCTCTTTGTTTTCCGAACTGTGTTTAATTCTACTGCTACGACTGCTACACACAGACACAGACACACACACACACACACGCACACACACACACACACACACCCCAAGAGACTTCTGCCCACAGCAGGGACCACTAAAGATCTTCTGCAAACCATTTCTCTTCTCGGAGCAAGACAGCATAAACCCTAGGTACCAGATGTCCATTACAGTCTACCATCTACCAACACGTGTGAAGACCTTTCCACTGCAGCCATTAAAACAGACAAGCTTCTGACTGAAGCCCGTGTGCCTAGAGCCTGTGCTCCAGAAGAAAATCCACTGCAATGAAAAGCCTGTGCACCGCGACGAAGAACAGCCCCTCTTGCCACAACTCGAGAAAGCTCTCATAGCCACGAAGACCCAATACAGCCAAACGTAAATAAATAAATTAAAAAAAAAAAAAAGAATCAGGGAAAGGCAGTCAGCAATAAGAGACCTAAGCTATCAAAAAGCATGAGTTTTCTAAAAACGAACAACCATCTATCCTAAATTCTGAAAAGTTCAACACTAACGACACGATTTTAAAAATAAAATTCAATTAATTGAAACTGCCAAAAACAATAGACTTACGGTACCAATGATCAGGATCACATTTCCAAGCAACGCAACCACCTGCATACAAAACCTCAACCATTTCAGTGCTCAGTGTAGAACCCAAAGCAATGTCCTAATCTGCAAATTAAGGGATTGAACTAGAAGACTGTTTAAAGTTCACTGCTGAATTTATAAAAATCCTTGACCATTTTCCTCTTTAGTAAGATGAAAATAAGACAAATTGGGTAACGAAGAAAGGAAAGGTTCATTACACAGCTGCCATTTAAACATGCCATCCTTCATTTAAACTAAAAACCATGAACAATTCAAATGTGAAAAAAATTGAACAAAGTGAACAAAATTATTATTACTTTTCTTCCTCAAAAACCACAATTATAGATAATATAATGTCTAATAGAAAACAAGAACAAAATTTAAAAGTACCCAAATTCTGGGCTAGAAGAAAACACGTATTTATTCTGAGTAAAAATTCTGTTACATCAACAAGACAAATTTTGACATAGAAAAATACCTGTTTAATTTTAGAAACAAAGTCGGGAGGCAGAAGGGAAAAACTAACTGTGACTCACCAAAAAAGAAAGAAAGAAAAAAAAAAAAGAAACCACTTCCATGTTCATTAAACAGAATGTCTTGTTATTTTCACAGACAGTAAAAACTTTTTGACATCTTTCTCAGTCCCAGGCTGGAGAGGTGTCAACAGATCTTATTTGGTCTTGTCAGTGTGTAAAGAGTTTACAAACCTGACTAAATTTAGAATTAGCAGGAGTTAGGCACTTATATTCCTTATACACAGAAGAAGGGGGGAAAAGGTCCTTTTATGCCAGCTTTGAGTTTGGCTTGAGTTTTTATGACTTATTTAGAAGCCCTAGGGAATGAAAAGAGTCTCTTAATGGAAACACTGACACAGTATTAAATGCAGTGACATGAACCAGCACTTCTATGAAACTACACCAGGTGTGACTGACCACTGCAGCGTCCGAAATGCACAGAGTGTCAGAAAACCAATCACCATAGATGGAATGGCAGCAGACAGTCCAGCCAAAATATAGGGATACCCCACAGAATCAAAAGGTAACACTGATAAACTTGTTTTTAACAGGAAAATAGGTAAAAATGTATGAGATCTATATTCTTACATGTGGAGGACAGAGAAAATGTAAAATTTCTGCAAAGACTTTCTCCAGTTTCACCTTAGGATTAGAAACAGTCATTCTCAAATAGCCGAACAAGTCATGTCAACCCTGACAGTGAATGGGACAGAAGAGTTTAAATCATTGGATCTAAATCTGCACTGTTTCTTAAATCTCACCCACATGACGACCTAGATGAGTAGACAACAGATATCATTACTTAATGAAGTCAAATCCATAAAAGTTCCTTTTCTATTTGCCTGTCTGCTACACATTTTTATTCTTCAGTGGATTTTTTTAAACTGCTAAACTTTTCCATTTATCGTCCTTACATTTTCCTGAAAGTCACTCTTTTAACTTGAAAATTGGTTTCGTTTCATTTTATACTTTCTAAGTTTTTATTTCAACTCTCTTAAACATCTCGTAGTTCTAAGCTTCATTCTGTTTAGTTTTTTCCCACCAGTTTTAACTTTCTCTGCGTTTGCCTCTTTTTTAAACCCATTTAAACATATTTGGGACCATTTTCTTTCCCTTGTCATGTTCACAGACACAGATCAACATGTACATACGTACATTACAATGTCTTTGGTGATTTAAGAGGTAGACAGACGAAATCATGAAAACACTAACTCATTCACTTAAGAAAAGAGTTCCAGAGCAAATACGTGAGACACACGGTATTAAGTGCTAGGGGGACAATAAAAAGGAATAAAATACTATTTCATGGCATTCGAGGGCTTTTAATATACACAAATCGGTGAGCATCAGCACGAAAGGAGAGAGACCATACAGCTGCACTCCAGGAAGCCGTCTCTCTACAGTCATACAAATTTGAAAACAATGTCGCCATCATTCTAAGGCTCCACTTGGAGAAAACAATATAAAAGGACAAAAACGTAGTCAGGATCCCACACAGCCCTAAAAAAGGTGCACATTTTCTAAATGAAGCTGCTATGTATTTTCAATCTGTTTGTAAACCAAGTTGTTGAATGGGGTTGCTAAGTCTTAACATCTGCACATAGACTTTTTCAGGCTCTCACATGATACCGTGAAATGAAAATATCTCCTGCCATATCAATAAATGAGAAATGTCACAGACATCAGTAATTTCTGGCCTTCAAATGTGAATGAGGCCTCCCAAAACTGCGATCCACCGGATGCTGCCAGCCACCACAGTGATTGCTAAGGGGCTGGGGAAATGAAAGAAGCAAGGTGAAGAAGGAAACAGGACTGATCCAGACACATGAGGTGCATATATGAAAGGAATGAATTCAGTGAGCCCAGAGGCTTGCATCTTCGCATGCATAGTAAGCTCCATAACTTTATGCCTGAGTTTTGATGTTCAGATGGCCTGTTCCCTTTGTTGAAAACTTGTATATAGTCTGACATCCCTCCTGCCTCCTTGGAGTAGTTTTCTCAGAGCTACTGAAATGGGCTCGAGTCCTAAACATTCCCATAAAATAAAACAACTCTACATTCAGGTTTTGACTATGTATTTTTTTAGTCGACAATACCAAATAACAAACAAAGAAAAGTGAATGAAAAACTAACCCCTGAAGGAGCTTATGCCAAACTGCTTATGCCAAAGCTTGTTCTCTTTTTCTATTTTTGTCTGCCACGAATCTCTTAGCCTTTTAATATTACATGGAACATTTAAGCAGCTTCATTTAAATTTTGCAAGAAGAAAATTTACTTTCAAAACTCAAGCTAATGTGCTACTTCAGAAATAATCCAAGTGAATGTGTTTTGCCATTATCATCACTGATAAATATTTAAACATCTACAGTGTTCATAATATCATGCTTAAATTTTTATAATTCTATCCCAAGCCTCCCCAAAGGTCAGAATTTCTATAAGTCTCATTTCAAAGGTTACTGCTCTGGAATAAGTAATTAGGAAAGACCCCTTTTAAAAAAGGTTATCAGAAAGACACTGTTCTTTATTCAAAGGTGTCAGGAGCAAGTTAGTCTGGAAGCATATAAAAAGCAACAGGAGGAGGAGTTTAGGGAAGACGTGGGGATGCTGAGACACAATCCACAGGCTGTGTCTCATCCTGTATGTCCAGAGGAACAGAAAAGTCTATCTTTTTAAAAATCAGTCCTGAAATTTCTATCTGGAAATTTCACTTCGGTGGAAAACCTCATTTCCAGATGGTATCTGATAGGTGAGGTATTATTGTAGTAAAAGACAGAAGACAGAAAAAAAAATTGGATAACCTTTCAAGTATCCTTTAAATGTCACTAACTGGGCTGGTGACAGAGGGTTTTATTATTCTCTGCTGGAGCACATCAACAGTCATTTGCATGCCAGGAAAAGAATGTCTGGAATCATCCAACAGGGCTGAGCTTAATCTTTCACTAAAAACAAGGAAGTGACAAGCATAAAAAGGGAAATAAAAGAAGATGAAAGTATCCAAAGTCGACTTACTGGTCAACAAAATTCCAGACAGAAAATAGCATGGACACAGAAACCCACACCATCCTTAAGAGTAAAGCCTTCTCTCAGCAACCATGAGGCTTTCTTTAAGTTACCCCCCAAACACCTGAAATTGATGAAACAAATCAAGAGTCGTCATTCAGTGTTCAAAAAGATCTGGCAAGGCAGTTCTTTAAATCTTTCCCTCTGCTTCATTTAAGCTATGCTGTTTTCGACAAGCAGCCCAGCATAAAACCCAGGGCTCTGGTGAGCCCTGGAGTGTTTTTGGTATGTGATGTGAATGCCTGAAGGACACCTCATACTGTGTCCCAGAAGTGCACTGTGAAGTCAGTAGTTGAGAACGGAGACTGCCATTTCTCCAAAGAAACTATGCTATATAGATTACAGTTAAATCCCAGGTTAATCCAATGGTTTAGTCAACCCATGAGCATCCCTATGTTTTACTATGGAAAATACCAGCTTAATTTCTAAAGTATACATGTATGCAGGAAGCGAGCGAAAAAGAACATCTCCACCACCACCCCCACTCCCCACCTCCTGGGGTCATCATTAGCCAAGAACAAAATTTGGAAATGGCATTTAGCCTTGCGTCCTCACAGATTTACTTTCTGCTGCTTTGTTTGTCTTTCCCCAGTAACCAAAATCCCTAGTTCCCTCATTTTGCAGGCCATTCAAATGGACATTTTCTCCCAAAGAGTCTGGTTTATGAAATAAATCATTTCTTTCTTCTTTCCATCAAAATCTCCACTGCTTCAGGGATATTCACCTTCATCAAGTGGAGGGAAAGCGAATCTGGTTAATTCACACTAATATAGAAAAGAGTTCTCTCCACCAGTATGTTTTTGCTATACCAGATGTGTATAATTAAGAGGGATTTCAGGCAGTTTAATAAGATAAAGTTGAAACATTCAGGCTTTAGGGAGCAGAGTAAATTTATGAATTACATACTGGGGAGGCAGGGGGGCTCAGAGAGTAATCATTAGCATGTACTAGCCATTTATAAGCTGATCACTTGAGAGCCGTGAAAAGAAACAGCAGGATAGGAACTTGTCTGCATGCCAGCGACAGAGCAGAGAGGTTCACACATTTTATTTCAAGACTTGCCTGTCCTTCCCCTCATCAAGCATACGTCTTAGAAGTGACTCCTCTCTTCTTCACTGAAGAAGGAGATTTAACAGGCTTGGTTTGGAGGGTAAATTAAACTTGAATCCAAGTTAGGAAAGGCTCTACGAGGACGTCCTCTGGAAGATGCTACAGATGTTCACAGATGGTCCCATTTGGAGAAGCTCAACTACCAGAGTGAAGAGGAATGGAGCTGGGCATGAAGCTACAGCCGTTATCCTGATGTCTCTGAGAGCAGACCCATCCAAGGACTAGAGACCTGGAGGGCAGTTTGCAATGGGAAGTTACTCCATCCAATATCTGAAAATTACCATTGGAATGGCACCCCACTCCAGTACTCTTGCCTGGAAAACCCCATGGACGGAGGAGCCTGGTAGGCTGCAGTCCATGGAGTCGCTAGGAGTTGGAGACGACTGAGCGACTTCACTTTCACTTTTCACTTTCATGCATTGGAGAAGGAAACGGCAACCCACTCCAGTGTTCTTGCCTGGAGAATTCCAGGGACAGGGGAGCCTGGTGGGCTGCCATCTGTGGGGTCGCACAGAGTCAGACGCGACTGAAGCGACTTAGCAGCAGCAGCAGCAGGGCAACTAACACTTAACCCGACATGATGAAGAGGACTGTGATTTTAATTTAGATGGCTTCATTGAACAGAGACCGAGTGCCTAGATTTCCTTGCATATTACTTAATTCTATTTAGAAGGAATAACCCTAATAATTCTGATCAATTCTATGTTATGATTGCTGCTGTCAGAATATGTGTGTGTGTGTGTGAGAGAGAGAGAGAGAGAGAGATAAATAGCTCAGTCATGTCTGACTCTTTGCGACCCCATGAACTGTATAGCCCACCAGGTTCCTCTGTCCATGGAATTTTCCAGGCAAGAATACTGGAGTGGGTTGCCACTTCCTTCTCCAGGGGACATTTCCAACCTAGGGATCAAACCCGCGTGTCTTTTGTCTTCTGCATTGGCAGGCGGGTTCTTTACCAGCAGAGCCAACGGGGAAGCCATCAGAATACTTATTGATAGCCTGCTATGCCCTTGAAAAAGTATCTTTTATTCCTACATGATGTGGTAGATTGAAGATTACAGAGAAATATTTAATATCTACATAAAATTAAAAAAAAAACAAACCATGTTTGTATCTACTTGGATGGTATCTAGTAATATCTTCAATTAGGATTACTGCTTTATGATCTTCCAGACTTCTCCCTCCTAGAATTTAACAAGGGAAACGAAATTCAGTGATTGCCCTTCCAAAAACCAACTCTTTCTTTCACTTGGCTTTTTGCCTACGTATATTTAATGAAATGCATCATGAGACTGCAGCTGTCTTACAAAAATGGGTGGAAGAAATGGATACAATTTCTAAGCACAGATAAATCAATAAATTGTATTTAAAGGTGATCTCTTCTGAGTAGGTCATCTACTCCTATAGAACTAGGGTGGGAGAAGGGGTGTTTAATAGCAGTCTTAGAAGTTTGCTGTTAAGGTGAGGAAAAAAGATACAATCAGAAAGAACTGAAGAAATTCAGAACAAGCCTGTGTGCCAGGGAAAACCAAGGCAGTTTCTCAGAAAGTATTTATTGAAACTCCCTGTTCTACTACTCATGCATGACTGCTAACCCGGCGACAACTGCAGCAACATTGTCAGTTTTCACAGAAGACAGTCATTTGGTGTTTTGAAATTTAGTAGACCAGTCTTAGACCAACCCCTCTTGCTTCATTTTCCATCCACAAACTCTACAATTTTATTCTGTTCTTTTAAAGCTTATACCCATGCATGAGAAACCAGAAGCTTATGTGTCTAGGCTGTGATCTCATTGCTTGCATAACTAAAAGATAGGTTTTTATTTAAAAATAGAATTTGGCAAATGAATAGTCCATAACCTGAACCAAGTGCATCTGGAATGCTTTAATAAAAATAAATGGCCAGGCTATTTCACTTTGAAAAGCATCGACTGTACAGGATGTCAGTCCCTCTCTGATTTTAAATTTTGTCACCTTTGAAAAGAGCTTGCATTTTCAGAAGACCCACACACGCTGGGGAAATTTCACAGGCACATGACCTTGTTTTTACTGGGCAACATAAATTTACGAGGAAAAAGAAAAAAAGTTTTTAAAGAACAGATCTCAATTACCCCACCTCATTCAACTGTAATTTTTATTGTTTTTATCTTTCTTGTCTTGTCCATACACACTTGTCATATTCAGGGCATCCTCAATTAAAATTTTTCCACTTAACATTAGATGAGTATCATTATTTCCCATGTTGTTTCACAGTCAGTATCAGTACCACAAATAAAAATTTTGACTTTATGCTGTCTTAATCTGGTTTGAGGTTAGGAAAACATTTACATTTTTAAAAGTTGAGATACTTCCCATGTTTTTATATGTTCCAGAAACATATATAAAGCATAGGAATTAATTATTTCTTTAAAGTTTAAAAAAGAAATCCAATGGCTTTATCAAGCATTTGGGAACTGAGTTTACTAAAAACCTTAATTTTTCCTGCATTAGCAGTCATTTAAAAGTTTTCTTACTATGAATTAACAATTCATGTGGATAACAGCAATTCACTTCATCCATACATTTGCATACAGTATATTGTCAAACGATTGTGTATAGTACTTTATAATGTTTTTAAAATATTATTTTAATCAAAAATATGTTGATTGCTATATCCTCTTTCTCACTTCCAACTTTAATTTGAGTTAATTTTTGCTTATTTCTTTTACTACTGACTTCAAAGAGCCAAGTCTTGATTTATTTATCTGTTTTTCAGTCTTTATTTTACCATTTTTTGTTTTCTGTTTATTCTTTTATCAATTATCTGTACTTGAATGACTTGATTTTTTTTTCCTTTTTCTGAAAATAAACATTCTGAATTATAAGTTCTGGTCTGACCACACCAGTTAGGTATTAACAGATAGTTTGAACTTTTTTGTTTTTGGCTAAATTATCTTTTATTGTATGTTTTACTTCTTCCTAGACACAATTATTACTTACAAGCCTATGTATTTCTGAGCATCTGGAGATGTTTTCATTGTCAGATTTGGAGATACAAACAGAAAATGGGATCAAGTCATCAAAAATGTATTGCAACATCTTCTGAATCCTCATAGATAGTGTATCTTGTACATATTTATAGACACTTGAAAATCAGATTTATGACTAAATAACCTTAAGGATATTATCAGCAGACCAACTTTAAATGTCTTTATAAAGCTCTATTGTTTATATATCAGGCTTCTTGATATTCTAAGGACTCCGGGTAGTAGTACAGGCATAGTATTTAGCATAGAACCTAGTATATCACAAATATTCAATTACTGACTGGTGACAACATGTGTAACAATAACAGTAACAGCAGCCTAGCAGTAATTACACTCCTCGGACCTCTGGTCCAGGCTCAGCTGCACTGCTGATCTATAGAAGAGTCATTAGCTGTCTGTTCTTCGTCTGGGCTTTCTTATCTGTGACATAATACAGCTGGACTCCACGCTTCCTGAAGTTAATTTGCGGGGGAGCATTTCTAAATCTCACTGCCTGGCATTTTCAGGACATGGACTCTACCTGTACCAGATATAGGGTACACACAATCCTCTGTCCTGAAGCAAACTTGCTCAAACACTCTTTACATGCAAAGCTCTGGGGGAATTGAAGTCAAGACAGAAAATTTTACCAAGCTTGCCACTCCATCTGAAAGCTGAGGACAGGTAGAAATTGATTCATTTTTTCTGAACTACAAGTAAAGATTTCAAAGCTATTTATCAGTCCTACCTGTGCTTTTCAGAAATAAAAGTAAGATTTCCAAAGCAATTTAAGGCACTTTTCCTTCACAAACATCTCGCCACCCATGCTAGTTTATATTCATTTTCCATCAATATAAGCAATCAAATAATTTAAGAGAAAAGATAGAATGCAAAATATTCGCATGGCTAGTTACGATCTGGGACATTCCTCCATTATAATTTATTCTTAAAGCCAACATTTATCTCCTCTAAGTATGTTTATTGCTAAGATTGAAGATCTTCACTGAGGA